>NC_137931.1:46150460-46579910 GCF_963969265.1 Rhamphochromis sp. 'chilingali' | reverse complement strand
CTGCTAGTCTGAGTTTTAAGGCTATGTTGGGCTTTGCAGCAAGATTTCACAGTGGTTATCCTCCTCTCGCATCCGTCTCAAACGCAGTACTTCCAGAAGCAGGCTACAGGCAAAAAGACAGCATTTTGTACAATGAGCTCATATTAAGTATATTTATAGTGTAATGATTGTAAATGTTAGAGCTTACGTTCTCCGCGTTTCCTTGTTATGGATTTGCCTTCTACCATATTAGCTGTAATCTTCCTCTCCAGCTCCAGGTCCTCCCTCAGCACTCTCAGCTAGAAATACAGATCAAAGTGATTATAACACATCGAGAGAGGTTTTCCAATGTTTTTGTGAATTACTGTAACAACTTTTGAGAATTTGTAACAAAAAATTAGTGCGCCATTTATACACGAGCAGCTTGTTCACATTATAATAACATCGAAATCACATTTTATTAGTGCCAGTTAAAATAAGCCTTACCTCCTCGATCTCAGCTAATTTATTAGCCAGCTCAACACCTGCAGAAAGGAGACCCAGTTAACCAAAGCAGAAATGTACCTGTGCATGTTATCACAGGCATTTGTTTGTAGGTCTCACCCAGAGGATCATCCTTTTCCACTGGGACCAAGCTTTTGTGCAGTAATAGTGCCAGAATCTTGCTCTGGGAATCTGTGTCTTCTTTCTGACTGAAAGCAGGGTTTCCTGGATGTACCAAAGCAAACACACAGTGAGTTATATGCTTATTATCTCTCAATATGTTGAAATTTGATAAAACTGTAGTGATAGACAAAGCATTTAATTAGCAGTTGCATGCATTTGGCATTCTAATTCAAATAAAATGTGCTGTTTTGCACACTCACCTGGATTAAATATGCTCCTCCCGTCTACATTGAGCAGTAGAAACAAACTCAGGAGTCCTAAACAGTAGCTCACAGCTGTAACCCTGTCCATGGCATTCAATGTAATGTTTCAAGCGGATTTCGCACTGTGAGCACTCCTTCGAGCAAGGCTAGATGTCCACTTGCTTAAAACCATCCCGTCAATATATTTATACTTCTCCGAGCTGGGAGGAGGGGCCTGTCGGCCCCTTGATTACTAAATTCACTTCTCGTCACTGTGGACTTCGTCACTGAGCCACCTTCTCACGGGGCCCGTGAATCGTCTGAATGAAATACAGCGATCTGACGCGGACGTGCGGCCCAGAAACCCTACATCACTCTGACACGGGTAAATCAAAAAGAGAGGATGCTATTAATCAGCCTGTTGGTTGTGAACCAGGATCAGATGTTCTTGGCACTCGCAAGTCTTTTTCTTTTACTTTAATTGCTTCCTAAAATAGGTACGCAGGAGTGGGTTGGCCTAGGGAAAGAGTGGCAAGTAAATTGATTCGGTCCTTAAGTGCACCATAACCAGAGACGGGCTCTTCAATCTTGGCTTCAGGACTGCTTTGGAGGTGAAGAAGCATCCATCACTGAGGCAACGCCAAACATCCCACACCTCCCATTTTACCGTATCCTATTCTATGAATCAAGGAAATCACATTTCATACGTCAGCCAGAGGAGCGCACACAGCGTTTGTGCAGGCTAAGGGAAATGAACTGCTTGAACCTGCTAAATTTGGCTGTTATTATAAGAGTCCTTTGAAATGAGACTTGCATACAGGGGGTTTCCACAAGCTCGCTCCTTTAGCCACTCATCTTCTAAATACACAAATAAAGAGACTACAAACACGAAAGCTAAAGAATCAGGAAAGACTGTGCTGAGGGGATCTTCAGGGTCTGTAAATGAAAACCAAATGTACCGATAAAGAACTGAAACTAGGCTACTGAGTCTGCAGGAGGCAGTCACTGTTCACGCCAACTAAATATCATTTGGATGCACTTAAAGACCTTACGATGCATTCGTAACTCTGTAACAGCATAACCCAAGCAGTTTAAGCACTCCTCAGAGCCCCACAGCCTCCAGTCCAGCTTCTGTTCTATTTCATCTTTAACATCAGAGGTCAGGCCTTTGTTGACCTCATTGTATTTCACTGAAAAACTAAACAGTAAAACTGCTTTGCTTAAGCATCACTTAAGGAAGCCGTCTGTGCACGCGACCACAAACAATCCCATTGATTTATCTGCAAATGGACCGCTACCATCGACTTATTTTAGGGATGTTATCTCAATTGGAAGCGGTTGTGGTAGAGCTGAACACCAGAGGGAGCAATTAGATTATCATAATCAAAAGAGCAGCTGCAGTGAGCGTGTATTTTATAGAAGGCATGACGCGTGTAAATGCGGATCCATTCACTCAGTCTGCCTTGACGGTTCCCACACATGAATCGTTGCTCGCGTGCACCGTAGTGATGACCCACGGTTGCTTCGTGGTGAAGACTTTCCGAAGCTGCACATGCAGCACACGTCTACAGCAGCTGAACCTCGAGAAGAGGGCTGCGTCAATTCAAAGCCTCTCGTAAGTCAGCCGCAAGTAGTTAGAAACCAACCGGAAGTGTGCTCACTCACTTTTCAGCTTAAAGCAGACGTTAATAGCAGCAGTGCATTCTTATGTCCCTGAATTTATAAACGGAGCAGTTGTATCATATGCTGCTGACTTGTAATGATCACTATGAAAATATACACTTAAAACTGCAGCACTTTCGTGTACTAATCATGCCAAGTTTAGAAAATCCACAATTATTACTAGCTTATTTTGGTGATGTATTTCAGCTATTTATAATGTAAGGGTTTAAATTCAAATAGTCTCATTTTCCGAAACATAAGTGTATTCTTAGACAATTTTTTACCTCAATGGAGAGCTTCGTTAAACGTTTCTTTTAGTTTAATAATATATTCAATAAATGTTTGGGAAGCTGGCTGTATGTAAAGGTACATTTCAAAAAACCTAAAGTATAAAGCTAAATCTAAATGTTGGCTTTTGCACAGTCAAAGGTTAAAGTTATACTGGCTGGGCTAAGTTCGTAAGCATGTAGGTCTGGTGTAGTCAGTAGCATGGTTCAGTTGTATTTCTTTATTTATTGTGTCACGAATATATAAATATTTTTAATTAATATTTATAAATAAATAAGGGAACTCTTGAACAATCTTCACTTTGATTTTCTTTTCTTTTTATTCGAGTGTGTGTGTGAGTCGCCTTGAGGCGACTGTTGTTGTGATTTGGCGCTATATAAATACAATTGAATTGAATTAAATTGAATTGATTTATTTTTCCTGCACAAGTCTTGCGAACGCTGGTATTTTATTCTGAAAAATCTAGACAGGAAATATCCTCTTACTCCGTTGGCCGGGTGTAGAAGGGAGGGAGGGACGCTAGCAATCTGACAGGCAGCTAGCTACAGCAGAGTAACAGCCTGGCAATTACAGCGGCGACGTATCAGGAGAGGGTGGTTACCGAAACTAATCAAAGGGTCGTCCAGCACCTGAACCATCAATCGGGTTTATGAGTTAAGGCGATCAATCAGGCTGCCGTTAACCTTCGGAAAAAACGCTGAAGTGTAATTCACCGTCAACGGGTTTTTTTCTTTTCTTTTTCTTGTTTTTACTTATTATCCGTGACAACATGGCTGAATGTAACGTTAGCATCGACCAGAATAAACTACCTGGAGTGAAAGAGGGTAATGTCCACATAACATGTTTCCTGGAAAAATATAAAGCAAGCTAGCTCTTAAACAGCCAGCCTGTTAGGTTAGGATAACTCTAGCGAGGCTAATGTTAACCGAGTAAACGCAGGTGTTTATTTGTTTGTCTCATGCACTACGGCTAATGTGGCTCTTAGCACACGCTGCTAGTGGATGCTAGCACACTTACTGGTCTTTTCAGGCTGGAGTTAGATGGTCAGTCTGGGTGCAGGTGTCATCCAGGCAGGTTTACAGTGGGAAACACCGTTTTATGTGTTGTGTACATGTTGACACAGTGAGAGCCGCCTCATATTAAACACAGTGCTGGGCTGGTGAAATGTGCTGTGTTTACATGACTTGTAACTTTGTCACCTGAGTTGTTTTCCTGTTTTAAGGTATGTGGTCCAGCCAGAGTTTTGAACACAAGCTCTGTTTGAGTTTTGTTTGTTGTTTTGCCCCCGGTCTCATATTCTCTGGTGCCATTTCCTCCTGCTTCTTATGACTGTTCAGAATATGAATCCCACGAGCTCTTTGCCACATAGACACCCAGAACCAGGTCTGCTATTGTTTGTGGATTTGAAAAGCAGAATGGAAACGGGGGTGTTTATATGGAAAAGCATTATGGATGGGATGCTTTGCTGGTGGGAAGCACCTGTTAGTGTGAAGCAGCTGCTGGGCAGGATGTTTGTTATTCTGGTCAGAGAGAGAAGAATCCTGCACTGCTTGTCTAGTCTGCATTGGGAAGGGATGGACTCTACAAAACTGCTGGAAAAGTTAGAAAACAGTAAAAACAACGAGGTGCAGAAATGAACTTGAAATATTTACTTATATTTAGATGTTCTTGTGGTTTATTAAACGCAGAAGTGTCCATCTATTTGCATAGTGCACACATGTTAGACCTATTTTCTATTTCAGGTCCTGAAGTGAATGATGGTGTGAAAACCTAAACCGTGAGTGCAGCTGTAACCCGTCTTTCACTTGTGCTGAATTCTTCTGAAGTCTGTTTAAAAGCAACTGTTAAAGTACTGTTGACGTATAAAGCAGCAGCAGCCACGATACAGTCTCTTTGCTAAGAAGATTAAGCATATGGTTGAGAAAATGCTCGGTGGAGGTGTCGTCATCCTCCTTCAAAGCATCTGTCATTAGCCATCGTGCACAACGAGGCAGTCTGGATGATTTATCAAGTGTGTTTGCCTAATGGTGGTCGATTCCCTCCCAGCGATCTCTACAGTCACACAGTCACAGGCAGTTACTGGTTATTAATATTTCATGTGGCTGAAGTAATCTTTGGACTGTAAGCTTAACAGGGGTGAGGAGACAGTGTGAGCTCCACAAACTGATCGACACTGGTGAATATGTATGATGCCAGATTGCTTTTGCTTTGTTGAAGCGATCTGGTGCCAGCTCCACACTTCTGAAGGCTTTTTGTTTGATGAAGCCATGACCGAGTATTCTGTTTATATGATGCTATGGTAAGTTGCTAAGTAGGGGGAGTTAAGCTACGCTGACAGAACTTTTAAGTCCACATTCATGTTTAGCTGAGGTTGTGAGAAAGGCCTAAAACCGCCTCCTTAGTTCTTCTTAACAGGAAACCGTCTGCTGTTAAAGATCTGGAGCAAACGTGAAGAGACACGAGCTGTGTGCGTCGTTGAGAAGGATCAGGTGGATGTGTCGGGATGACGTTTGGTGCTGGGGGGTTTCGGAGGAAAAAATCCCCACCTACTCCATCAGCCGAAACTGTTGTTTTCAGGATGAATCTTTTGGCAGCACCAGTGATACCGAAACCAAGCCTGGAAAGTTTGCTCTCGGGTTATCTGTAGATATGGAAAATGAGCAGTTCATATTTTTTTCTTTAAGAAAACATTTTTATTCTCTTCCTACAGAGCTGAGATTGTGGCTGGTGGACTTTTAGTCTTTGGCCAGGCCTGAAAACGACAGGAAAAAAGTCCTGCGTCATAAAAACTCAGCTTAGATAGAAAATTCAGGTTAATCTTACTTTACTTACTGTAGCTTATTTGGCTATACACAAACACGTTTCGTTTTACTGCCTTTGGGATGTGTTTTCTGCTAGATGAGCAACTAAATGTTGCCTTTTGAATTGCACTTTAGGGCAGCAACAAAACGTTTTCTCACTTCTTCTCACCTTAAAATAACTTGTCAAGATAAAAAACCCTGAGCGCTTTTTTTAGTCTGAGTGCAGAGCGCTTCCTCTTTCACTTTCAGTTCATCTCAGATCCAAAAACAAATTCCAGAAGGTCAGACAGGATCTAAAATCACTTTGTGTAGCTAAGAATGATGTGCTCATTGTGCAGCGAGGCACTCTGCTCAGCTTATCAGATTAAAAACAGTTTTAGGAGTAGTTTCTCAGTATCGTGACACATTTGATTCCCTGTTGGTGGAATCCTGACACTTTGCCTTCCGTCATGACTTTAAATTCATTTTTATTGATTAAGCACATGAGGGAAGACGTGCCAGATGTTAAACGGGGAAACCGTGAGAAGTCTGATTCAAATTGACGTCTCTTCTTCCTCAAGCTTGTGTTTAACTGGGAGCATAGCTCTGTGTTTGAATACATGGGGCTGTTTGAATGATTGTAACGTTTGCTACACTTTCCAGCACTCGTTTTTAAATGAAGCCTGTTTTTCTTCCTTTCTTTAGTGTGCCGAGACTTTGCCGTGCTGGAGGACCACTCCCTGGCCTATAACCTCCAGGAACAAGAAAGTAAGCATCTACACATTAGTCATGTTTGGGGTTTTTCTTCATCCTAAGGCAGTGGTTCTCATTCATTCTCACATTCAGCTTGACTCTTGATAAAATGAGTTTCTACTCCTGAGGAGTGTCACGGGTAAAACAAGCATTTGACAAACAGTGCTGCCTTCTCCCTCCTTCAGACGTTTGCTTTCCCTGACTGTGTTCAGGCAGACGAAAGTGTGGCTGCGTTATTCACGTGACAGAAATCCAAGTTTATACAGAGAGGTCTGTATGTGGAGAGTCTGTTTAAACACTTGGTGCCATTTATTATTGCACTGTTTTCTGCATTGGGATTTTTCTGTAACTGCAGATTGTTTCTTTCCTAAATCATTTGGTATCACTTTGCTAAAAATCAAGCTTTGAATTATGTTTTATTTGTAGCAGTAAAAGCATGCATGCAGCCCACGATGCTCCACTTTGCTATTTGCAGGGCAGAGCGCGGCGTCAGTGGCTGCAGTCTGATTAAGCCCGTATAAACCCTGGTACACAATTAGTCGAGCCATGTTGCGGGACGCCACAAAGCTCTGCATCAGAGCAGTGAGGTGGCTTTTTTGTGTGCAGCAGCTGTAGCACAGAAAGCTCTGATTGTAGAGCTGAACACACTGCATCTGTGTCTCCTTTTACGCTAGCTGGTACTTTAATGTGAGCACATATGCAAGTAATTAGAGTCATTATAGAGGGCTCCGTTCCCTCGCATCAAGATAAGTTGTTGAAATCTCACATCAACATCTTTTTCAGGTTCTTTCCGTGCATCAGAGACGGGCTGCTGCTGTATTATTATCGAGTCTGGTGAACCTCTGCACTAAGTTTAGAGTGTGAACCGAGAGAACGCGCTGCTGTAGAGGACACTAGTTTGTCTTTCCGTTTCCTCCATTGTAAAACCATATAAAGGTAAATTATGCCACGAGCTCTGCTAAATAAGAGGAAGGCAGATGTCATCCAGCCACACTCTCAGTGCAGATTAGCTGTAATGAATGTGATTGTGCCCTTTTAAAGCTGTAGGGATCTACCACCAAGGCTCATTTCCATTTGCTCCTTTGTTGCCACAGTAACTGATCAGGTTTGTGTTGGCAGAGTGTTCTTTCAACTTTGACCCTGGAAGTCAAAAGGGAGGATGCCATTTAATATATTTCAGTAGTTCTCTAAATATGCAGTGCCCTCCCCCCTGTTTTGTTTTTCTTCATGGATCACATCAGCAGATGGCGTCCAAAAGAAGATTTTAAGCACTTTGAGTTTGTGTTCATGTGCAGATACAGCTGGCTTTTGTTCCCATTCAAAATGTTGAGCATGCGGAACAGCAAAGTGTCCAAATGTCACATGGAAACATTTCTGCAAGGCCGTGTCAGCACTTGGCATCTTCCGTTTCTGTGTTTGCTTCTTTTCACCGTGCAGATTTCCACTCGTGTCTGTTCTCACAGCTCAGCGTTGTTTCTTTTCCTGAATGGCCCGAGGCCTCTTCAGAGGATGTGTTTTATGAACAGATTTCACAATGTCCATTTTGTTTCCTTGAAAGATGAATCCAGATTGCTGTTGACACGGCAAACATGGCAGTGGATAAATGTCCTTCATTTTACGGTGTGACTTCAGTTATACCTTCAGACTTTTTTTTTTTTTTTTCATGGGCTGTCAGCACGTGAAAAATTAATCCCAGCGTCATTCAAGAGAACCCCCCAAAAATCGATGTCAGTCCCTCGACTCTTTATCATGATGGCACAGCTGTGACATGGTTTCCTGTTTCCATCCCACCGATCACAGACACAGACCTTATGGAGCTCCTCGCGTACAAATTGCCAAATGTAATTTTGTCCCGGATCAATAACAAAGTGAACAGAACTGAGCGAGTGAGTGATGCGCTGCTTACAAAGTGCTAGAAGTGCGTCAGCAAGCAGGATTTCTCATCTGTTATGGTCGACTGCATGCCGTCACACAACCTTGGAACGACGCCTCAGCCGCCAACATTCATTCCTCAGCGACTGAGAGCGCAGTCTGTTGAATAGCAGAGGCTGAAACGGCCGCGGCGTTTCTCTTGTCCTCAGACGCTGATGTGTAGACCTGCAAATAACCTCTGCTGTTCAACATTTATGTTATCTCACTGATAGTCAAGCCTGTGTGTGTGTGTCTCTGTGTGTGTGTCAACAGTTGAGAGCCACTTGGCCTCCAATGTCTATAAGAGCCGTCTGGTGCAGAACGACCTGCAGGTGGCCAAGAAGCTCCAAGAGGAGGAGGATGAGAGGGCCAAGATCAAGACTCAGAAAGAGAACGTTGCCATGTAGGTGTCCCTCACACGTCAGCCTCATACACACCTGTTAAATGTAAGAAGAGCAGGAATTCCTGGAGATGTGGCTGATGGCTCAGATAAAGTCCAAATCAATAATGCCATGGAGCACATTTATTCATTGAGCTTTGTGCTAATGAAAAGTCATACTAGAGTCAGCAGTTGCATAAAAGCATGCGCCTGGTTATAGTTGTGCATATGAGCAACATTTGTCCAAGTAGAAAAATAAGGATCTGCTGGTTGGATGTTTGGTTTTTGAAATGATGCACCTCGAGGACTTTTAAAGCCATCAGATTACTCAGCAGTACTCGCTGTGAGCGTTATTAGTTACTTTGATGATGGCATCTGTTTCCAATTAGTCTAATCTCATGTAATTACTCCCAAACCCCGTCCTCGGACAGATTTGTGCTTCAGCAGCGAGGTCAGCCAGCGCAGCGCTCTAGGTGACTCCTGCTGAGTGATTGTTCAGAGTAGGTTTAACACTGTTATTGTTATAAATGAGAAGATCCTGTCATTCAGTATGCTTTCAATCTTGTTTTTGCCAAGGAGCAATCATGAGGTTTGGAGCTGGTTCTGCTGACCAGCTGGTTTTCAGATTATTTAAGAGCAGATGTTGCTGAGCCATGCGTCAATTAGGCGTAGGATGTAACAGACTTCCTAACAGGTCTGTGCTAAAGACATGTTATATCTGTGTTAGGAGACTCATAGACTCAAGCTAACCTACAAAATGCTTTCAGTCTTTATCCTGCTTTAGAAACATGCAGAAACAAACTGCATAAGCAGATCTTCTTCAGTTGTTATGGAGTCTGTGTGGTGTCTTTGTCACCGCTGATGTATAATTATATTCCCCGAGGGGTTTGGGTTGCTTCCAACTGCATGTCCAAAGCAATGCAGCATGTACACTTACTAACCACAGTGGCCTGATGCAGAAACATAAATCTGGCTCCGCTGAACATAGCAGAGAGCTCTGTTGTCTCTGTTTCAGCCCAAAGCAGCAGTTGCATCCCAAGTGTGCAAAAAGGCACTTGGAGTCTTTCTGTGCTCTGCAGTTTTAATCATCATAAAAGCGCTGACTCGCCGAACCCACTTATTTTAAACACACATAAACATGCAGGGCTCGAGTAGAGGGATTGCACTCCCTGGGTGCCAGATGCCTCACCGACGCATGCAGGCCGGTGCTGCCGGTCTTGTTCCAAGCTCACCGTCTATCCCACACTCTCCACTTAGACACCGGACTAAACAGCATCACTTCTTTCTCAGCACGTACTGTTTCAAGACGCTCAGGTGCAGCAGTTTGTTTACATGTGCCACTTTAATTCATCCTAAGCCGTTAACCACTCGGGTCAAATCCAGGTACGGCGTGGGTTGTATAAGCTCCTCCTTCTGTTAGTAAGATTTCACACTCAGGTGCGTCTGCACACACTGTAAGGATTTTCACACACCAGCCCTGCAGGCAGATGGTGTTTTTGACTAAATCGTGCAGCTTCAAAGATGAGCGTGAGCCAAGGCGCTAGTGAGATCAACCCTGCAGTGAGCTAAGATCCTCCTGCTCCTGCCTGAGGCGCGCTGACCATCATTCACAACATGCTGGATGACTTCAAAGCTGAGGGTTCGGGTGTTGACTCCCCTTATGAAACAGAATTACTGAAAACTGTAAGTGACAAAAAAGTGCATCATTTTCACAGTGTTGAAGTCAGTGAGGCTTTTAAACCTTTATATACACAACAATCTAACGTGTGTAGTACCAGAGCCGGTTTCAGCACCACTGTGTGAGTTTGTCGTCAGAATAATTGAGACTTGAAAAGTGTAATAAGGCTTATTTAACAAATGTGTCAGTGTAAATATGCATCTTTAAGCAAAGCTGTGAATTTAAAAATGTCCTTCCATTACATCCCTGCTGTAACATTTTCCCGCTTCTTCTCTTCGTACATGCTTGCAACACATGTGAACCCCAGCGAGCGGCAAGATAACGAGATCGCCCAGGAGATTCAGGAGGAACTGGTCCGACAGGCAGAGCGACAGCGACAGCAAGAAGAGAAAGATGCGGTAGGAAGTGGACCTGAGGCAGTGCTGCTTGTTTCTACCCCTCAGTTGTTTCTAGTCTTCCTGTTTTGGGCGGGTCATTCTTTTCCAATCATTGCGCCTTTGTTTCCACTTTTATTTTATTTTATTTTATTTTTAAGTAATTGGGACCTTTTTTTTTCTTTTTTTTTAAACATTACAATGACATTGTTGATAAATGGGAAAGCTGAGAAATCCTAGATTCTGTTTCCCAATCAGCAACACTGTTTGTGTTAGATTAGTCAGAGTGAGCTAACTTGGGTCAGATCGCCTCCTACGTGCTCCATAAGGTGTACGAAGCATGTGCTAATTGGCCTGAGAAGCGAGCTACTGTACGTGCACCCAAAGAAATATGACCTTTGTCTAAGTGGGACATTTCTATATTGATGCGGGACGACGTGCTTACTGTTGCGTTGTTTTGTTGCAGGCCATCGCTCGTAAGCTGCAGGAGAAGGAGATGAAAGAGGACAGGAGGAGACATAAGCAGCTGGAAACGCGCTTTGATGAAGATCATGGAGGTGAGGAGAGCACCGCTGACTTATGTAAATGCCTCATTTATGTTGACTTATGGCTGTCGGAGCAAAGCTAGTTTTCTATCTGTAAAACGGCTGACCGTTGTATGAGCGGCCCTTTGGCGACAGTGGGAAGGAAAAACTCCCTTTGAACAGGAAGAAACCTCCAACAGAACCAGGCTCAGGGAGGGGCGGGGCCATCTGCTGTGATTGGTTGGGGTGAGAAAAGGAAGACAGGATAAAGACATGCTGTGGAAGAGAGACAGAGATTAATAGCAGATATGATTCAATGCATCATGGGAATCCCCGGCAGCCTACGTCTATTGCAGCATAACTAAGGGAGGATTCAGGGTCACCTGGTCCAGCCCTAACTATATGCTTTAGCAAAAAGGAAAGTTTGAAGCCTAATCTTGAAAGTAGAGATAGTGTCTGTCTCCTGAATCCAAACTGGAAGCTGGTTCCACAGAAGAGGGGCCTGAAAACTGAAGGCTCTGCCTCCCATTCTACTTTTAAATACTCTAGGAACAACAAGTAGGCCTGCAGAGCGAGAGCCAAGTGCTCTAATAGGGTGATATGGTACTACAAGGTCATTAAGATAAGATGGGGCCTGATTATTTAAGACCTTGTATGTGAGGAGCAGGACTTTGAATTCTGGATTTAACAGGAAGCCAATACAGGAGAAATCTGCTCTCTCTTTCTAGTCCCTGTCAGGACTCTTGCTGCAGCATTTTGGATTAGCTGAAGGCTTTTCAGGGAGTTTTTAGGACTTCCTGATAACAATGAATTACAGTCGTCCAGCCTGGAAGTAATAAATGCATGAACTAGTTTTTCAGCGTCACTCTGAGACAGGATATTTCTAACTTTAGAGATGTTGCACAAATGGAAGAACGCAGTCTTACATATTTGTTTAATATGTGCATTGAAGGACATGTCCTGGTCAAAAATGACTCCAAGGTTCCTCACAGTGTTACTGGAGGCCAAGGTAATGCCATCCAGAGTAAGAATCTGGTTAGATACCATATTTCTAAGCTTTTCAGGGCCGAGTACAATAACCTCAGTTTGATCTGAATTAAGAAGCAGAAAGTTAGCGGCCATCCAGGTCTTTATGTCTTTAAGACGTTCCTGCAGTTTAACTCATTGGTGTGTGTTATCTGGCTTCATGGACAGATAGAGCTGGGTGTCATCTGCATAGCAGTGTAAATGTATGCTATGTCTTCTAATGATGCTGCCTAAGGGAAGCATGTATAATGTAAACAGAATTGGTCCTAGCACTGAACCCTGTGGAACTCCATAACTAACCTCAGTGTGTGAAGAGGACTCTCCATTTACATGCACAAACTGGAGTCTATTAGATGGATATGATACAAACCACTGCAGTGCAGTACCTGTAATACCTACAGCATGTTCTAATCGCTCTAATAGGATATTATGGTCGACAGTATCGAACGCTGCACTGAGGTCTAGCAGGACAAGCACAGAGATGAGTCCACTGTCAGAGGCCATAAGAAGATCATTTGTAACCTTCACTAAAGCTGTTTCTGTGCTGTGATGAGCTCTGAAACCTGACTGAAACTCTTCAAATAAACCTCTGCAGATGATCTGTTAGCTGTTTGACAACTACTCTTTCAAGGATTAAAGAATAATTCTCACAGCTTTTCACAGAAGAATATAAAGTCATGAGTAAGGCCACGGGAGGTGATCGGTCTCTGTTTCTGTGCCGGATTTGGTTTTGTCTCCAGCTTTGAGTGCGGTGGGCGTGTCTCTAACACTCATGGCGATTGTTGCTGACTTGAAGATTGTGGAATGCATTTATAAGCACATAATTAACCCTGAAGGAAGGCTTGCGTGTTCCTGCAGAGAAATAACTCGTCCTTTTACTCCCAGTGCAGAGCGGTGATTGAGCCTTTTGTACCAGAGTTGGCATTTAGTGAATTAGGAGCAATTTTAGATTTACTTCTGATGTATTTAAAAAAACAACAACATGTTTTTAGTGTTTTTTGGGGCTTCTAAAACGTGTTAGCAGCTCAGTGTCACAATTTTATGTTTCATGTTGAAAAATTGAAGCTTTGCTGCAAGTCCTAATCCAAAATGTCATCACGATTGCTTCTGTGCCTGAAGCGCTGCGGCCGTTTCTTATTGCGTCTTGTTGAGGCATGAGTGCGGTCGCAGGTCTTGAACCACAGTTGTGAGTGTGGGAGGAAGTAAATTTCCTGTTCCTAATAAAAGCTCAGCTTTTCTCTCTGCAGCTGCTAAATCTAATGTGACATGCTGACTACCAGCTTTGCCATTTCAACCCTTTTGGGTGTTTTGTTTCTGAGATTGACTCAGAACACTAAACCTCTACAGTGGTGTCGCTCCCACACAGGAAGCACAGAGGAAAATCTCTTTTTTCCTTTTAGTCAACAGAAGAAAAATCAGTCTGGTTTTCTAGCAATTTGGTGCTCTGCAAAAATTCAACACACACACAGTTTCTACTTAAAGTGCTCGTGAGTGATTTTTATCTTGTGCTTGTTTGTTCATTTAAACTGTCACGGAAGCTGATTTGAATAGTTTCCGTGTTGGTGTTTGTCGGCGCAGACGGGGACGGGCGAGCCTCTCGCTGTCAGTCCACCTGCTTGTTCTCTGTATCGACTGCAGACTGTGAGAACTTGTGTAACTGCTCACCTGTAACGTCACCACTGGGCGTTTGCACCTGTGACTGTGATGATGTCACAGTCTCTCTCTCTGACGTACAAAAACATGTTGCTTCTCGTCACTGAACAGCTGTCAGGGTAGAATAAAAGGTTAAAAATAGGAGAATATTTTATTTTTTTAAAGTGAGACGAGGTGAGCAAACAGCGAATGCCCGTGGGCGTCTGAGCAGGTGTCAGGCTCTGCTCGTACCTCCCTGCTGCTGGTTGGATAACTGGAATGCCATTGCACTGACTGGCAGTGCGGCGAGGACTGGCCTGAGCTTTGTTCCTCGCTGTGCGTTTCCTTTCATTTGTATTCATTCAAACATTTCTCAGCCACATGTCGACTCCCAACAAACAGGTTTCCTTAAAGGTGAAGTGCTCAGATCAACAGTTTGCTCTGTTGGTGTGTCTGCAGCGTCTGTATTTACAAAAGCAGTGGCATGTGGAGTGCAATGGAGGAGCAGACCATTTGTAACCATTTAAAAACATCATATACTGGTTGATGTCCCATCATGAGTCCTGAGTGCCTTTATATCCAGTCAGACTGTCTGATAGCGGCTAACACTCGCTGTTGCTGTCTTTGCAACATTTTAATTTTCCAACCGTAACAACTGCCGGGACGTTTTGGGTCATTTAATGTCATCTTCTGCATTTCCTCTTTCTTCTAACCACTGCTCTCCTCACAGGTGCTGTATCTAACCCGGTGCTCACTGTCTTGACTTATATTACACCTGTCTGTTGTTGTTAACTTTCCCTGTTTTCATCAACCACCACCATCATCATCATCGTGCCTTCTCACTCTGCTTTGCTCAGCTGCAAGAAGACCTCTAGACTTGGACAAACCCAGACATCACACACCGACGTCCCCCGGGCGATACGATGCTCCGGTGAGCTCACGTCGAGATTACTCTCCAGATTATAGTTCAACAGAACCTAAAAGGAGCAGACACCCAAAACTGGATGCTGCAGCACCCCGTGGTCGCTCCAGATACCCAGAAGGCTATCTGCTGGGAGAAGGAGGCCGTAGCAGGCACGCAGATCCTTTTCCTGAGCACCTGATGCACAACAGAGGCAAACACGGGGACAGGTATCCAGAGCACGAGCCCTCACAGACTGGCAGAGCCAGGGATTTAGGATACGAGGACACAGAGAGAGTGGTGAGGAGGAAAGAGAGGCCAGCTAGACCACCTCCAGTACAAATTCCTAAAGAGAGGGACAAAACGTGGGTCAGAGAGCAGAACAGGCAGTACGACCGAGACGGAGGCAGAGAACCGGAATATGAGAGGTATACTGCAAGAGACCAGAGGAGGGACAGAGATCGGAGGAGGGACAGAGACCAGGACCTCAGGTGGGGAAGAGCAGAGGGGCGGGACGGAGAAAGATCCAGAGACAGAGGACGAAGTTTGGACAGAGAGCTAGAGGGACACGGACATCGAGATAAAGGAAGACAAAGAGCGAGAACCCGGAGCAGGGAGAGAGGACTCGAAGAGGCCTTTGTGGAGCCAGCACACAGCCGGGACCGGCTGAGGGAAGGGAGGGCTTCCTGGGAGGGGGAAGAGGAGGATTTTGAGAGGACCAGGGGACGGCACCGTGTCCAGTCCAGCCCCAATGAGCTGTTTGGAGATCATAGGAGCGATGAAGGCAGAGGAGACAGCAGGGAGTTCTGGGACCTCCAGCAGGGGGAGGGTCGTGGCAGGGAACGCAGTCATAGTCAACCCAGCGGAGAGACAGGTATCACCCCGAGCTCCCTCTGGGCTCTGCGGGGGGGCTGTGTGGTGTGCTAAACCTTTCTGTGGCAGTCTGAGGTGGTGGGTCAGTCTAACAGCGATCGCTAACACACACGTTAGATTCACTGTTTTCAGGATCAGCGATCTTGTGATTTCAGGTTTGAGGCCAATGATTTATTTCGCCTAGTGTGGAGTTTTCTTGTCTCTGTGCTTGGAGTGAGGCGTGTGCTGTGTGCTTTCTTATGGCTTGATGAGCTTTGTAAGCTCAAATGTTTCCTTGATAAAGGGCTTCAGAGCTGGTTGTGTGTTCTTGTCAATTGAACAAGCTAAACTTTACCATTTCATGGTTTTAACTGATCTGAGATCTGCCACAGGTTTAAATGACCCAAACACAGCGAACAACACCAGTGGAGATGCACTGCAGCCCTTTAAAGGTGCATTGGCTTTGATCAAACTGCTGCTGAATGTATTTTTGTGTGAATGTGGCATCAAATTATTGATCATTCAACAGACAAATGATTTTGATCCATAAATCATTTTAATTTATCAAGAAAAATGATACAAACTTTACTTTATTCTGTAATTGTGTAAATTGCACCTTTAAGATGAGATTTCCTTTTGCTGAAGCGAATCCTAATAAATAATCATCGCAGCCCTGCTCTGTTAGTCATGATTTGCCTTTTGCAGGTCGTATTGCGCACCGTGGCGGCGGGTCAGTAATGCCAGAGACTGAGTACGGACTGAGTGAGGCCACCAAGGGTTTGACCAAGCTCGATCTGCGCGAGCAAGAGCTGAAGGACCTGGAGGTGGCCAGGAAACTGCAAGAGGAGGAAATTAAGGTCAGGAAGGAAACCAGAAGAGAAGTACGTGTTGTCCATATGTGCACGCACACCGTGACGTACAGGGAACAATCACATTAGCTTATAGTTAGCAAACAGTGTGCGCAAAGAGCAAAGTTAAAGGTCTGTCGGTCTGTGTGTGGTTGAGTTTCTTCTTCTTTGTTTAGAAATCAGTTTTGTAAAGAAATGAAAATGTTTGAATAACTCTGCCCATAAATGTATTTTTGTTGTGCATTATTTGATTTGACATGATGAAACGTGATTGGCTCCAGAGCAGCCAATGACAGTAAAGCATTTGACTCTGTTATCAAAGCTGTAAAGAACTTGAAGCCTTGATGTCAAAAACCAAACTGAAAGTGTTTTTCTTGTGTGTTTCCAACATCACGTAACATCTGTGTGAGAACGTAACCTTTTCTCTGGTTTCAGGCGAGCCAGATGCACGTGCGTGCAGCCCAAGTGGCACAAGACGAGGTGAGTGTGTGGAAACTCCTCCTCCAACATGGATAAATGTTACGTGCAAAGATGCTCTGCAGCACTGGAGGTGTCGCTTTGGCTGCTTCGTGTGAACCAGGTGTTCTCTGATGACATCTGGGACGCTTGTGTAGAGTTATGTCATGTGACATGTAGGACGTATTCTGGGGTAAATGACCTAGTCGCCTCGCTTTGCCAGGAAATCGCCCGACTGCTGATGGAGCAGGAGAAAAAGGAGTACAGGAAGAATCGCGAATGGGAGAAAGAGAAGGAGCGGGAGAGGCTGGCCATGGAAAGGATGGCAGTGGAGAGGAGGCGGCAAGAGGGAGACTACAGGGTAATTTTCCATGACCGTGCATATTTTTAACATGCGTGCTTTTTCCATATAAGACTGTATTTCCTCTGTGGGACGAGAACCATAATTTCTGTTGGTTTCCAGCCAAACTCCGAGGACGTTGTCCGGCCCAGGACACGAGAGGAGTACGAGTACCAAAGGCAGAAGAACTACAAGCCTCCGAGGTACACGGCTCTCACCAGAAGAAATGTCCAGTCTGTAAAGAAGCAGAAATGTATTAATGTTTTGCACGTGTTTCAGGCCTCCACAGCCGCGCACACATGACTATGAGAATGTCAGTCCTGGCTACGTCTACCCAGATCACCCTGCTGCCCCTCGCGCTCCAGCCAGACCTGATCCAACTTACAGAGGTAAATGAAAACCTAAACAAGGCAGCTGCTGCCCTTTTTCAACACTGTGGTGTTTTTGCACTTTAGTCTGCTTGATGCTAATAGCCGTGTCTCTCCCAGCGTTCCTGGCTGCGTGTGTTCTGCAAAGAAAGAGTTAACTTTGAATCTGCAGATAGAAATACATCAGGCTGTCAGACTCAACACTGGCTCAGAAGTTTAATTAACTAAATATACTAGTAATACTACAGTATTTAACTAAGAAGTTTTTGTTTTTTTATTTGTTTTATTTATATAGCACATTTCAAGACCAGGGGTGTGCCAAAGTGCTTCACAGAATCGATTAAGTGCAGTTACAGATACAAATATACTGACAGGTGGGAGACATAACTATGCAATATACAGTAGGCACAAGCCAAAGGCTGAAGGTTAAACACAATAAGCTTTAATCAGAGCAAAACGATAAAACACAGTGCCATTACGAACACGCAGATATAGGTTGAGATTATTCCAGAGGTAGGGTGCAAGAGAGGCGAATGCTCGGTCACCTCTGGTGTTGAGCCGAGATGTAGGTCACACCAGGAGCATTTGGCCTGCTGATCTAAGCGCTCCCCCGGGGGTGTAAAAGCTGAGGAGATCAGTAAGATAGCTGGGTGTGGTATTATTTATGATTTTAAACGTGAACAATAAGATTTTAAAATCAATGTGATTTTAATGGGAAGCCAGTGCAGGTCAGAAAGAACCGGAGTAATAGACTCAAACCTACCAGTCCCATTTTGAACGACGGCAGAATGGAGACCAGCATAAAGGGAATTACAGTAAACTAATCTGGATGTAACAAAGGCATGGATACGTTTTTCAAGGTGCTTACGTGGTATGTAGGGCTTGGCCTTGGAGATTAGACGTGATTGATAGAAACTGGATTCAACTACCGAGGACACGTGTTTGTCCAGCTTAGAGGAACTGTCCAAGACAACACCCGGGTATCAGAAAGAGTCAGCAAAGGGCCCAAATACATCATTGAGTTCAGCCTGACTATCGACGATTATGATTTCCATCTTCTTATCATTGAGAATGAGGGAATTGCTCAGCAGCCAGTTTTTAACTTCATTCATACAATTGAAGAAGTGTTGCAACGATGACGTGACATCCTCAGCCAGTTCAAAATGGATTTGAATGTCATCCACATAAAAGTGGAAAGAAATATTGTATTTTTCAAGGATTCGGCCCAAGGATAACAAGTATTAAGAGAACAGCATAGGACCCAGTACAGACCCCAGGGGGACACCAGAGGTGACCGGGGCAATGGAGGAGGAGCAGGTACCCATGGTGACAGAAAAGGACCTTTCTGATAGGATTTAAACCAGCTAAGGGCACTGCCCGTGATGCCCACCTTAAGCCTCATTAAAAGGACATTATGGTCCACCAAATCAAAAGCAGAGGACAAATCGAGCAAAGCTAAGACCACAGGGCGCCCCGAGTCAGCGATTGAGAGAAGATCATTAAAGACTAGCAGTAATGCAGTTTCCGTGCTAAAGCTTAGACCCGACTGTATTTTCCCCGATGTTGTTTGCATCCAAATAAGCTTGAAGTTGGGAATGAACAAACAAAAAGTTTACTTGATTACTTTGGTCATTTATCAGTAGGAAAAAAACCAGTTAAAAGTCTAAAGTTTACATTTTTCATTGCTGTCCAGATGTCCAGTCTTCTGGTCCCCAGGCCTCATCTTTGACATCATCAATGTTAAAATGAACATCTTCATTTCTTTCAAGTGGTTTGTTTTGGCCAAATGTCTAAATAGGAACGTCTCCCTTTATTTTCTTAGCACTGCCTACATGAACACGTGAGAGTGCTGAAGGCGTTTAGTTCGACCAGAGCTGGTTTCTCGTCACTCATATTAATAAACTCCTGAACGCTACCTTGGAAAACTTGAGTTCATAAACACTGCAGCATAAATTGCACTGCAGCAGGGCCACGATTAGTCAACTAGTCACGATTACGTCGACTATCAATCGTTTGTGGCAGCGCTACACTGCAGTATATGGAGCTCATTTTCTGTCTCTTCCATCTTTTTCAGGTGCCCATCACAAGCGGTGACTCAGGCTCTCGCCCGTGCGCACACATGCTGTCAGTCCTCCTGTGTGTGTGTGTGTGTGTGTTTATCTTTTATTTTCACCCATTCACACTCTGTTGGCCAGAATCCTTCGGACAGTCATGAGTTGGCAGTGGGATTTTTTTTTTTTTTTTTTTTTTTTTTTTTTAATATCCTCCAAAGTTGAGGAAGTGGATGTGAGTGCTAGAAATACTCATCTTTTTTTTTAATGATCTGTAAAATGTGATTGCATATTTCTTTGAACTGATGTGACATTAAGCCTAGCCAAAAGAAATCTCCCATGATTCTTTGCTGTGTAAATGAAGGAACTGCCCCCCTGCTGTGGTCATTGTGTGCCATCAAAGGGCTTAAAAAGCCTCTGCTGGATGTAACAGTTCCTCGAGACTCTTCATGGGACATGCCTGTCTGGTCCACTGTGGCTGTTACAGTGTCTTAGATACCAACGTGGCAGCTTCTTTGTTACAGCGTGCTGCGCCTCTGTTCTCGCCGTGCTGTGCGGCGAGGCCCTGTGAGGGCTGCCCATGTGCCACACAGCCTTTGACTCTGAAGGGGATGCATTATATTTTGTTTTATTTGCTGTAATTATAAAACAAAGCCTTGATTTCGGTGCTGGTAGCTCTGGCTTTCATATGTTTCCCACCTTGTTCCAGCGCAGAAGAGGTGGAGCTTAGCGGCGATCCGTGGACATCGATCAGCTCGATGTGTTTGCGGTTTTTTTGCTTGTGAGGGGAACTTTTTTTTTTTTTTTCCACTTAACCCTGTCTTTCTTAAACTGTAGTGGTATGACTGTATATGACTTACTGTTTCTATGTGCATGCTTACTGAGAGTGTACAGATGTGTACATGCATCTCAGCTCTGTATCAATATTAACTGGCTCCCTCTTTATTATCAGAAAGGGCTAAAGCTGCAAACAGCCAATAATAATCTCTCTGTAGAAACTAAATATGTGCTCACATATACTGCTGTACAGTATTTCAGTCTTCTGCCAATATTTCATATGAGCTTGTCATTTCCAGCTGGCCCATAAAAGAACCAGTACCAAATGAAATGCATGTGTTGCCTGTGTCAAACCTGAGTTCATGCTCAGACGCTGTGTGTAAATCTGCGTTCTTGTTTTTTTACATTCGACCAAATCATGTGGAAACTGTTCGGTTCTCCCTCCATGAAACTTGTATCCTGCTCGTTGTCTTTATTGAGAAAGGGAGCTTTATATTTATTTTTGTAAATTTCTTTTTTCCTCACATTGTTTCCTCAGTTTTCATTGGCCAAGCTTCCCCGCTGTCACTTCCAGGACTGTCCGGTCTCATACTTCCTGCTTGCAGAAAGGAGAAATTCTAGTGTTTTGTTTTATATTTCTTCAGGTCCTGATATTTTTGGCTATGAGAGGGAAAAAACGGATAATGAAGAGCACATTGCTGAAATGTTTGTGATTGCCACACAATGACTCACTCATTGAGCATTTGGTGCTGCGTAGAGTTTTTGCTTTGTAATAAATGTTGCTGAAATTATAAATCTGCGTGGAGAACAAGCCCCTGTGCTGTACGCAGAAACTCTTCTCTCGTAGTGCGTTGAACAAACATGCAACTGTCATTGAACTACAGTGTGTGCTACTTGCTGTTGACAGAATGAGATGTGCCATATACGTGTTGTTTTTCAGGGACTTTACAAATTGGAGCGATTAAAAGTTGTGGTTGTAGCGGAGCTAGCGCACCCACTGTGGTGGGTCTCCCTAATTTATTCTTTGATGAGAACGCCACCTAGTGGACGTGCTTCCAGTTGGTGAGGGTACAGATCACAGTGATGTGTATTTGTGTATGTTGTGCTTCAGATATGACTTTACTTTCATGTGTTGTCTGTTTTCTTTGATTTAGGGCTTTATGCAATCTACCAATCATGAATCAACATGTTGGACTTTTAAAGTAAAATGAATTTAAGTTGCTTTTACTTGTAGCATCTCAAAATGTAATAAATTGCATCAGCATTTACACCATGAATACGTGTTTGTGAAGCTGTAGGCCACTCAGCACATCTCACCTGACATGCCCGCTTCATCCCACAGCTTTAGTTGATAAGAATACGGGGGGGGGGGGGGGGGGGGTTAGTGTTAAAGGTCACATTAGTTTATTGGTCAAGATATTCAGTGACCTTAGTTTCACTCCTCTGCTCATGACGACCTGCAGTCACCCCCTCTGGGGCCCGCTTGATGTGGGAGAACCCGTAATGCAGAACGTTTGAAGCCTTCAGTGACCTCTGACCTTGGCACATGTAACCACAGAGTTACCTGTAGTACAGGTTTTGAGTTTCCAAAGGCAGAAACTGCTCAAAGCCTCTGGGTTTGAGTCCTCTTGAAAACCTTAGACTTCAAGAAACTACACCTACTACTTAAAAAGTCAGTTTGAACTGAGACTGTTCGTATCACTCCTCCTCTTCAGTTTTTAGTGTCACTTGGGTGATTTCAGCCATGCTAAATGAAAGGAAGACACAGTATAGCAGGAAGTGCTGCTTTATTTGTATTGCTGCATAGGGAAACAAGCAATCGTTTTTCCTTTCATTATGCTAAAGTCATGTACTCAGTGTGCGATAACATCCTTATGTGAAGTGTTTAGTGCCAGCAGCAGGTAGCCTTTTATTGTCAGTTTTACTTAAATTCTGCCACTCTAAAGTACAGTCACACCCTTCCTCTGAGAACAGAGCTGGTTCACCAACATACCTGAAATACTGAAGGTTTGTCTGCAAGTGGTAACACCACTGCCATGCCCTCCATGGGATATGTCACAACTGAACTACTGGAAGTACACCTGAACAGCCAGAAAAGCAGCTGCTGCTGTGAACCTGTGATCGGCTTCAGTTTGGGCAGTCTTAAAGGAAACGCTACAATCCTCTGGAGATCAGACTCTGCTGGGACAGCAGATGCATGAGGAGGTCAGGCCCACCAGCATGCAGCTGTTGGGTTGTAGTGCTGCTAAATCAAATGATACAGTGGCGACACTGATGTTGACTCTGCTCGTGTAACAGTCAGTGACGCTGGAATAGTTCAATTATGCAGCCCAGATTTAAAACATGATTTACAGAAATCCCTCCAAACCATGTGGCAGGCAGCCCTGCGCTAAAGGCCGGGATGGGAAGTTACACACACGACCAGAAACAATGACTGAAATTTGAGCACAGAAATTCCCAGGCAAAGTTTCCAGCTGTGCGGATAACACAAGTTCTGCAGGCGGGAATCTCTCTGCGGACAGAGGCAGGCGTTTGGTGCTCTTCCTGTACCTGCCGGAGCTCACAACTGCGGGCCTACCGAGGTGTTGGTACCCGGTTAATGATACTGAGCACTGCGGGTCGCGCTGATAATCGCAGGTCAGCCGGACGCAACAGGTGTTTTTGATTGTCTGGGGGGTTTTTTTACCTGGAAACTGGGGAGGGGAAAAACACGATTACATACATCCTGATCAGCAAGGCAGTTGGTTAAATGGTTAGCATAACTGCGCAAACAAAACAGCAGCACGGTGTGTGTCTACAGGTAAATGAGCTCACCTGTCCGGCGTGCAGGGTCAGCGGACCACTCGCGTTCAGCTCCTCTCAGAATGGTGAAGAAGCGGGTTTACTGCGAGGACTTGACTGTCTTTTCCGTGTCTCACCTGGCAGGTAGAAAGGTGAATGCAGCTGTCTATCTACTGGAGCACGCCGTGTTCAGACACGAAGACACACCCACTCATGAGAGAGAGCGAGAGTCACCGCCTTCTTACATTTCTGTCAATCCAGATTAGAGACGTTATTAAAGAGTAAATCATCTCGGGAGAGAGAGAACAAACATCGTTTCCTCTCATGACTCGTTGATGTGAGTCTGCAAAGAAAAAAAAAGTGTCCGTCATCTTTAATCTAATTCACTGCATGTTTTAGTTTGTGTGCTCGTCCCCGTGAAGCCTGGGGCGCATCTGCAGGAAAAACCGGTAGAGGTTGTCAGAGAACTATTCTGTTAAGCCTTCCCGAGCCAACCCTCAGAGAGACAAAGAAAACCCCAGCTCTGCTTTTATGAGAGTTCAGGCCAGAAGTTACAAAATGTGAAGTGAAAAAAAGAAAGAAAGGTTGTCATTATTATTATCGTTACTTCTACACCCTTTGGCTTGGTGTATATAAGCATGTTGGAGATTGTAGGCCGGCTGGATAAGGGCTACATTTAATGTGAACACTTTAAACAGTAATAATATTTTTCATGCCAACAATCACTCCTACGGCAGCCTTGCATCAGCTGAGTTGCTTCTAGGGCCCCACCCTCAGCTAGAAACGAAGAAAAATCATTAACCATTTACGATCAGGATCATCAAATCTGCCACTTGAAGAACAAAGCTCATCATCTATCGCGACTTTTTCCAGAAACGCAGTTCTTAATCTGTAACGGGAGCGACATGTTTAGCCTAGATTTGGACTGATGGATAATGTTTATCTTTTTCAAACAACCCTGACTCAGAATTATCACAGTCCCACTGGCGGTTATGTCAAAGCTGTAGAAAGTGCTCAGCGCCTAAATGCTGACAAAAGTAAACCTTCTCATCTCATCTAAAATAAAAAAAATTAGCAGGCCGTTTGGCCCGAGGCGCTCTGTGCTGTGCCTGATGCAGGAATGACACCCGACTGGTTTGAAGCAGCAGCTAGGCCCATCTACGGAGGGAGTCTCTGCTGAATGCATGCCAAGGCAGTCCTCCAAGTGTTGTTAAAGCAGGCACTGAAGAACATAAACGTACTGAATTTGTTTTGCCACACTGACCAGCCAGTGCAGTTACAGGACGCTGAATAATTGGATATGCGCAGAAAAACAAAAAGCGTGTCATATTTATGGAAGTCAAGCTAAAAACCGAGTGAACCAATATAGCAACTGCACATGTAAGAAGAAGTCACCTACGAATCTGCAGCCTGAGCGGATATCAGCAACATGGTGTGTGTGTGTGTGTGTGTGTGTGTAGGGGGGGGGGGGATTTCTGGCAGGTTGTTCCACGTTGTCCGTGTGTGAAACAGTCACTGCGTAAAAGAGGCCTTCTCTTCGTTTCTAAACATTTCCTACTAGCTGGGGGATCTGCTCTGTTCAAATAAAAGCTATTGTCTGCATGGTATGAGAGGACCCCGAGGAATTAAACTAACAATGGAAATGAATGGCACATTTATAAGGGGGGAAGCCTGGACCATCTTTAAGGGAAACCATGTGTCCCTCTGAATTACATCGGTGCTACAGCTGGTGGACATGAGAAGATTTACTGTCGCCATTCGTTTGTTGAACGGTTTTATGAAGCTTTCTAAAATAACCAATAAGCACTGAGAGCATGTGCGCACATAACGTTAATGTTTCAAGCCAGAGACAAGTTAGGAGCAATGAATTATTTGTGGGCCAAATAAAGTTTTGATCAATTCATTTTTGTCGTTTGGCTTTATTGCGCAAATATTCTTTTGATTGAACAAAGAAAAACTTGGTTCATGGACTGGAGCCAGCGTGTGCCACGCCAAACTTTAGCACTGAATCAGCCAGTGGAATGTGCGCATAATGAACGTGGTTAGCTCCGGTGTGTGGGGGTATACATAAATACGTACGGACATGTCCGGTGATTTTGCCGGGTCCCCCTGTAAACCCGTAAACCTCAGTCTCACTGTGTTCTCGGTGCCTCCTGCACCTCGTCTTGCTCAGTGATGCCACTAGATGGCGTCTCACTCACATACTGTGGCCTGATTTTGAGCGTGGCACTGATCTTCATGTGTCTGACTGTGGCTGTGGAAAAAAGGCTGGTTTAGTCACCCATCTTCTTGGAACAGGTGTTGGCTTCTTTAAGAATTCCCCTGTAGTGCACTGCTACTTCACATTCTTAATGAATCAGGGAACGAGTTCAACTTTCTCCCACAGTTCCTGCTCCTCTCTCCCAGCAGCTCACGTTGAAAACATTTGGCTGTCATGTTGTTGGTGGCTCACTGCTTTTCTCAGAAACGAGTTTACAGCGTAGCTCCTCCCAGATGCCCGCTTCCTCCCTTTGTGTGATAAAGGCCTGCATTATTCAGTATTTGCAAGGAAATCCTTGAATCTTTCCATTAAATCAAAAGTTATAACCTATGTTTACTGATATTTGGCAGGTGCTTTGCGTTTTCACGGGAAGCGAAGCCTGCAGTATTTCTGATCAGCTGCGCTAATTACCGACTGAACTCTTTAATCTGGCAGTTTAGTCCAGTTTAGTCCACTCAGGGTTCAGGGACTTTTCTGTTCACTGCACCAGTTTACTTTGAAGCATGCTCCTGTCAGCTTTTCACGTTTTGGGCTCACACATCTCACCGTGTGCTTGATACAGAATAGAAAACTCAAGAGTGAAAACTGGTTTGGCCAGCTCGGGCACAAACGGCAAATCAGATTATAAAGAATCGCATTAAAGACACAATGGTGCTTAAAAGAAGTATAGATATATATTTAAATTAAAGAAAGATATAGCAGCTTTAAAAACTTACTATCATGTTACACAGAGCACTAATGCCCCAACACTGCTCAACAACAAGGTGCTGGAAATGAGGTCATTAACAGAAAACTGATCTCAGAGGATTTTGTTATCCCAAGAAAAACAGCCTAAAGTGTGCCGGTGAAACACAGCATTTCTGCTTCTGAGACTTTTCCCATCCAAACAAACACTTTTACTTGTTAGAGGAAACAATCACAGCCTGCTGGAATTCGATAACAATCAAAATAAGTGCTGCTTTCTTTGTTTGGGAAGTAATTCCAGGGAATGTCGCTGTGTGATAAAATCGAGCTTTTTTCCCTCAGTGACAGTGAATTTTTATTTGCCTTTTATGTAAGCTCGACCTTTTGTAAAGGTTACTGTTTATCACTGTTCAAGTTGAAAAGCTCGCCTGTAAGAGTGAGAAAAGACCATGTTTAGATTTCATTCCAGAAGCTTAAGTTTGCCCGCTTTATCCAAAAACTGGTGTTATGACCCAAGATCACGTAGGCCGTGTGTGTGTGACTCCTCCCACCAGAGGATGGCTGTGGGCTTTTTCTCTCCTCTCTCTCAGGTGTGGACACCTGGATGTGTCTTACTGGAGTCCAGTGCCGGCTGAGTGGAATTATTCCTGCTCTGCGATTGGATAATTGGCTGATCACGCAGTATTTAACAACAGCCATGCTCCAAGCCACCACCCAATAAACCACTTGTGGGTCTGATTACTTAGACGGTCTTTGCCTAAAACCTTTTATCAGTTGGTATCAAATTGGTATCAGTGAGTGTGTGTGTGTGTGTGTGTGTGTGTGTGTGTGTGTGTGTGTGTTCATTGCTGTTGTAAATAGATTTGTAAAGTAGCGTTTGTGTCCCTCTGTCACTGTGTCTATATTGCAGCAGCCTGGTACGGGTCAGTTTTCTCCTGTTTGGGTAAAGTTGTCTTTTGGTTGTTGTTTTCACAGGGAAGCTTCGGGCCCTTCAGGGATCTTTTGTTTGTTATTCTTTTTGTTTGCTCGCTGCCAATGTAAATGGCTGCATAGCACTTTGGAAGGTAGTCTGTTTTTGCTCTTGGGTGGTGTGTGTGAGTAGGAGGTCACTTTTCTTGTTGCGTTCACTCCAAGAACATAACACTAGTTTGGATGTGTGTTTGGGACCATTGTCCTATTGGGACACCCAGTTGTCCCCAAGTTTCTGCCGTCTAGCTGTTGATTAGAGGTGAAGTTGAATTTGGAGTTGGTCCTCCTCCATCATCCACTTTGTGCAACACCAGCGTTACTGGCAGCAAAACAGCCCCAGAGCACGATGCTGCTCTGGGGCTGCACCACTGTTTGTACGGTGTTCTCAGGCTTGAAAGCCTCACTTTTACTCCTCCAAACATACTTTTTAAGCCTGGAGCCAAATAACTCAGTCTTTGTCTCATCTGAGCATAAAACATGTCTCCACATGGCAGCCTCTCAGTTATTAGCATCCCCTCATTGTTTCCTGAGGTCAGTTTCTTGATCATTAATAAGCAGTCAGTCATTTCAGTCGTTATGCAAATGCACTGTTTAAAGGGTTGGGAAACCTGCAGTCAGCTGAGACTGAAGAAGTTAGTTTTGAATTAGTTTCTTTGTAGTTTTGATACGTATTTGTATAGTCCTACTTTCCTGCTTTCTGCAACCCTGCACTGTCCTCACAGAGCCTGTTTTTGAATCAGCTAAACCAGGCTTGTTAACCAGTCGGATGCAGGAGTCAATAAAAAAAAAAAAAAATACAATTCTCCAAATAGTTGCAGCCCCATCTGTGTGGGTGTCGGCAGACATTTACATAACCAACAGAGGCTGAAGGCAGCATGTTAGTCTTGAAAGTCTGTGCTGGTACGAAAGCTGAAAAACTGAGTGGAGTAAAGATGAGCGACTGCAGGGTCCAGATGTCTGAATCCAGCCGCTGGATCTGGTGGGCTGATTGAAACAGATGCTTACTCTATTTTCACAAACACAAAAATAAACGATGATCTGCAACGTTCTGCAGAGAAACATTAGTTACTGACAATCACGTGGAAAAAGGTTATGATACCCAAACAAAGTCACAGACCACTGTTCCCATGGCAACAGCGGAGGACAGTGAGTCACATCCCAGCACAAACTTCTCAGGAAGGGTCCAAACAACATTACAGAAGCTCAAAGCTCTTTGGGATTCAAATGTTCCCCTAATTGTCTGTTTTTAGTGCTACTTACTTTTCCAGCCTTTGATGCTCCTGTTTGAACTTTTTCCAAGACATTTTGCACCACCTTAGTTAGAATTGGGCAAATATTTAAACTGTACAAATGATGGAGGAGGATCCAGACAAACCAGAGGATGGGGGCATGGCTCTGACATAGCCAGGATTTCTTTGTGTTCGCTGGATCAATAAAACCTAAATCCCAAAAATTGTTTATCTTGTGACTTTATAAGTTCATAAATCTTTTTTTTCATTCAGTACACTCTCAGTGCTGGCCTTTAATTTCCAGTGTGACAGATGCATATTAGACCTCTGAAACACAGAAGCTGCTACATTTGAGCATTGAGATCTGGCCACAAACACTTATTTTCAGACTCAGTGAATCTATGCAAAGTCCTGTGACCATGCAGGGATTTCGCATTGATGTCAAGATGTTTTAAACTTTAACCAGCTGGACTCAAAGGGTCTGCTGCCAACTGCACAGGCACCACAGGACACTCCTGAAGGCCTTCTGACAGTGCGCCAAACAGTCAGAGCTTTTCTGACAAGTAAGCATGGACCTGTACGTTTCTTACTTTTAGGGACACTTGTTGCACACACAGCACACACTGGAACCTGCTACTGTTGCTGAATGGCACATATTTAACTGCACAGTTACAAACCATCAGCTTTAGACTGCATTCCTTATTAAACCCTGCTCGTATGGAGTAAGGCTGACAAACACAGTATTATTATAGTGGGAATAACGTGTGCTTAGATGAAAGATGACATATTATTCTTCAGGCTGGCATATGCTTTCAACTTGCTGTGAGAATAGAAGGAAGCCGGCTTCTCATCAGACAGTTTCACTTCAGGCTTCTGTGTTGTGCTGAAGCCAATTCAGATACTTGACGGGTACAAAAAAGCGGGTTTCCTGATATTGTCACCAACCATCTGCTCCCTGCAGGCTCATAACGCGACCCCCAGTGACCTTTATTTCCTTGTAAATAAACAATGACCTAAGCAGACTTTAAATAAGTTAATTAATAAATAACCCAAGTGCTAAAGGAAGGACAGACGTGATGTAATTAAGGCAAAGTCAGATGAAATCTGGGACTTGAATTGCAGCAAAATGTTTTGATGAAGCCATATTTCAGGAAAGGGCGGAGCCTGAGCCAATCTAGCAGGCGATGCAGGCGACGTGTTTACAAACACGTATCCTGTGAACCAAATATGCTCGAATAATTTAGTAACTGTCAAAGGAAAAATAAAGAGTTTGTTCACGTAAGCACGAGCCTGCTGCTGTGCATCACAAAGGAAGAGTCACAATGAGGATGCTGACCGTCAGCGTTTGCTTCAAAGACCTTTAACGGATGTTTGGGACTCAAGAACAGCGCTGTGCAAAGACCTTGAGACATCCTTCATTCCTGTATATTTGGCTGCCAAAGACGCATTCTTGCAATTTCTTAAAGTGATCTGGAGCAAAGTTTCTCCCGACTTAGCAAACAAGCAATTTTCAATTGTGCCTCTAAGTTAGTATCGTCTCTTTAAAGAAAACAAATCATTTGTCTGTTTTTAGTTAAATCCATAAAAAAATGTCAAAGGAAACAGTTTGACATCCCCAAAGAGCTTTTAGGGGAACACCGGCCAAAATGTCAGCTTGGTGAGGTGTGCCCTTAAAAAACAAGTAGAGGACAAATCACAAGCCTCAACAGAGATCAGCAGCATCTGAAAGTCACATCCTTACAAAACATGGAAAAGTCCAGTGATCCAGTGATTACAGGCTAGCAGGCTTTCAATGCAAATACATGTTACAAACCCAAAAAGAGAAACAACACTATTGTGACTCTCTGAGCGGCTGCAATGAGAATTAGCCAAAGCTTTTCCTGTCAACATGACTAATCGGCCAATTCATCCGTGACAGCTCAGAAACTGCGTCCAGCAACCTGACCTGCAGACTGTTCGGCTCAGGGCTGATCATACGGCGCTAACTGTGTCAGCGTAGATTATACTGGATCAGAGAGTCAGTGCCCTGATGTCCAGAGTAGTGGCACATGCAGGGTACATATTAGGTGATCGTCATCACAACAAATTAGGGGATCATGTAGGCTAATATTACATTTCTGCAGATTTGTAGGCTCAAAAGTTAAGACAGACATCAGGAGGTGTCTTCCAAAGACCGTTTTTATTGTTTGTTTGAAAAAGAAACAACTGAACTATTAAAAAGGGACTTTCTGAATTATTTGAAAGAAGATAATAAAGAAATCGTGAACTGATTTCCCATTTGGCTTATTTTGATAGGAGCCTAAGCAAAGAACTGCAAAGGCCACGTGATGTTGAAGCGACTCTTCTTTAGAATAGTCGGTGTGATCCAGTCATCACTTAATTAGCCCGATACCACTTCCAGGAAAACGTTCTTCCCATCAAAGGCTGCGGAAGGAAAAAGGGGGCCTCACCCTTACACTTTAAAAACAGGAGGCAGCAGCGCGCTCGCACAAAGGTCTGAGCAACTACGAGGGAGGGACTCCTTTAAATCAGCAACTACTGACTTCAGCGGCTGCTCATCACTGTTCTCCATCTCACAACAAGTCTCAGGACTTATTAATCTGCTGGATAACATGGCCGCGTCCGGACTGCAGCTCCTCGGCTTTTTTCTCTCTCTGGTCGGAGTCGCTGCCACTGTTGCCGCCACTGTTATGGTGGACTGGAAGAAGCTGGTCCAGGGCAAGCACCGCTCCTATGAGGGCTTATGGATGTCCTGCGCTGGTGTTCAAGACAGAATGACCTGTGAAATTTATCAGTCCATCCTGAAAATGCCGAGTAAGTTTGCATCGCACCTACAATCATCTCAAAGCAAGACGCTGCTTTTTGGGTAAAGTAAATGTAGTTACAGTTACTTCTTTGGATTTTAGCCACCGAGCCATCAGAGAACAAACCAAATCTCTTTCTCTCACCGGTGTAATAAAGCTACGATTTCTTACCGATATTTGTGCTTCTGTTCGCCGCAGCTGAGATTCAGGTTACCAGGGCAGTGCTGCCGGTCAGCCTCCTCCTCTCTGCTCTGGCTGTACTCATCTCCACAGTGGGGATGAAGTGCACCCACTTCATGGACGGTGTGCCAAAGAGCAAATCCATGATAGCGATGATCGGAGGAATCACGTTCATACTTTCAGGTGTGTCCAAAGCCTGTGCTCAGACTGAAGACAGAAGTCATAATGAAGTTAGCAGCTGAGAGCGGCTGTTATTGTAGTGAACAGGTGGGTCAGGATCCATGAGTGCTGCAATGATCAAAGATGTTTTCTTTCATTAGGCGTGTTGACCATCATCATCACCTCCTGGTTTGTCAACATGGTTCTTTCTTACAGTGGACACAAGCTGTTTAGGTACTGTCATCAAGACACACACACACACACGTATGCATACACATTGTAAATAAACACGCAGTGTGCTACATTAATGTTGCTCTGCTCTTTTTGGCAGACCTGAGTTTGGTAATGCCGTGTTTGTGAGCTGGGTTGGTGGACTCCTCACTGCGGCCGGTGGTGCTTTCCTGAGCTGTCGGAGATGCTGGAGGACCAACCCTCCAGTGTCCATGAGCTCCAGCCACTTTCTTTCTACCAATCACTCCAAGTCCAACTACGTCTAGTTGAAAAGGCCACAAGAACCTGAAGAAGGAGCCGGTTTCCCTTTGTGGATTATTTAAAGAATACGTCCATTCACTGAGAGGTCTTTGAGATCGGAGTGAGGATCGCTCAGAAGAAACTCCTTTGAATCTCCTTTGTCCTGGGTTTAAATGCCACCACAGCTCTGGTTTCTCCTGCTGTAAAGATGTCAGGGTTCAAAGTTTAAAGTCTGAAAAAGTCCACAAATCGATAAATATACAAGTGAGCATGTCAGGTGGAGTTTCTTCATAGTAGCACTGAAGACAAACAGTTTTTAATAGTTTGAAGTGTGGCCGCATGTAAAGTGGAGACAGCGTCATTTCTGATACTTTTCCGATATACGGATTTGTTTGTGTGTGTTTTATGTGTTTATTTGTATCTGTGATGCTTCCCCTGATCAGATAACATTTTGTATATTTTGAGAAGAAAAATAAAATAATGTTGTTTTTTATAATCTGTGTTTTCCTGTTTTTAATTAGCCGCACAGGCTAAGTTTCTGCAGAGTACCTGACAGGTTACATGAAATCAACAAATCAGAAGCAAGTGGGCAGAACTGAAAGACAGAAACACGTGCAACAAAACATCTACACATATGAAACATTAATGCAGTTAAATCATCTATAGAAACTCACAAAGACAAAAAGACATCATCGATTTGATAGATAATAACCACCAACCAAGATTCTTCTTCTTATTATTATTAACTGATAAGGCTCAGATCATTGAAATACATTTTTAAACATCATCCTAATGTGAAGCTATGTTACTGTGGCGAGGTGATGTGGCTGGAGAAGCGAGCTCAGACCTGACCAGCAGTCCCGTTCCCACAGCACCAAAGGATCGTTCACTGTGGATATCAGCTGCTGTCAGTCAGATGTGACGCCATAATGTCAGCACAAAACTGCATAAACATTCATAAGACTTGTTTACTGTAACCAGGCAGTACTTATCTTAAGCGCCGCCGTGTACGAGTAATGATGTCATACTTTCCTTCCTTTCACAGATACTGTCATTAAGCCCATTACTCCAGACCATTAGGACCATATAAGAGTTGCCAAGGTCGCTCTCAGAGAAACCTACTTGCTGCATTCAGTCAGCATTTAGTGGGTTTAAGATAAGCACTGCCATTGTTTAGGAAGTAAGTGATAACTGATGAGATTTGACTATAAGCTGCATTTTCAGGAGGCAAATACACAAAAACAGAAGCTGTTTACCGACTTTGGTTCATGTTCATGTCATGAGACTGGGCTGCGTCCCGAGTGTGAGGGATACGCGAATGCCTCGTTCGATTAAATAATTAGCAAGAGTGAGAAGATTAACACAGGTGAGAGTTCGTTTGCTTCCGAGTTTCTGAGTCACAGTGGGGAGAAATTCGCTCACTCTTCACTCGAAACATAACAAAGAGCGGATGTGGACGTGAGTGGATGCAGGCCGTGTCTGGGAGCGACTGTGTGCCGCTGCGATGCTGATTGTGACAAAGCAAAATGGGATAAAATAAAGCAGTTAATGGATATTTGATGTTACTGTGCTCGTTTGTTCATGTCTAACTCGACTGCTGAGAACAACAATTTGAATCAGATAAATAGTTTTATTCTATAGAGGATCCAGCACTGGACAGCTTGCTGTTACTTGTCGTTGCTCCAATAAATAAATAAATGTCCTCCACCCAAATTTCTCTACAGGAACACCGATAAGTAATCCTTAACTGCCCCTTGTTCAACACTAGCAGAGCTGACGGATCATATGACTAATTGTGTGGCCACTTTGGAGGTGCCACCTTGTTGGATTTGTATTGTGTAGCATTCCTGTTTCACAACTGCACTGTGGCGAGGTGTGGTTTGTGGCTCAGCTGCAGGGGAGGAGTGGAGCAGCGGGTTTGGGTGTGGCCCCCACAGATGACCCTCCATCATTCCTTTCCTATTTGAGTAGCTGCTGGGGCCCAGAGGAGGGTGGAGAGCAGGGCGGAGCTGTGAGCTGGGAACCGTAAATAAACACTCACGAATCCTGCAGAGCTGCGTGTCCCTGTTTGTGATTAACGAGGCTACCAACCTCTTTCAGTGAGTCATCTGTAGATAATTACATCTGATCTAACTGATGAATCATTACGTGAACGTGTTCTCTGCATATACTATTATATATTGTATTATATATTATATATTGTACATATATTTATTAGTTTCAGATGTAGCCATTCTTGTATTTTGCTTGTTTACATTATTGTATTTTGCACAACTCTGTTGCTTGTGAAGCTCGCACACAAGAATTTCACTCACATGTGCTGTACCAATGTACCTGCACATGTGATGTGACAATAAAAGTGATTTGATTTGATTTGATCCAGGAACACTTTAGTAATTATGTATCGAGATTCTTCATTTGTAGGAACCCAGAGATTCTTAAATAAGGAACATATATGCATGTGTGTGTGTAGGTCAGACATATAAGCAGAAGCTGCAGTGGTGAAGGACCTTCATGTACATCTGCTATATACAGTTTCACTTAGCTTCAGAAGTTTTATTGTAATTATTTGTTTTCAAACAAGTATTTAATAGTGGGTAAAGTGGATCTTTGAGCCAGTTGTGTCCCTGCCCAGAGTGGGACCCCCACACTTGTAAACCCATGAAAAAGTGAATTTTCAGTTTCTTAATGAGTCGTTGAAACCCAGCAAACCCTTTCAGATATTCAGAAACCTCAAGCTGCTCCTACAGGTCACTGCCCAGGTGTGCTGTGTCTGTTTCTGTGCAGAGGGGTCATTAGGGTAACATGTGGATGCTAATGGTGTGATAAAAGGTTTCAGGGTGTGCTCTGATGATCACTGATGTTTACATGCTCACACCAACATTTGTTTTTCCAGCTGTGTCATGTACATATCACACATATGCACAACCAGTGTATGGCAGCTTATATGACTGGTGCCCCTCAACACTTACTGGCATGTCTACAGCTGGTTATTTAAATTCATTGGACTGAATGTCAGAAAGACAAACATCTGTCTATATGAAGTGAAAACGAAACTGTGGAACTGAGAACATCATCTGATCAGACAGGAGAGATGGAGCTCCTCAATATTTCCTCCTGAGGATCCGGGAACAAAGAGTTTAACTTTTGTGTGATTTTCTTCCTGTTTACCACCCAAACACACCAGATGTCAGTGTGGCAGGATGTCGTCTGCTAAATGCATCGGACTTGGATATAGACCAAAAACAAATTTCCATTACAGAGGACAGAAATGTCCTTGTTCTCAGGAGGATATTCTCTTCAGCTGCAGGTGAGTGAGCTCTGTGGTTTTAGCGCCATCTACTGATGCAATCCAAACATAAATTCATCCACACATAAGGACGAACTTTCCTTCCGGCTGCTTAAAGGCAATTGAAACATTTTCCAATAAGGTATAAATATCAACCAAACAGACACATAGAAAGTGTCCACACACACACACACACACACACACAACAAAGCTCATCTGCACCTGTGAAATACAGAACTGTTCCCTTTAAAAAGTTATTGTTTTCAAAAGCTTTTGGTGCCACATCCTGCCAAAACGTCACTGAGGTCAGCCTCCCAGCAGCTTCCTGCTTCACACTGGGAACGTTTTGTTGAAGCTCTTTTTTTTTCTACTTTTGCTTATTTATCAGACTCATTTGTTAATCCTTGTTTTTGCTGTTTTATTCATTCATAAAACTTTCTCATTATTGAAATGTTTTGCTTTTCATTTCCATCATGTTAACGTGTCTCTTTGTTTCCCTTCTTTTTTGAGACCTGCATGACTTTTATTCATAATAAGCAGGCTTATTATAAGCAATCTGAATATCCACACACAGTGAATTCTTTGCCTGAGAGGTGCATCACAGTCAGGGCAGACGTGGGCCAGACGTCCCAGCTCTCCGTGGAGGGAGGGACTGAATCGAGCCTGGAATGAAATCTTTGTTTCACTTTGTCATTTTTTTATTTTATAAATGTCATAACCTACTCAACCAAGGTGATGTCATTTTAGTGTTACAGTTTGATCAACACAAATACCGTAGTTTTCGGGTCATAAGCCGCTACTTTCCCCCCACACTGTGAACACTGCAGCTTGTACTTGTACTTGTTACCATGTTTATGTTACCTTACGGATTAAATTAAACGTTAAAAATCCTCACGTGTAATATTTCTGTGTAGATATCTCATATTACAGGTGAAACGCATACGGTGCGGCCTGTACAAGTACAAAATTGATTTTCTTCCTACAATTAGAGCATGCAGCTTTTAATCAGGTGCGCTCTGTAGTCCAGGATTTACGGTAAGTTCATACACTCTGTTCCCAGGATTATTAGTGTAGCCTGGTCTCAAATATCTATTTTAGACCCTACAGGTTAAAAGGATATAAACATTGTCATGTAAAGACTTTATTGTAAATATTTCACATGTGTTTAAAAAACAAAAAAAGAATTCAAATGCATTAAAAACGTGTTTAAAATCACAATAAATAGAAGTCAATCATAATTTAAGTGTTCACGGAGTTAAAAGTTACAAGAAAACCAAAGGTTTGTTTTCTAATGTGAAACAAGGAAAACTTTGTATTTGCTGCAAGTTGTTTTACGAGTTCATTTTGGCTTGTCAATCTTGTATTTTCGTCTATCCCATTGGGTGATGTAAACCTATTGTCCAATCAGACGTAAGGAAGGCGGGATCTAAGCGAGGCGAAAGAAAAATAAGCACTAACTAAACTGGTGAGAGTCGGCAGCTGCACGTTACCGGAGGAGGATGGCGAGCTAACGGGAGAATAGTCAAAAACAATAGCCGTGGATGCAGAGTCTACCGGCGATCGTGGCTCAAGAGTTGGGAGTTCGCCTTGTAATCGGACGGTTGCCGGTTCGAGCCTCGGCTCGGACAGTCTCGGTCGTTGTGTCCTTGGGCGAGACACTTCACCCGTTGCTGCCTACTGGTGGCGCCAGTGTCCGGCAGCCTCGCCTCTGTCAGTGCGCCCCAGGGTGGCTGTGGCTGCAATGTAGCTGCCATCACCAGTGTGTGAATGTGTAAAGCGCTCACAGGCTATTTACCTTCCTGCTATGCGCTGTTTACCCTGTGATGAGTGAGTACTGAATGTAGTATTGAGCTTAAACAGAATGTAGAAGAACTTAAAATGTATCATGTTAGCATTTTAGAGCCAGCAATAGCTATGTATGCCGAGTAGTAAGCTACAGATTACTCTATGAAACTAAATAGTAATCTCTAACGCACAGTGGAGGAATCCTCTGGACCCTTCTGCTGTGGATAGGATTTCCGTGGGTTTGTCCCAGTGTACTCAGCAGCGTTGCCGGTCACAAAGCGAGCCTGCCCCTCAGCTCGCCCTCGCATTTAGCCCAACGGATTTGGGAGTAGACCTGAGCACGTGCGTTTTGTTTTTCTGCTTGTTTAACAAGTGAAGCGGCCGTTTGTGTGTTTTCTGGCCCATCGAGCCCGAGCAACGACCAGGCCTGCAACGGTTTCAGTACATGAGCTCGCAAAGGTTACAAATCTGAACTGAACTTAAAAGGATTGTGGGATAAATGTGTTTTCTAAAACATTGACTGTGAGTGTGAAGAGAAAACATCCAATTGAATTGTAAGGAAACGCTTCAGAACTTGGAATATTGTATGTTTTTTTAAATCATACTTTATTTTGACTAAATACATTTTGAATTTAAAGTTTTGTGTCATAATTATTATTTACAGAGTTTGTAAGTGGTAACGGTTACTACAAAGTAACAACGGGTTAACATGTTAGATAAATTCATGATTCTTAGTGAAGATTAAACAGAACTCATTATTTTCACTGAGTGGAGGCACCGCCAATATCAAGACAAGATAAGATAAGATAAGATAAGATAAGATAGAACTTTATTAATCCCTCGGGTGGGTTCCTCTGGGAAATTCGACTTTCTAAGACTTCTAAGTACAAAGGTTAAAACTGGTTAATTGTTTCTGCTGTTTACCAGTAAAATTAAGTAACGTACCAGGGCCCCGCTCATAGTACTATCATCACCTTAACCGAGAGTTAATCCTGAGCTATAAAATAATATATAAAAAAATTAAAGTTAAAAATGAAATAACTTCATTCTAATTTGTGTTGTACAGTTATTTCATTTTTAACTTAAATTTTCATATTTTGTTTTATTCCTTCCTAATTTTCATATTTATTTCCTATCTTATTCATAGCCTTTTCTTCTTTTCTTTTTTTTTTAGCTCACGAGCAGTTGTCTAAGCATTTCACTGCATATCGTACTGTGTATGACTGTGTACGTGACAAATAAAATTTGAATTTGAGCTACGTGAGTTGGGTGCTACATTAGTGATGATGCAGCGCCCCGATGATGGTTTGACCTCTGAGGCACCAAAAAATAGAAAACAGTATGAGGCTATAAACAGGTTAAAAAGCTAATACCAGTCCTGTGTACTTTATCATAGTGGAGGGTCTGTCTGCGTACAGGATCGTTAGCACGAAGACAGATTTTGAAAGATGGTAAAAACAATGAAATCTCCAGCTTGATGCTCCAAGCAAAACTCGACTGACTACAGTGTGGAGTTAAAGAAAGGTTAAAAAGTGTCAAACTGTGCGGACCGTTGTGTCGACTTCTTGGTGCAATCATTTGTTAAAAATAAGTAATTTAAAAAGTCATGTGGCACAAAAACATCCTTCCTGCTGCTGTCACCAACATCTTCTGCCTGCAGGCAACAACAAAAGAAACTTCCTTGGAAATAAGATTTGACTCAAGCAGACCTTGCAAGTCAAACTTAACAATGCTGGAAAGAAAAAAAGAATAATAAATAAGTTAAGTGGCACATTCAGATGGGATCTGTAACTTTAATTGCTGCAAAGTGTTTGTGCTTATTTCAGGAAAGGCTGGACCCTGATCCAATCTAACAGGCAATGCAAATGTTAACAAACAGGCATCTTGTGAACCAAATATGGTCAGATAATTTGGTAACTGCTGAAGTAAATGAAGAGTTTGTTCACGTAAGCGCGAGCTTGCTACGTTAAATGGAGGAAAGGAATGACAATGAGGACGCTGACGTTCAAATGTTTGGTTCAAAGATCATCTTTAATGGATCTCGTGGGACTCAGAATGTACAGTACTGTGCATTGTAAATTGTGCTTGTGCAATAGTTTATCAGTTGAAGCATGCAACACAGAAGTTACAGAATAAATTCAACAAATGTTTGCATGTGTAAGATGTGCTGCCTTAAAGTAACTCTGCTTATTTTCTTCATTCACTGTAAAATTATACTTAAAAATGTAGATCTCAGCACAGTTTGAATCATGCAAAGCTTAAAGTTTAAAGTATGTTTTGTATCGTACATCAACCCAAAGATGCATCCAATAAATACATATTGAAACCCGTTAGATAATCAGGCCATTGTTGTGTGATGGGCTCACAGTTTAGTTCCCTGCACGTAGCCTGTTGCAGTCTCATATAGGTGCAGGTTAAATGCACTAGGCATGCGCCACACCTGAAGCACATGTTTGATGCAAAGTGAAACTGCAGAAAAATCAGATTTGCACCGATCTTGAAATCCATTCTTGTGTCTGTGCACTTTGAGACCCAGTTTGATCATCAGGCCAGATTTGCAGAAACATATTAAATGCTAAATATTAAACTTCTACTCATGGAGGTCATCAGGAGGACTCATCCAAAGAAGAGGAATCTTTTTCGTATTTGTTCAAACATGTTATGGCGGTCTTTCCTTAGGATGTCAGTGTAATCTATGTTATCATCATTAGTTAATTAGCAAGATAAGACTTCCTGGAACATTTTCTTCCCATCAACGGCTGCAGGAGGAAAAAGGGATCTAGAGCGTGACGCATCTTGGACTTTAAAAACAGGAGGCAGCAGCGCTCACGCATAACTGTGAGCAACTACGAGCGACTACTGACTTCAGCGGCACTCATCAGCATTTCAGATCATTTGGACATTCCCAAAGACGTTTCAGGACTCGTCGATTAAGTTAACTCCTCTGCTGGATAAGATGGCCGCATCTGGATTACAGCTGCTTGGATTTTTTCTCTCCCTGGTCGGAGTCGGTGCCACTGCTGCCGCCACTTTTATGGTGGACTGGAAGAAGCTGGTCCAGGGCAAGCACCGCTCCTATGAGGGCTTATGGATGTCCTGTGGTGGAGTCCAAGACAGAGCCACCTGTGAAATTTACCATTCCTTTATCAAACTGCCAGGTAGGTTTGGATTGCACCCCAGCTTACAACAGGGGCTGTAATTAGTCAGAAATGTCTCTTTTTGACAAAGTAAAAATGTTTGTGTGGAATTACTTCCAGCTTTTTGTTGAGCTTTTGCAAGCAAAAATGTTCTAAATCTGATATTTAATGTATAATCTACATTTACAGTTTAGCAAACGTTCCCATATTTGTGCTTCTGTTTCCTTTAGATGAGATTCAAGCAACCAGGATAGCGTTGCCACTCAGCCTCTTCCTCTCTGCTCTGGCAATGCTCGTCTCCACAGTGGGGATGAAGTGCACCCACTTCATGGACGGTGCCTCGCAGAGCAAATCTGTGACAGCGATGATTGGGGGAATCATGTTCATGCTCTCAGGTGTGTTCAGATCTAAACTAACACATGAAACCAAAATTAAATGAGTGGAGAGACGACTAATGTATTCACAACAATGGGCTGCAGTGATGGACAATATCATGTGCTGTCTGTGATTAGGTTTATTGACCATCATCATCACCTCCTGGTTTGTCAAAGTTGTTCTTCAGAACTTTTATCATTCGCCTCCTCTAATCAGGTACAGCTGACACATATTGTCACACATGAACCCTGTGAGCAAACATGCAGCACGCTAAGTTAGTGTTTATTTGCTCTCTCCGGCAGATCTGAGTTTGGTAATGCCGTGTTTGTGAGCTGGGCCGGTGGACTGCTCACTCTGACTGGTGGTGCTTTCCTGAGCTGTCGGAGATGCACGACCATGTCCTCGGTGTCCATAAGCTCCAGCCGTCTGCTTCCCACCAGTGATCCAAAGTCCAACTACGTCTAGTTGAAAGCAAAGAAGAAGAAAAAACTTTCTACATTCACTGAATAATGAGGTCACATCAGGATCGGTCGTCGTGTGTTGTTTCCCACAGTAAAGATGTGAAGGTTCAACATTGAAATTTCTTCTGTAATTACAGATTTATGTTAGTGAAGGACCCTGTCGTCCTCCTGCACTCTTATAAAATCATCACGTTTATAATAAGCTTTAAATAAGATTTGCTTTCATAATTTAAAGTGTGGCCATAAAGTGCAGTACTTTCTGTTGTACTTTGATCTGTTTGTGTCTAAAGTGTGTGATTCATTTCGTAACTTGTCAGTTTTTTTATTGTTTGCATAATTAAATAAAATTGTTTTGTTTTTGTTTTTTTTCTCGTCTGGGTTTTCCTGTGTTTGATCAATGATATTTAAAGCTTGAACATTTTAAAAAGGTGCCTTTGTGAAGACAAACTTTATATGAAGTTATTTAAGTTTGTTATTTATTATTAGATGCTGACAAAAACAAAAACCCACAACCATGAAGCCACTGCACTTTTTAATGGAGGGAGAATTTGGAGGTTGTGCCATACGTGCAACAATACAAAAGCATCATGTATCAGCTGCATACTCTTCAGTAGTCTAGCCAGCGTCATCCTCTACGCTGTTGCATGCTGGGGCAGCAGGTTAAGTGTCGCAGGTGGCAACAAACTCAATAAACTGATTTGCACGGCCAGGAATGCTGAGTGGACGGAGCTAAGGTGGTGTCAGAGAGGCGGATGTTGTCCAAGATAAGGACAACGCTCCATGACGTGCTGGCCAATCACAGGAGCACGCTCAGCGAGAGACTGAGATTACCCAAATGCGCCACTGAGCCACACAGGAAATGATTCCTGACCGTGGCCGTCTGGCTGTACAGCTCCTCCATCTAATGAACAGTCACACGGCAGTAGTCGTACACATCCTTCATCGTGCACATCCTTCATCGTGCACACCCTTCATCGTGCACAAGCTTCATCGTGCACACCCTTCATCGTGCACACCCTTCATCGTGCACAAGCTTCATCGTGCACACCCTTCATCGTGCACACCCTTCATCGTGCACATCCTTCATCGTGCACACCCTTCATCGTGCACAAGCTTCATCGTGCACAAGCTTCATCGTGCACGTCCTCTGCAGAGAAAATAACAAGCTTTACAGTTTGGTAAGAGGGCGCCTCAGTTTCCACCATATAAATTGAACTTGTGTTATCTGCAGGGATATTTATAACTGTTTTGTTACATTTTGTAACTTTGTAATATTTGTCGTTATTGATTCAGTTTTGTCAGTCGCTGTTCTTACTGTCTGGGAGCAACTGTGGTCGCATAATTTAAAATATTATTCAGATTCCAGTTTTCAGTAATACTCTGCTTGCTAACCACCACAGCTGTAAAATAAACACAGTGCCATAAGTTTAACATGTGTTCAGACTTTGCTTTAACACACAAACTGCATTTGGTTGAATATAAAAAGTCCATAAGAGTTTGTTGTTTGCTGTATCCAGGCAGCAGTTATCTTAAACGCCACAGTGTACAAGTAATGAGTGTGTTTTCTCCAGTGTATTCGTTTCCTTCCTTTCATACACTGTCATTAAATCCATTACTGTACACCAGAAGCGTTGACAGGGTTGCTCTCAGACTAGACAAACTATGGAACGACAGTAAGAAACCTACTTTTGTTCAGTCTGCATTTCATAGTCATCAGTGTGTAAAACCAACCATTTAAGATAAGCACCATGTGAACATTTGTGTGGGCAAATATACAAGAGGAAGATCGAAGGATAAATACATGCTTTGATTTGATCATTTGCTCGGAGAGAACAGTGAAATTAATTATTGGCAAATACACATTTGCTCCATTAGTGCGTTTCTAATTTGTGGAAACAAATGATCTCGCTCCTCACTCGAAACATAACAAGACGTGGGTGTGGATTTAAGTGGATGCAGACTCTGGAGGGAGTGGCCGTGTGCCGCACAGATTCCTTCCTGAACTGCCAGCAAAAGACTAACAGAAAGAAAGCAGTCGTCATATCTAATCACGGCCCTAATTCTCTCTGGCTAAAATTTAACGAGGTGCTGAAAACATTTTGGTTCGTAGTAGCACGATGCCATCGCACAGCTGCCGTACAGCCATGATGCAAATGGCTGCATCCTGGAAGATGATCAGGAAGAGGAGTACAGAAGTCTGGTGAGGAACTTCCTCACATGGAGTCACACAAACCACCTGCAACTCAACACCTCAAAGACCAAGGAACTGGTTGTGGGAGGTCCAGAGCAGGTCCACTGCCGGTTCAGATAGAGGAGGTGGAGGTGGTCAACAAGTACAAGTACCTCGGGCTGTGGGTGGACAACAAACTGGACTGGTCATGCAACACAGAGCACCTGTATAAAAAAGCCCAAAGCCGACTGTACGTCCTCAGGAGGCTGAGGTCTTTTAACATCTGCAGGAAGCTCCTGAGGATGTTTTACCGGTCGGTGGTTGCTGGAGTACTTTTCTATGCTGTGGTGTGCTGGGGGAGCAGCACAGCAAAGAAGGACTCATCCAGGCTGGAGAAACTGATCAGGAGGGCTAGCTCTGTGGTCGGCATGAAGCTGGACACTCTGGTGACAGTGGCAGAGAAAAGGACATTAAAGAAACTGCTGGACATTATGAACAATGCCAGGCATCCTCTGCACACGGCCATTAACAACCAGAAGAGTCTGTTCAGTGACAGGTTGCTTCTCCCAAAGACAAGAACTAACAGACTTAAAAACTCCTTTGTCCCACACGCCATCAGACTGTTTAACTCCTCTCTGGAGGGGAGAGGGAGGGGAAACAGGAGGACAAAGGAGGGGGGACAACTAAGCTGTAGTGCCTCTTCACTGTGCAATGCTTTTTGTTAATAGTCAACGGTGCAAAACACTTCAATACTTGAAATGTGCAATTCCCTTGAAATGTGCAATTCCCTTGTATTCTTATTCCTATTTATTCTATTTATCCCTTTCATATATTTTATTCATATATGTCTCTGTATTTATATATGTGTGTATATATAAAATATTCTGCTCACGTTCTGTAACTTCTGTCGGTGCTGTGCTTTTGGAAACCGAATTTCCCAGAGGAACCCACCCGAGGGATTAATAAAGGAAACGGGAAACTGCAGGATCTAGGACTGAGCAGCTCCCTCTGCAGCTGGATCCTTAGCTTCCTGTCTGACAGACGCCAAGTGGTCAGACTGGGCAGCATCACCTCATCCCCCATCACACTGAACACTGGTGCTCCACAGGGGTGTGTACTGAGCCCTCTCCTATACTCACTCTACACCTACGACTGCACGGCCACTAACAACTCCAACATCATTGTGAAGTTTGCGGACGACACTACAGTGGTGGGTCTTATCACCAACGGTGATGAGACGGCTTACAGGGAGGAGGTCAGCGCCCTGACCCACTGGTGTCAAGACAACCATCTCACCCTCAACGTCGCAAAGACAAAGGAGTTGATAGTGGACTTCCGGAGGTGCAGAGAAGTACACACCCCCATCACCATCAACGGCGCTGCTGTGGAGAGAGTGAGCAGCTTCCGGTTCCTTGGAGTACATCTGGCTGAGGATCTTACGTGGTCAGTACACACAAACAAAACAGTGAAGAAGGCGCAGCAGCGCCTCTTCTTTCTCAGGAGACTGAAAAGATTCGGCATGAGCCCCCGCATCCTCAGGACCTTCTATCACTGTGAGTAGTGCGGTGCCCTGAACGGATAATTGGAGGTGAGCTTCCCTCCCTCCAAGACATCTACAGGAAGCGCTGCCTGAGGAAAGCGGGGAGGATCATCAAGGACTCCAGTCACCCCAGCCATAAACTGTTCAGACTGCTTCCATCAGGAAGGAGGTTCTGCAGCATCCGGTCCCGAACCAGCAGACTGAGAGACAGCTTCTTCCATCAGGCCATCAGACTGCTGAACACGTCATAGACACCTCAGCTTCACTACTGGAACTTCAACATTATGCACTCCATACTGTACAGTAATGCCACTGTTTTGCACATGTCTCACTCTGTATATTTTATTTTATATATTCTATTCATTGTTTACTCTATTTAATTTGTAAAATATGTGTACACACACACACACACGTAGAAAAATATTTAGTATACACATCCAGAAATGCATATACTATTATATATTGTACATATATTTATTAGTCTCAGATGTAGCCATTCTTGTATTTTGCTTGTTTACATTATTGTATTTTGCACAACTCTGTTGCTTGTGAAGCTCGCACACAAGAATTTCACTCACATGCGCTGTACCAATGTACCTGCACATGTGATGTGACAATAAAAGTGATTTGATTTGATTTAAAGTTTAATCTTATCTTATCTTATCTTATTGTTGGTTTGAGCCCTGCTGATAGGAGAGGCCATTACAGTACAGTGAACTCACAGGCAGCATAGATACATGCTTTATGGTTGTTTACACCAAAAAGTCTCATTAGAACAGGCAACATTTTTACAGTCTTCTCTTGTCCAGTTTATAAAGTCCACGTCAAGTCTAACCTCAGTTTCCTGTTCTTAGCTGACAGGAGTGACACCTGCTGTAGCTCATGTGCTTCAAGGTTCAACTTGTGTGCATTCAGAGATGCATGGCTTCGCTGTTAGAAGTGGTTATTAGAACTACTGTTTCCTTCTTATTGACTCACAGCAGACCAGCCTTTGACCTCAAATGGCATCAACAAGGCATTTCCACCCAGAGAACTGTTCACACTGACAACCCTAGAGATCGTTGTGTTGGAAAATCCCCCATCAGCAGTTTCTGAAATACTCAGAGCAGCATGTTGGGCACCAACAACCACCTTTCTTCCCCATTCTGATGCTCGGTTTGACCTTCAGCAGCCCATCTTAGCTATGCCTGTATGCCTTAATGCATTGAGTGCATTGCTGCCATGTGATCAGTTGATTAGATTTGATTCAATCTGATCTGACATCCTTTGAACAAGCACTTGGCAACAACGGGAAGAAAAAACTCCTTTTTATCAGGAAGGAAGCTGAACCAGGCTCAGGGAGGGCGGAGCTTTAAATGCTCTGCCACCGCCAGCATAGACTGTCATCTACATTTCTTCCATTGAAATAAGATAAGATAAGACTTTATTGATCCCACAACGGGGAAATTTTTGCGTCACCTCAGCTCAGGTACAGATATATGAAGGAAATACAAAAATACAAATAAGTACAATCAATGAAAAAAGTAAGATTATACACTATATACAATGGTAGCATACACACAAATAATTGACTTACTTTCAAAGATCATCTCAATATTAGAATATTGTATTCACAGCATATAGTAAACATGTATACAGCTCTAGTTTAGCTCATTGGTGTGTCTAAAACGTGTTGCACTGCGGTGTATTACATTCATTGGGCTCTTGTGGTTCTTCATATTATGAGTGATCGGTGTAAATCTCCTTGGTTTGACTGCCACCTAGTGGTGCAATCCACATACAGTGGCTTAATTAAATTAAGTAATCACATATTTCAGTTTGGCTTAATTGGTAATTAGGTCAATAACAGATGAAATAACATTTAAAAAACAGACTCACAAAAAACTGTCCAACTAAAGACAGTTGGACAGTTTTCTTACAGCTCTTTTATTTCGACTCTTCTTTCTGAAATTATATGTTTTATTTATATTCACCTTACTTCTCCATTTATTATTTATTAGACTTTCCCCCCTATTTTATCGATTCATCACATTTTTATTATCACTGAAATATCTGCTTTGTGTGCTTTTTATTTCTGTCACGTTTGGTTTCTTGCTTCTTTATAATTTACTTGTTTGGAGACCAGGAATAAAAGCTATGTAAATAAGTGACTTGACTTATCAAAGAAGTCTATGCAAGTGCTTTGACCTGGACTCTACTTTCATGTCGTTTTGTGGTGTTTTTAAAAAAGTGTTTGTACATCGAAAACCTGAAGAGGGAGACAGTGTCCACTGATGTGGGAAAAGCTGTGGGTCTGCGTCTGGCGGGGACTCGGAGCGAGCGCGTTTTTCTTTTGTTGACAAAGAATTTTCTAGTTGTTTCCTGCGCTCGCAGTATAACTGAATTTATTCTTAAACAGCGTAGCTGAGTTAACATGAGAGTTATTGAAGTTGCCCAAACAGCGTGGAAACGAAGTTTCGTTGATGTGGATGAGCTGAAGAGTTTGTTGTTTAGGACTCCCAGAAAGTTGATTCTGTTCATTTGGAAGGAGTGAGCGACGAAAACGTTTCTCCCTGTGAAGGCGACACATCCAGTGAACAGAACCAGCTTTGGGGGATTTGCTTACCTGTTTGAATGTCTCTCGGTTACTTTTGGAAACTCTTTAGGTCTGAGAAGTCAAATGTCTCCTTTTCAGTGTTTCTTTATGACTGAAAACATCTTCAGGTTTGTCTCAGTGAGCTCAAATTGTCTAAAACTGGAGATTTTGTTTTTTATCTCAATGAACCCAAACAGTTTAAACGGTGCATTCCTCCTTTAAACGCAGCGTTTCGTGTTGAATAAACGGGACCCACGGGACTGCCCGTGCTTCCCCGTGGGGGCTGTTTCCCTGTTACGAAAACGAGCTTTGAGTGTACCCTGGCCATTCATCTCGGAGGGGAGGAGTTAAAGGAGCGAGAGGGGGTCGTAACAAGTGCGTCCTCGATAAGTAATTATTCCATTTCCGCCTCGCTCGGCTGATCCCTCTGAGAGGAGCGCTTGGATGAACTGGAAAAGGAGGCTGGGCTGATTTTTGTGTGCTCTCCGCCTGCAGCTCCTCGCAGCCTGAAGAGAAGAGGATGGATGGAAACTTGTTTCGGACTCTTATCTTCCTCCCGGTCCTGCTCTCAGCCGTGTTGCCATCTTCCGCCGGTGTGCTGGAGCCGTACGACCTTTTATATGATAACGCGGTGGAAGCGTTTTACAGTGCCGATTATGAGAGCGTGGTGCGCTACATGGAGGGAGCGCTCAGCAGCCACAGACAGGTCCGGGCCACCAGAGTCCGATGCCGGCTGAGGTGCCAGGACCAGCATCCGTTAGATGAAAGCTTCTCGGATCTGCGCTTTTTCGACTCGGTCCTGCGGAGAGCAGCGTGTATGAACAAATGCATCGAGGAGAAAGTTGGCACGCAGTCTCTGCACAAAGTCAGCGAGGATGTGGTGCAGGACTTCAGCAGGAGGATCCCGTACAACTACCTCCAGCAGGCGTATCAGAAGGTAAGGAGGGGGAGAAGGAGTGAACTGCTGGAGCTGAATGAGCACTATTGTTGTGGACTCGGCGGGGGAAGGTTTGTCTGGCTGGTCTGCTCAGCGCTACCTGCTGCATTCCTCATCAAAAAGGAAAAAGTTTCTGCTGCCTGACAACAAGAAGCAGAGAGACGAGAGAACAGCAGAGTTTTGCTTGTGCCAGTGTTGCGCAATGTACCCCACGTACACGGTGCGTGCAGTAGGTGTGTTATTGTTGCAAGACACGTTAATACACATCAAAGGGAAATGAAAGTATTTAGAAAAACACTTGCCAGTTTTCTTTTACTGAAAACTTGGCAACCATCACTTTAAGAGTCAAGATACGCTTTATGATCCCCGAGGGGCAATTTGATACCCCACGAAACACACCCACCCAGAAGACTCTACACGGAGCGCTGCTGCTTTGCGACAGTTTCACAAAGTGCTTCAATCCATCGTTGTTCTTCAGGCTGAGAGACCCAGACCAGCAAATATTAGAAGACTTGGTAAAACACAAATACAGCATTTTCATAAATACATTATACAGTAGATACACTGCTGAGCCAAAGTGACACTTTGTAATCAAGTACAAATACTTGGATTTTTCCACCAGCTCAGTTACCTGTAGATCAATCATGCTTGTCACGATAATGCAGCTCTATACATCTGTAGGCTGACAGCGATGCTCTCAGTCTCCATCCACAACAATGTGCTGTAACATAAAACTGTGTTGCTGTGAATGCTGTCGTGCTGATCTGTGCACTTTGTTTTACAGCAGTGCTTTGCTTTGTTTGGCTTTGTGGCTTCTTAGCGTGCACTGTTGGTTTTTCAACACGTTTGTGGGTTTTCGATCTCTCTCTTCCCACATCCACAGTGTTACAAAGCTGCTTGTTTGTATGAAGCGGATACATCAAGGTCCACTTGAAGTGCGCTGAACTAACAAATTCAGCCTGTCCTTTGACTTTTTTTCTTTGGACAGCTTCAGGTCTATAAGAGGCACAAATTAAGATGACGTCTGCATTATCACAGACTTTCTAAATGGAACTTCCCATGAGGCTCATCATTTGGTGAGCGCAAAGCAAAGCGTGGGAACAATCTGAGAGAGAGATAAAGCAGGAGAGTTGGGAACAAAGTGTAATGGCTTATTCAGGCTCCGTGTGCTGCTTTTTGTCCCCCAAGGAGGAGTAGGTTTGTGTCCCTGGCAGTCTGTGAATATTTGTGGGTTGTCTGTGCACGGTTTCACCAAACTGTAAACACTGCTGGTCATTCTCATTAAAGGATGTTTAGAGAAAAGTTGGAAAGCCCCGTGTTGGTTTAGTCAGTCCAGTCACTGTTCTTCTTAGTTTGTGTGGGAGGGGGGAGAAAAGGTGAGGGAAGCGTCTCCTGGAGTTTTGGATGGATCGTGAGGACCAGAACTCTTCAACATGGCTACAGCTGTGACACGACTTCTTCATGTGTCCCTCAGCAGTAAACGCGTTAGCTTGGACGCTTTAATTCTTAGTGCAACTATCACGCGGCATGTGATTGTGCCAATCAAGCTAGGGCTGCCACGATTAGTCGACTAGTCACGATTACGTCGACTATCAAAATCGTCGACGACTGATTTAATAGTCGACGCGTCGTTTGAAGCTTTGTAAGATCACAAAAGACGCAGGAATAAGTAGTAGGATTTAAGAGTGTAATAACGGACTGAAACAGAAGATGGCAGCACTGCAAGTACAAGGATGCCAGCTGCCCTTAAACCCCGAAGGAGAAGAAGCTGTGTCCCAGAATTCATAGCGCCCAGCTTAGTTTCCAACAATGGCGGCAGCTAGTTAGTTTTAATATTACTCTTATTATTCTTTCTGGGTCACAAAATAAACGTTTAACATATTTTCAAAAGCGCTCCGACGTTTTCGGAGACGTCTGTTACCCACTAGCTCGATAGCTAGCCGGGGGCAAGGCTCACTAGAGCCGTGAGAACACCGGACTCCCGGCCGTCACTTAGATAACTTAAAAATGTTATTGTTTGGCTTTTTTTAGTATTTTATTTGTTCCTGAGTAAATCGGTTTGGCTGAGATTAAAGTTATAGTTTTTACACAGCTGAATAAACGTCAAGCAGACAGCTGATTATCAGAAGTGTGAGATGCTCCAGAATTTACTCCGGTGTCCTGTTATAGTTTAGATAGCAAGGAGTTTATTAAACTTCACCGAAACAATCTGCAAGTTTAATTAAAATTTAATAAACTATCATCTTGTCTTTATTTTTAGTTAGCACCTTAAACACTTAAAGCTGTAAGCTAATGACAGTTATATAAGAGCAGATGCTGCTGGTGCAACCTACAGCTTGTAGGTTTTACGTCCAATGGGTGATGATCTGATTAGTCGACTAATCGCAAAAATAATCGGTGACTAGTCGACTATCAGAATAATCGTTTGTGGCAGCCTTAAATCAAGCTATAAAATGTAAGAAAGGAAAAACTGGAATAAGATTGTTTCACTGAAGTCAGATGAGGGCAGTTTGACCCAGCTGGCTGACAGCTGGCACCGTCCTCCCACATGTGGACTGCTGCTGACTGTAGACCAGCCCCACATGCCCAGGTGATGACACACAGCTGCTACTGTGGTAGGAAGTTGATCGTGTTAGGGCTGCTGCTTCGCTGTGAGGTGGTTTTTGTTCTTTCTCCTGAATCAGCAGCGAAAGATTCAGAGCTGAGCGCTCTCTCCTGTCTAGACGTGACTATAGACTCGACTTTACAGACAGATGCTCGTCCAGATATGACAACGTTTCTCTACGTCTGCAAAGAATCATGTTTTCTCTGTTTTGAGAACAAAATGGCACATAATGGTTCGTTTTTATTTCCCCACAAAAGGACGCACACACGCACACGCGCACGCACACACACACAGCCCTGCCTTTGCTGTTTTGACATCTTTGTGAGCCCTTTGGAAACAGCGAGCTCACCACAGGTAAGGAGGGGCAGAGCGGGGCTGCTCTGTTTGGCCACATTGACCATTAAGTGCACGCTGTTATAAAAAGGCGTGTTCCTGTAGTCTCTGACGCTCCGCTGTGCCACACCCTCCTCCTGACGCTGTACGGCATAATGTTGCTGTTGGGTGAAAGTCTCCGGCTCGCCCGTCGTTCAGCGGGGCAAATATTTTATTTTCCTTTTGTGGTTTGTGTACCTTTCTAAAAAAAGATGCACATCACCTTTTTTTGTAAGTATTAAGGGAAACTTGTGTAGCGGTCTTTGTGCGCTCGCTGAACTCTCCCAGCAACAGTTTGTTTTTAATCCACTGTTATTCCAAGAGCTGCTTTGAAAAACTTAAAACTTCTTTTTAACTTCTCAAAAAAGTTTCATGAAAGATTTTTCTTTGTTATGACAGTCGGTGGGGCAGCCATCATTCAGTCCCACACCACACATTTTAAATCTTCAAAGTTCACACCAAATACTGTGTGTGCTCAGGAAGTTTTCTCGTCCACTGTTTACGTCACCATATTCTCCCTGTGCATCTCTGCGGCGAGTCCAGCACTTCTACTACAATCAGCTTTTCTGGCATTTCACACTAGACCTATATCAGGGTTTCCAGCAGTTAACCAAAAACTTGGATGAGTCCGCAGTGTGCTCCAAGCCTGAAGGCAGCACGCTGGGAGTGAGGGCCTCAACCACAGCTCAGAGAAAATGCCCACAAAGGGCGCTGACGTGGCACTTTTGGATTTGTGTCACACCAAAACAATTGTTACACTCTAACTTGGCTTCATTGCTTTTGTCAATGAAATTCAAGCTGAAGGATGGCCTTTTTGATAAAATGGAGAAAATCCAGCACACGTGCAAACTTTAAAACAGGACACCAACTGGAAAGAAGGAGACCACGCTGAAGGGTGCAGAGAAAACCATCGATAATGAAACGACCTCCTATCAGCAAGCGCTGGGTGACAGTGGGATGGAAAAACTCCCTTTCAACAGGAACAAACTTCCCGTGGACCCAGGCTCAGGCAAGGGCGGCCGTCTGCTGTGAGCGGTTCAGGGTGAAGAGAGAAAAACACGACAAAAACACGTTGTGCAGGAGATTATTAATAACTAATGGTTAAGTTCAGAGTGATGCATAAACACACAGTGACGAAGAAAACACTCACCAGGTCACCTGATCCAGCCCTGCAAGCTTTAAAAGTAGAGATAGTGTCTGTCTCCTGAACCCAAACTGGGAGCTGGTTCCACAGAAGAGGGCCCTGAAAACTGAAGGCTCTGCCTCCCAGTCTACTTTTCTGTAGTCTGAAAGGGAAGTGCTGTGATTAGTTAAGCAGGTAAAAACATGTTGCATTAAAGTCAGCATAGTGGATGTTCTGGTCCAAAGTGAGCTGCGTCTCCCTTTCTCCATCGTGTACAGGTAATGGTCCATTATTACTGCTGTGGAGACATTTTCTCCTGCTTCACATAATTTTCATCTTACTGTAGATTAAGCCGAGACTTTTCAGACCCAGCAGGGCTCGTCTCAGACTGCCCACTGTCATTAGAGTTGTCACGTACAGATTTGGGACAGTGGGATGGTCTAATGACCCTGTTGATGGGCTTTGTTCTAATAATGAACGGGACTGAATGCATCAGCAGTGATGGGAAAAATGCAAAGACTTGGCAGGAATCATGTAAATCTGTTCATTCGAGTTTACTTTTCTCTGAGAGATGAGAACAGAGGGAAAGCAGCTTTCTCACGATTTGTCCGACTGTCCCATTGATCTTTTCTGCTTTGAGGACTTTCCCGTGTCTCCCAGCATGGTGCTAGAACGTGGCAGCAGGTCAGGACACTCAAGTCTGCTGCTGTTCCTTGGGATAGTTTAAAACTCGAACTCATTCATGAGTACGATGATTTGATTACAGCACAGCTGGAAGGTCGTGATTGCGATACTACTCCATACATCCTGTATGCTTATATAAAACCTCGGGTGTGTACGTGAATCAGAGAAAAGCTAAATGAAAAGAAACTGACGAACCTGTGAGACTCAAGCGCCCTGGGAGGCTGGGCCGGGGTCTGCTCCTTGTTTTGAGACGTCCACATTAGTTTGGACTCGAGATCCTGGACAAAGTGATTGTTTGTTAAGAAAGAATGAAAAGATTTTGTATTAAAAGCAGTGAGCCTGAGTCTGAGATGATGGAGTCGTCATCTGCACATAATAAGGGGACACGAGGGTTGAAGCACACAGAGAGTGAGCTCTGCATCTGGCACAGTTACAGCAAACAAAAACAGTCCAGCTGCTGCTGAGTCTGAGTCGTGCGTTTGTGTCGGCAGCACTCGTTCTGTGGTTGACCTGAGAAGTGAAGGAAGGAAGATGAGAAGATCATTGAATTTAAAGGTCTCATCAAACGTCTGGGTGCAGCAGCGCCTTGATTTGTTTGTCACTGACACCCAGACTGTTTTTAATCGTGATGTTTAAGAACTGGTTTGACGTGTTGGAGAATTGAAAAGAGGAAACTATGAATGGCGTGTGTGTGTCTGCTCTTGGTCTCGAGCGTGTTCTGCTTTAGTCTGAGCACAAACTAAAACCAGCAAGTTCTAGTTTTAGGTATACAAGACTTGGCTTGCCACTTGGTAACCATCTGTTAAATGGCGAGTCAAGAAAAGGTTGCCTCTGGGCGGTTATTTGGGGTTAACAAGACCAAGCTGCTGTCCAAATGAATGAGAGCCGCAAATTTAGTTTCAAGGGCTACCAGGACACGTGCACGCATAGGATCACCAGCAGGTTATGCTTCCACTGCACGTGCTCAAAGTTGCAAGACATTAAGCCCTCAAAGATCGCGGCTTATCTCACCAGAGCCAAAAACTTTCATCATCTACGCACGAAGCCAAGAAAAACGACTACATCTTCTTGCATCTTCACCGTCGTGATGCGTTGAGTTTAAACTTTAGTCAGCCTGTGTGTGTGCGCGAGTCCAACAGGCCAACTGGCTTGATGCTTCAGGTCCACCTTAAAAGGTTTTAGCTGTGCTGCTGCTTGTGATGGATTCACTGGTGTTTCTTTAACTGTCACACAATGAAGATTAAATGGAAATGTTCCAAAAAACAAATGCGCTGCTGTGTTGTTCCAGTAACGGGGAAACAGGAGTGGTAAAACTGAACACCTCATTCAGAGTCAGAATGCTCCACACCTGCACCATCATAATGCCCTCCTGGGTGAAGCATGCTGCGATTTGCCCAGATGATCAGACATTGTGGCACTTAGCAGTGCCAAAGGTCTTCTGCATGACTGGATTTCAGCAGAGAACCCATGACAGGAATGTGGGGGCGTGGCCCTGATTAACAAACTGCTGCCGCAGAGCAGAAGGCTGGTTCAGGATCAGCTGAAAACACTGCGTCGGTTTGCAGTCATGAAAAAGACAGATGAATGGAGCAGAGTTGGCCTCTGTGGAAATGAGTCCAAGTAGAAGAACAGACGTAGTTGGATCTGACAGGAATCAGGACGCCTTCAGTTTGGATTCACTGACGGATTAGTCACACTGACCACATGGTGACTGCACTGTTTTCCTTTTTCATGAAAGTTCACAATATCCTCTTTATCCGATAAGCAGGATTTGGGCAAAAGCGGAAGAACAGTATTTAGACGTGTTCATGTGGATTTTGTCCCCCTTTTCTCACATTGAAGGGTTCGCATGCCTCTGATGGGGGCTGTCGATCTTTGTTTGGTGGCTTTGAAACGTTTCTGTGGTGTCTGAGCACAGAAACCTGAGTTAGCGTGGAAAAAGTCGGTTTGCATTTACACACTTTTTTTTTCACTGATTTTGGTAAATCGTGAGGTGTGTTTTGGTAGATGGGTGGGAGCCACATTTATTTCAGTCAAGTGTGTCAAAGCACACAGGGAGGAGACGTGTGTTTGCACAAAGTGTGCCTGAGTAACGTGTGTTGACTTTCCCAGAAAAATACTAAAGTCAGCTTTGGATGGTCTGGAGGATGCTGCAGACAGAGCTGATAACAGATAATGAATTACAGCCTACATTGATCAGTTGCATACCCACTGGCATGCCCGCTGCTAAACTCCATCTCCCCTGCTGCTGTTTTCTTTTAATCAAAATGTTTGCTTGCGCGTAGCCAGCGGTCACTTCAAGAGCTTTACTCGTTTGCTTATTCAGACTAAACATTTTGAACAATTGAACTGTTGGCACTGGTTTAAGCCACGTTAGCCAACCTCTCAAAGGAGGTAGAATACTCATCGGGTTGTGATGTGTCTCATATCCAGCCCACAGCTTGTTCTGATAAATTGTGCGGTCGCATTAAGTTGGTTTTGTGCTTGACCACAATAAGTTGTGCGCCGTTAAGAGTGGAAACCGCAAAGAAGGGCGAGTGCACAGGAACCTGAATCTTCCTCACTAAAGTGGGTAAAATGACTCTTGATGGCAGGAGGTTTGTGGTGCTTTGTGTGAGGTCCCAGCTGCACAGAGCTGCAGGCCTCAGAGCAGAGTAAGGTCACATGCCTGTTATCCCCTTTGTCTGTTTGGTTAAGCACACACGACAATGGCAAGATGTGAGTGTATACATTTCCACTGAACTAGCAAAGCAGAAGGTAACTGATACTGTTCTGCTGTTGTGGTTCTGCTTGGGCCGAGCTGTGATCGTCTCCACCCTCTCGACCTCGCTGTGTTGACAATAATGGGTTTAGCTCGAGGCTTGTGCAAGTGTAGTTTGGCTGTAGCGCTCCAAAAGGAGTGCAGGGATAAAGCAACACAGCTGTGCTGGGCCCAGTGTGGCTTGTGTCTTAATGCATAGTGAAGCTGTGTGGTAACCTGGCTGATGTTAAGAGCTGAGGATCTAATATGGGTCCAATAGTCCTTACTGACTCTGGAAACTGGAGACCTCGTCACCAGGAGATGGGGTTTGCCCAAAACTGAAGCATGCAAGTTAATTCTGAGGTCTTTATCTTAAATTCCAATGCAACGTGGAAAACACATCCCCTAAATGCTTGGGGAAATGTTTGTCCTCTGTTCTGCCTAAAAAGCTGACGTGACTGTTGTCTTTGGTTCAGTTGTGTGGTCCACACCAAAGCTCTCACACCAGTGTGAGCAGGAAGTAGCTGAAAGTGAAGTGTGTCTAATGTCCTTTCCTTTTGGAGCTTTCACCAGGCTTCTCATTAATATTAAGAGGACAGTTTATTTTCTTTGACCCACAGCTGTTTCCAGGAACATCCAATTTAAAGTGTTGATCATTTATCAGCCCAGTCTGCTGTCATCAGGCTGCACACAGGGTCCCGACATGTGCACACATTTACGTAGCATTCGTTTTACCACAGGAACAGCGGGCAGTGTTGGGAGATTGTCCGGAGTTGTCTGGTTTTTATCACAGTGGGCACACGCTGGGAGGTGGTCTGCTTCAGCGAGGTTTTGGTTTAATCGAGGGTGTTGAGCAGAGCACGTGCTTCTCACATGCTTCCTCTGAGATGACCGATCATGTAGGAAGCTTGAAGACTAGAAATAGGTTTAACGTCCTGCAGAGCTGCAGTGCATTTGCTGAGTTTAGCACAGAAGAGACTGGCATACTGTAGACGGTTATCAGACTGTGCTGTAAATGTCCCACTGCAGATGTTTTTCCTGAGCATACAAACACAGCCATGCAGCTGCATCCACCCTATGCTACACATCACCAAGATGAACAGCTGGCAGGGCCACGCCTTCCTATTTCCAGTTTGCTCAGATCGTTCCTTTTGACTCTTCACTACCAAAGAACCAGCGGGACATCCTGATGCTCAGCATTGCTCAGACCTGCTCCTTTGTCTTTAGAGAACGTTTTTTCTCCCCGTGTTTTCACGATCCCATGTTGACCTGACCCTGGGTGTTACTGACCTCGGGGCCTTCACATCTGCTGTAGATCTCTGAATTGTAACGAATAACAGAGTTCAACAGGCAGCCAACGACAGGCCTGTCTGCTTCATCACAGTGATGTGACAGCAGTGGGAGAAAGGAGGAGAAAGTGTGCAACCAAAGGAACGTTTGTCCTTTTTGGCTGCACATTATGTCATCTGTAGCCAAGCAGAGATCCTTCTCTGAGGTCATGGACCAATGACATCATGGGTAAGCTGCTGGTCTGAATATTTTGGGTAAACTTCATGTCATTTGTAAGAATAAGCCGTCTAAAAGCACTGGCTGTCATATCACAGAGATGCTTTATAACATCACATTTCCCCGTCTTGTTTACACCATTATACATGGTGCTTACACTAAAACAACACTGTTGATTACAAAAATAATGCATTAGTTTCTAAATGAGAAAATAGCACAAGAAAGCTGCGAGCAGTTATTTTAAACCCCAACATATGTGGAGTTATGTCTCGAGCCAAATGAACCTTTGCTATAAATGAAGGATTTCCACCCAAGCAGCCGCATCGCATCATCTGTGAAACCCAAATCAGTTTTTACATCAGCTCCCGCTCGCACCTTTTTATTTTCTTAGACTGATTAACGGCTGAAAGTGTGAGACAAACAAACGCATGCAGGACTTAAAACCTGGACTGGGCAAAAGTAAAAAGTTCAAAACAAATGAATTTATGCGTCTAATGGAAAGAGTCTGTTCAAAACGGCCAAGAGAAGAAGGCTGTGTGTATGAAGACGCCCGCTGGTCTGGAAAGCTGTGAGCTGCCTTTCATCGTGTGGACGTGAGCGAGGGACTAAGGGACATTGCGTGTTAGTCAAAAAACAAACGTTTTATGTCATGAAATGCAACAAATCCATTTCACTGCGATGTGTCAATCAACCCAAACATACTTTCGATGGAGAGGTCGGTCAGACACAAGCAAATCCACTCGTACGCCTCAGAATTCGATCAGTCTGCCGCGCGCTCGAGCCAGTGAGACGCAAAAACCGGTGCACGCACAACGTTGTCCTCAGTGCCACCACGGCGTGTCTGTCCACGTTAAAGGAAGCCCGCTCTGACTGCAGAGGTCTGTCAGGTCTGTTGTAGCAGCAGGACTGTGCACACTGACAGTAGGACGGGCCTCCTGTAGGTCTCCTCTGAACGGGCCTGCTGGGTTGGCACCACAAGCATTTCGCAGCATCATGTTAATTAATAGCATTATATTAATAATGCTTTCTCATTCTTTATTCTCACGGGACGGTGATGCATTCAGTGAAACTCTCCTGAGACCTTAAAGGAAAGAATTTACTGCGGTGACAGTGAGCAGGCGAGCTTTTTCTTTTACACTTTTATAGTTAGACTTCTGTTTGCAACAACAGATATCCTCTCATGGCTAACAAAAGCGAGTTTAGGCACATCCTCATCGGCTTCATCTTTCAGGACTAGACGCTGTCTGTTATTTTTTTATTTTTAATAATACAGTGTACAGGTCTGTGAATTCTAGTTAGCAGAACTGAATGTGTATTTATGTGTTTGTGATGATATAATGGCAAATGAATTAAAACCAGAACCTGCAAAGAGATAATGATAAGTAAGATATATAATGTAATATGAAGTAATAGTTACATTTTTGTAGGTAACATGATGATGATCCAGTTTTAACCTCGCTGAGTCACATCCAGAGATCCAGTCTGGCTGATACACACGATGTAATGTTTGTGTACTGCGGCGTGTTCGGCCTGTTTGAAACACTGCACCACTCTGATGCTGTCTTTTGGTTCGCTTTGGATGTGTTTGCATTCAGTTTGACAGTTTAGCAGTGGATGGTTTGGACGAGCGGCTGATATGAAGCGCTCTCTGCGATGTGACGTCACATGAACGTAAACGTTTTTTCTCCCATTGGGATTTTGAGAGCTGCCACTTGAAGACGATGCATTACATCCTGACACTCAGTGAAAGAGAAGACACGAGTGTCGACATGCAGATGGCATTGTTAGACGGAGCGATACGGGAACAAACGCTTCCTCCATGCTGTCTTTATTTGTCACATGCATAGTTATACAAGTATAACACACAGTGAAATGTAGCCTGACACGCTCCTCGACATGTGCAAAAATTTGGGGGGGTGTAGAGGAGCGATACGGGAACAAACGCTTCCTCCTGCTGTAATCGTAAACATTATGCTGAAAGCAGAGTCGCATTCGTTTAGTCTGACGTCCATCCCGAGCGTCTCCAGTGTAACCATAGCTACGCCTGCTCCGTATAGCGAGGTGGCGTGTTTACAGTCGTTTATTGTCTTGTGCCTGGAGCTGCTTTGTTGTGCCGTCTCTGCTTCCTGTTTGCTTAATCTCTGAGTTGTGTGGTTTTAGTTATGGAGGATATTACTGATCCTTACGAGTCCTGAGAAAGACGCGAGGATCCGAAGGTTCGCGGCTCAATTGCACAGAGGACAAAGGAAAGCCTCTTCTTGTTTCGCTCAGTCATTTTCATAATTAAAACTGAATTTGAGAATTGAAACTGAATCTGCTTTTGATGAATATGTTGCCATTTTCTTCTGTCCATGCAGAGGTCGTAATTATCGACAGGTCTTTGCATTTCCACCCGGTAACTAACGATAATGAGGGTTCAGCCAGTGGAACGATGTCCTTCTTATTTTCTTCTCCTGAACAGCAGCCAACTATTTTTATAGATTAGAAGGCTCCAGTGTCTCTTCTCATGCAGCAAAATGTCTGTTTTGTAGGAATGTAATAGTTGCACGATTATCTTTGTTGCCTGGTGTGGAAACATGGCCCATCCAATGGATTCGACAGGCCTCTTAATTTAGCAGACACAAATACTTGGAGTGCTTTAGGTCTGGCACAGAGTTACTGCTCGGGCGGGAAAGGTCGAGGTCCCGACCAGCCCTTAGTTTGTCTGCAGCGTACGTTTCTATTCACAGCCACGGTCAGACTCAACAAGAAGCAGCCCACAATGCATTGCAGTATTGCACATGAACATGTATGTCGCATTACCTCAAGCCTGATGTTGTTTTGTGCTCATTGTCTTAGAAAAGCTGCCCTACAGCGTCGTGTTACTGCTGTCGTACTTGTTATGGTGTTACAGGACATTTTCCTTCAAGAGATGATAAAGAACATTTTTAAGTTTTAGATTTGAATCTTCAATATTTACTTTGCTTCAAGCTAAGTCCTAGAAGCATGCTGATAATAAACACATCAGCTTAGGCTGAATGTTTCTAAGCAAGGGTGTTACGTTCCCCTAGAAGGGTCCAGGCGGTGAGGGGGAAGTAACAAAAAGTGTCCGGGTCAGAAAAAGGAGTCAAGGAGGCAAAAGGGTTAAATTAAATAGTTTTATTAAAGTAGCTCAACTAAAAGAGACGGACAAGCCGCTATCACCATTTAAGAAAACAAACAAAACTCAGGCGTTGGTCAATAAAGTAAAACGTAAGCCAAAAAGAAAGAGAGCAGCTCACTAGCTGCAAACACAACAAACACTCAGCTCACAAGCTGTAACCACACTAACGGCACTCTGGCCCAGAGCTCACCTTTCCCTGGGCTTAAATACTTTTAATTACTGATGTGAGTCAGCTGTGTAACAGGGAAAGGTAGCACCTCAGGCAGAAGAGGTGGTGGGACACGCCCACACAGGCATCTTCAGGAGGAGGCCCTGCTAGGGCCGTAACAAAGGGTCCGAACTCTGTTTACAGCCACAGCAAACTGCAAGTAAACGGCTGATGTATTGAAGCAGGCCAAGCTCACTGACTCAGAGAAATATATTCTGTGTTTGGGGGTTTGAGTAGTGTCGTGTGGCGCTAACTCGCAACAGTAAGTGTACTGTGCCATTCCAACATAATGGTTACTTAATGATTTTCACTACATATTAGAATATGCTGTGATTTACAGCCTGTGCTGTTGTGTAACTGTGCTATTAAGTGGTGTAAATGTGGAAACTATGCGCTGCAGAGTGGGGCCGTGGGCTGAGAACAATGCATCGTTTGTATACACTTCATGGCTGCATCAGAAACAACATCTGTAGAGCAACCATGCCGCTTATTCTGGATGAGGTCCTGCTGTTTTCACACCCGAGCAGATTAGAAACATAAATCCAAAGAAGCCTTTTAAGCATATACTGAGCAGACGTGCACTTGGTTTACAGCGAGCTTTCTGTACATTTTTCCATGGAGCCACAACGTGCTGACATAGCAGGAGATTTCCTTTCATGTCGCTTTCCTGGATGACCAGAAACTTGTAAAATAAAACAGATTTTTTAAAGGCCATACAGTGTAGTTAGTGTTTTTGTTAATTATAGGTGTCAAGCCCTAAGATTATCTCACTGGTTCATGGTGAATGTTTGTGAGAGTGTAGTGTTCCTTGGCACAGCTGAAATCAATCATAAGCTGTGTCTGTAATTAACTGACTTTCTTACTTTAACCGTGACTCACGTGCAATGGAGCCCATCAACATTTTGGATGTCGGTCAACAGTGTGGAACTACGCACGACCGTCTTTTACTACTTTGCTACTTCTTCTCATTTGGACCAGATCAATATATTAGCTAAAAGATGGACATAGCCTGTCTGTAAGCCACTCTTCATGTTGAAGCACTTTAGCATCATAACTCTCACAGCTTGTTTTTCTCCAGACAGAAGTGACAAAATGTAAAGAATTACAGTTATCAGCTGCTCGCCAGTGTTGTGGCGATACAATCTCAACGATCTTCACTCGCTGTGTTTATGCGCCACATTGCCTTCAATACTTAATTATTAAACTCTGTCTTCCACAGTGTCCCTCCCGTCACCACAGATTTCTGGATGTACTGTACTGTCAGCTGGTTCTGCCGGAGGTTTCTTCCTGTTAAAAGGGAGTTTTTCCTTCCCACTGTCGCCAAATGCTTGCTTATGGGGGGATCATCTGTATTATCACATAGTGTGTACCTTACAATATAAAGCACCTTGAGGCAACCATTGTTGAGATTTGGTGCTATATACTGTATATATATTTAAAAAACTGAATTAAGATGCATTAAGATGTTTTTTGAGGTGTTTTTTTATAGGATATAATATAATAAAAATACTTGGAATCATTTAGTAATGGTGTAATATCGCATGAAGTAGGGGAAAAAATAAATTCTTCCTAAAATTAGCGTCCGCCTCAAAAAGGCTGGCATACGTCTGGCGATATTAACGAAACCCACACAGAAACTCACCTTGTGGGTTGGTTACTAAGCAGCAGTGGGGATACAAACAGACCCAATGACAGGGCTACTTCTCTTTGGGTCAGTGGTTTATAGCATCTCTTCATCCAAGAGGAATTTTTACATGGTTTGGGCAGAAAGCTGAACCTTTGAAACTGTGTCACTCTGACGAAATGAGTGGTTAGTTCCCCCAGAGAGTCTGTACCATGGACTCGTATTAGGCCCAGCGACTTTCTATACAGTGCAGCCATTGTGCAGAAATGTCTTCATGACATCATGTGGATGTTGGACAGTAAACAACTCTCCTTTTGTTTGCTATAGTCTGTGGGGAAAACGCTGCTCTGGGCTAAAAACGTGAATTTAAGTTTTGCAGCAATGACGACTTCATTTGTTCATCACGATGGAGCTGGCACTAGATTCAGACAGCAGGCCGGCTTTATCCTTAAATAAGAGCACATTAATACCTTCTTAGAAGATGCTCCATGTATAAAGCAGCCTCTTCATCCTGTCTGCCTCCTCACTCAAACTCCAGTGTGGGCCTCCACTCGGTGGCTCTGTCACAGCCAACAATCACAACCCCTCTTGTCCTCTTACTTGCCGTTGGCGGTGTGGTTTTCAGCAGCATGCAGACGTGTCATACATACAGTGCAGTCTGGGTCATTCATGTTTCCATGGCTTTACAGTACAGCCTGGCTGTGGTTGATGGCACAGGCGGTGAGGTTTCGGTGCACCGACAGCGAGTGGGAGGCTTCCACCCGGGCTGCACGTGTGGCGTGAAGGGCAAGCTCTGTAATGGCCTCAGACGCTGCACTGCTGCCAGGTCAGAGTGAGCTCATCTGAATCCGTGGTTCCAAATGTTTGGATGGGATTGTTCCCAGTTCCCACCAAACATATGAAGGAAATTATACAAACTTTTTTTCCGCTTTTGTTCAGTATGTGTCAGCAGGTATGACAACAAAACAAATGAAGCTGTTTATAGCTGGCTATAAAAGCCATGACATCATGAGGAGTACTCCCCATTGGATGTAGGAATGAATGAACTGGATCGTCCAGCAGCCAGTAGACAGTTTTCCTCACACGATAACAACTTCAGGGTCTCGTTAAGGAACTGTGGCTTAGATCTATAAATATTTCACTGAGTGAACACCATAACAACAAATTTACTGAAGTATACGTGATATTGATGACATCAGCCTGCATTCTTGCTCATTAACACACCAGACACACCTCCTGACTGGCTCTGGTGTCTCCTGTAAAGGTGATCTGGTAGTAGATCAGTTCAACTCCTCTGTTATTTGGGTATCACCAGTTCAAGCACACATTTGGCCTCAATGCAGTTTATACTGTATAAAGTTTATAAGGTATAAACCTTACAGTTTATACTGTAAGGTGATGACCCTACAATATTAGAGGGAAAACCTCAACAATCTAATGATCACGATGAACAAGGACTGGGTGACAGTGGGAAGGAAAAGCTTCATTTTAACAGGAGAACCAGGATAAGTGCGGGGCAGCCACCTGCCTGTTGGAGGATGAGGATGGTGTATAAACAAAGAGCCTGTAGGAGAATAACAGGGAAGGTTCTGGATCAGCTGATCCAGACGGTGAGCTTTATCTAAAAAAGCAGAGAGTGTCTGTGTCCTGAATCCAAACTGGGAGCTGGTTTTACAGGACACGGGCCTGGAAGCCTCTGCCTCCCATTCTACTTTTGCAAAGTGCTCTACTGGGATATTGGGAATATGATGGGATGAATTTCTTAAGGTAGGCTGATGGAGCCTGGTTATTCAAGGCCTTTGTATGTGAGGATTTTTAAGTGAAGCTAAATTTGTCCTGTGTTTAAGTGTTAAGTAGACCTTCACTGACTTTTGTCATGTCAGAGCAGGGCAGGGGGATGTTTCTTGTCTTAGGTGTGCTTTATCAGTCCCACCTCTTACAGCTGTCATGGCTTGCTTTCAAACATCTGTGGTTATCCTGCAGGCCTAGGAAACACGTCGGGGGGGTTATTACCTACGGCACCAAAGGGTTTTTCCAGCACTCGGAGCACGTGGGTGGATTCCTCAGTGAAAGTTGAGACACATACTCGTCACCCCCGCTTTGTAATTTAGGCATTGTGCTTTGGGACAAACACACATGTTGTAAGTGTGTTACTATGTTTTCAGCTGCTAACACAAGCATTCCTGTGCAGCGCCTCCTCGGGCTACATCACCCAGTGTGCGTTTCCACTGACGGTGAAGAATGTGAGCCTTTTATGATGGATTACTTTTTTCCTTCTTCTTGCCTGTTTCCATCTATTAGTCTTCCTCACAATACTGCACATGATGAAGATCACAGCGTTGACACTGAAGCCAATGAAACCCAAACAAACGTCTCTGGAATATCGTGTCTGTGGATCGCAGCTAATGAAGTTAATGGAAAGAGCAGTCGTGGCCGGAGGCTGTGTCACATCTCTGTCCTGGGTGGATGCAGACAAGAAAATGGGAGAAAAAAAGGCAACATTGGAGCTGATTTCTTTCTCAGGAGCTCAACAAGAGCCAGCTGTGAATGGAGAGGAAATGAGATCAGCCTCTTCTTAGGAAGTCATATTTCTGGATCTGCCCCCACATACATCAGCAGTAATGATGATGCATTTCTTTCCCGTGTTTGTGTAGAAGGTAGCGTAGGAAAAGCACCTCATGTTGGCGACACTCAAACTTTTCCACACAGCTAGCTTTGAGAGGTCTGGTGGTATGTTTCCTCTCCAGATTGTGGGGGATTTCCTCTCGCCCCCCCGGGGACATCCTGTTATCTGAGCTGTGACTCATTGGAAAGGCCTCATTTCAGTGACTGGACTTTTTCTTCCCCCTAGATTAGTGTAGTTGATTGATTCGAGGGCAGTTTTTCTTATCTTAAACTTCACGTTACGCGGCCTCGCTCTAGGTGTGAATGCCGGTTCATGCAAGGGTAAGACAAGGCAACCGATCCATCATTGCCTCGTATCGCTCGAGCAGCTGTGTGTGGGATGACTTTGGTCTGGCCAAGAGTAAACACATTCTTGTGCAGAAGGGAAATTCAAATAACAGCTCCAAAATTTACTTTTTGGTTGTGGAAAATACGATTTTAAGGAATTTGGACGAAGTCGCTGTTCACCTACTTGGACAACAAAAATAGTTTTCAGTCTCGTTTTGAGGTTATTGACTGATTGGTGTGAACGTCAGCGCAGCTCTGACACTGTCGTCACATCTTTAAGTCCTGCAATACGTCCAGCATTGTGGCTTTAAAATTCCTGAATGGACTGAGATGGGACGAGGATTTGTCCTTCAGATGCTACTTCTTTGTGTCCTTTAGTTTATATTTCAGTCGTCCAAATGGGATTGACGGTTTAATGGGGCCTCGGCAGATCCCGCTCCGCTATAAAAGTCTGACCTCAGAAGTCTTTTTGCCCTCGGCTCCTATAATTAAGCACCATGAAAACAGATTGATGCTTAATGTGTCACATAAGTTTTCTCTTTGTGCTGTTAGAGAAAGTAGAGCAATGTAGGCCAGCGGTGCCCAGCTGTGTCTCTTTTTGTTGCTCCCCCCCTCCCCGTGGACTCTTATTTATGTTACTCTTGTAAAGTCAGACCCCAAATATGCTTTTTTAGCGCTGACACTAACAACAAAAAGATCCTGACGAGTTTTTAAGACTCACTGTTTTTATTTTCTAAGCCATCATCCAAAGGCTGAGACCGATAATATGTTTGAGCCAGACACAAACATGTGGATGCTTCAGCTGTCTGCACACAACATCCACATGTTTGCCTCTTTCTTGTCTGAAAAACCAAATCTCAGGTTCATGATTAATCTGGAGTTCCTGGAAGTCTTGGCTCAGACTCTGAGTCTTGTCCAAGTTTAGCCTCAGACATTTTCCACTCTTCATTTCCTCCTTTGCAAGAACTTGGAGCAGCGATCGCATGTAGTGTGTCTGCGTCTGAAGAATGATCTTCAGGATCAATATACAAAACAGTCTTATGTCATGTTATGTCTTATGTCGCACATGTGCGTGCGCCCCAGGGTGGCTGTGGCTACAATGTAGCTGCCATCACCAGTGTGTGAATGTGTGTGTGAATGGGTGGATGACTGGATGTGTAAAGCGCGTTGGGACTAGTAAAGCGCTATACAAATACAGGCCATTTACCATTTACCATGTTTGACCTTTGACCTTTTATCTGTAGGTACTGCATTCTCAGAGGTCTTCACAGCTACAAATCTTTGGCTACGATCTGAAACAGACCAATGAAACGTAAGACGTCTCAGCTCCAGCCAGGCCCCAGAAAGCTGGACAGTACATCTTAGTTTTCTCTGAGATGTTAACTTTGACAGTGCTTTTATCAATTATGTAATTTCAGCCTAAAAACTTTCCCCAAACCAAACTCCTCCAACAGGAGGATATTCAGTTTAGTTATTTTGGTGTTCAGCAGCAAAGCCCTCCTGCACTTTGGCTCCTCCAATCCTGCGTGCTGCACACGACCAGTTTATTTAATGTTGTTTTGAAAGTTTCACTGGCACAAACACCCGCTGGACAATCTGTTTATTGTCCCAAAAGTCTGTCAGCTTTGGTCGCCAAATGTTTTGTCGGGAATTTCCCTTCGTCCTGGATTTCTCTGGCTCGTTTGTGAATGGTATTATGAGTTACGAGTATTTCTGGGCCTTTTGAAAAGTTTTCAGATGTTGAACACATTACTTGATAATTCTGTGAACTGGAGCGACGTGTATGTGAAACAAAGGGAGTCGTGAAGGGTTCTGCTGCCCGCTCTGCCATTGATGACCTAGATTTTTCAGAGAACAGAAGCAGACCTCTTGTAATGAATAGATGTGTAATTCAAGTCCTCCCGTGTGTTTATCTTTGCCAAACCACTTCCTCACAGTTTATTAATAGGGCAGAGTCCCAGACCTGGAGCTGAGACGTCACCTCTGCATTTGCAGCTCACGCCCGACAAACATCTCAAAATATTCTCCGGGGTTTTATTGTAGCTGAGGACCAGAAGCTGCTCTTTGAAATGTTTATGACAGCTGGCAGAGTCGTCGCCCTGAAAATAAGTTTGAAGTCGAGCAGTGTCAGAGCTGCCAGACTAACAGAGTACACACACGAGGCCACCTGTGCCCCTCCCACCCAAGGGTCAGCGCTTATGGTAATTTAACCTCCTCGCTCTGTTACTGAGCAGCCTGTAAGCTCTCAGTCCCTGTCGGGAAGCTGGAGCACTCACGGGTGTAGTGCAGATGCACAGGATCATCCACGAGCAGAGGATGCTCAAATAAACCTCTGCTGAGGTGTAGACATGCAAGGCTGCACACAAACACATGCGGGACATGCTCTGTGGCACTAAATCAACACTTTTATCTCACTCTGCCTACACACATCTCCTGACCCGATACTCTAGATTAACCTCTGCAGATGTTTCGGTTGCATTGCCTGATACTGCAGCACTGCAGCAGGACCAGCGCAGACTCGGGGGTGCTGATGGAAATCTCGATGTGCTTCATGACGGCTGATACTGAGGCTTCAGCTGCCGTCAGTCACTATCACGAGCGACACTTAGAGACACATACAGAAACATTTACCAAAAGGACGGGCCTGTGGTCGATCCTGGATGTATTTAAAGAGCAAAGCAGCAACAGTTCAAAGGCTGCAGCTCTGGGTTCATAATGTTGCTGCAGAGGCTCTGTGGCTGTGGGCTTTATGGGGCCCAGAGGCCACAAACACCAGAGTTTTAGCCACTTTGTCCTTGTTTGATTTGTGTTGTCATCGGAGGGCGGGGCATTCCTGGTGGTTTCCTGGTAACGTCCACGAGCTCCACCCTTCAAACGCGGTTGTCGTGGTGTCATTTATCTTTGCTGTGGTGACAGTCATGAAATATGAACACGAGTCGGATGGATTTGAATGTTTGTGCTTAATAACTCTGTTGGCCTTTTTCTCTTTTGGTTGCTTTTTTCCTTTTCAGTGTTTCGTGCAGTCCTGCAGGTGTTTAATCAGGAAGCAGAGTTTGAGGCGCTGTGAGGCTTTCAGTGTTTGTGGCCACGTAGGATTTGTTACAACCAGTGGCAAACAGTTGAGGACCATCGGCAGACTGCTCCGTGGGGGGTCTCTGACCCACTCGCTGTCCACTGTCACCTACCTCGCTGTGGAGACGTATTATTCTGAGGGTTACAGGGGCTCAGCTTTTTTTCAGTACTCATGGAGACACAGACACACTTCATATTTCTTTAATTTTGCTGTGGAATAAATACCAAACGTGCTCTCACTCAAACTTGGGGGGCAAGTTAATGGAAACGCAGAGCGGAGGCATGCGAGCGCTGCCCTTCTAACAACGAACAGAGGACCTGAAGTCGAAACAGGTTTCTGTAGTGAGGCAGGGAAATCCTGTAATCATATTTAAGGCCTGAAGGAGGAAATGCACGCCGCAGGTCTGGATTCATGATTGTAAGATAGGAGCAGTAAAGTTTTCTAGATCATTTCATCTCTGTAACTGTGACATAAATATTCAGCCGCCTCACAGTTAACTTGTCTTTCTTTGTCCTTCACGCTTCCCAAAAACCACAAACAAGATTCCACTGTGCAGTTTAGGAGCACTGACCTTTTAAAAACATCCTTTCTCCACGGCAGCACTATCACATCTCACCCTTTGTAACACTTTTTGAGCCTGTCAACACTTTTGATGACGTTTTACATCAAGATTTGCTTTAGAAATGCAAAAGGAAATAAATAGTCCTTATCTAGGTTTCAACAGTGGAGATCAAAGTTAGCCGACTACCTGTTGATTTGATGACAGAGAGCATCACAAATACTACAGTAAAAGATGCTACGATTGGTCCACAGTAAGATGAGGAATTAGGTGCACAGACTAGAGTCGAGTACTTGACAGTTTGTGCTGCGGTAACTTTACAGCCGGGCCTCAGCTGTAAATTGCATTTGGCCGAGCAGAGAACCTGTAAAGATGTTCTGCTTCCAGCTGATTTTAAACTGAAACTCTGAACATGAGCAGCTTCAGGTTATGTATTCAGCATAAGGTGATTCAGCCAAGCAAAGGCTCACTAACCCATTAGTCTTGCCTCATAAAACAACTGGTGGTGAATGAAGACATGTTGTCCTATTGTTTCTGTTACCCATCATCTGTTCCTCCTGACTGTTGGACACGGACTTTGAGTCAATAAAATCCAGAGATTTCATATTAAATTGACTCTTAAGCTAAAGATAATTCAATAAATATGGATTTTTAGGTTATGTTGTATTTATGTTGTAATTATAAATGTCACTAACCAGTGAAGCTGGTTTGGATCTGAATCGACACCTGATATTCTCTTTATTGGACAGTTTCCCCCCACTATGCTCCATGCTTCCTCCATGACTACCTGAGAATGCAAAGCATGCAAAGCATGCAACGTGTCACCTCTGGGTCATCAGCCCGACACCTCCGCGACCCCTGACCTCAGACCTGTCCAGCTCCTCGCAGCCAGGCCCATCAAATAACAGGGCCGGTAGGGGGCGAATGCCTCTGCAGAGGATGTGACCACAAACAGGAAGAGGGAGACAGGCACAGACCTGCTTGGTTAGACTTTTTTCCTTCTTTTTACGGTGACTGCAGCACAAACCTCTGAATTCCACTGCTGTGGAAAGATGCACAGACACAAACAAAGCCTCAGGTCTGACAGGTTCCCATTAAAATGTCTCATAACCATTATCATGTGATTTTACGTGTGTGTGTGTGTGTGTGTGTGTGTGTGTGTGTGTGTGTGTGTGTGTGTGTGTGTGTGTGTGTGCATGCACTGGCAGGCTTGAGCTGGATTCCAGTCCCCATGCTGGGTGTCAGGAATGTTACATTTGTGTAATGTGACAGCATCAGCAGTCGTGCTGTGTGTGAGTGCAGAGCAGCATTGCTCTGTATCTGCCTCATAACTGCTTCCACTAAAAAATGTTCATTTCCAGAAATCACAGTAAAATATTTTGGTTTCACCGTGGACGGACTGGATTCCTTCTCTTCATTTTCTTTTCTAGGCAAGGATAAATTTAGAAAACACGTGTGAAGGTATCCGACCAATGAAATCACAGCCCTTTGAACTGACTTGTTAATGCAGCGCAGAGGTCTGCTCAGCTGTACCCTCAGTTTGACATCACATGTTTTCACCCTTTTCATGGGAGCGGGAGTTCCTCTCCACATGTCCCAACACATCCTGAACGTGCGTTTGTGTCCACACTCCGCTGCAGTCCCCAGCAAATGTGTGCAAAGAGCCACGCTCAGCCCACAAAGGCTGGGGGGGCATTCAAACAGCCCCCAAGAGGGAAGTGGCGACATGCGGAGAAAACGTCTCGTCCCAGTGCTTCCACTGAGGATTCATGTGCTTTTCTTTGCATCATCCCATTATGTGCAGAATGTATTTGGGCTGTTAAAAACGTGCTCATGAATCAGAGTTATTGTCGCTGTCATGTGCAAGCAGGCTGTGCTGAAATCTCGCAGCGGGAGGACATAAAAGCGCGTCTGGTTTGGTTTCAGCTACATCGAGAATTTCTTCTACGTCTAATAATTGTTCCAGTCTGAGTGGATGATGCAGCTAATTTATCCTGAGCTTTTCATTCCTGAACAGCTGCTAATCGAAATTCACTCCTATGTTCATATTAGCTGACACAGATGTGGCTTGATTTATTTATTTGTTCACTTCTGTAGTTCCCCAGAGTGTCTGCGTAGTGTGGCAGTTTGCACACTTGGCTAACACGCCAAAGATTCCTGGTTGGATTCCCCGGAGACGACACACGTCTTCCTGCTGTGACGAGCCCTTTGTAAATAAGGGAGCAGCAAATAGTTTGTAGCTCACAAAACAGAGTCCGCTGCCTTTGTGGCAGATTTATAACAGAGTTATAATAAAAAGCACTTTTAAACTAACCTGGAAAAACATCCTTAATGTGATTGGTTTAAAGGAGAACAAGCGAACGCCACATCAGAAGAAACGCCAAGTGTTTCTCTCTGCGTCCAAAAGTTTGTAGTAAATATTTTATGAACTCGGCGTTTTGCCTCTTACTGCGAGCTGAACTCCCGTCTGCGTTTTCTCCCCATTCCCACCTCCTCGCTGCATCGCTCTCCAGTGATGGTGGTTTCTGCAGGAGATGCGAAACTCAGCGGGACGGTCGTGAAAGGGAAGAATTAGACACAGAGCGGTCATAGCTGGTTTGAGACGTTTTTCTGTTTGGTTTCTTGGAGCACGTCAGCTTAGAGAGACGAGGCTCCGTCTTTGACTCACGCAGGTTTTATTGTTTCTGCTTCTTTGGACATTTCTTCACCTTTCCCATGCAGTAAAAGGGTTTTTCTTTCCCCCCTGACTGAGGCTCAGAGGGTTGTGGTGTGATTTATGGGCTGTAGTCTTTTTACGACACTTTGAACAGAACCACTCCATCATTCTTTGTTTTTCTAATCCCGAGGGAAAAGGTGGGTCCATTACTCCAATCAGAGTGAAGCTGAACCAAGTCTGAACCGGCTCCTGACTCTCGGCAGCTGAGTGCATTTTTGGATGTTCCTTCTGCCGTGGTAGCTGATGCGCTCAGTTTTACAGAGACGTGGGGAAATGAGCTTAATTGCACATTCAATGGAGATTTCTATCAAACTAAAAGGACACAAGTTTGAAGGCTTCAAGTGTTTCCAAATTCCTGAATCTTCTGTTGAAATCTTCTGGTCCAGCTGTGGCTCTTGGATGCATTTCAGCCTCTCAGCAAAGGCCCCACAGAAGAAGTAGGTGGGTGTCACTGAAAGGCAGCTGGTAATCAGCAGGTTTCCATGAACTAACATATTTTCTGTTCCTCTGGGGAGTGCGGGCTGAGGGGGCAGCTGGATGCTGTCTGCAGAGGCAGTCTCTCCCACACTGACAGTTTCGCTCATTTGTTGCGCTTCTCTCGTGTAAACTCAACATTTGTCTTTATTTTAGCTTTGACACACAAACGCCACATCTGGAAATGACCTTTGACCCCTGAGCCTGATTGGCATGCAGTGTGTTTAAATGTGCCGTTTCTCAAAACATCCTCCAAAATGGAGGATTCCTCGCTCTGTGGTTATTCAGAGAGAGATAAGATGAGAGCAAACAGCTTTCAGAGGTTACTGTGACATCTCGTCTCTTTCTCACCAACTCCAAGGACGAGTTTGATCCTCGGCTGCGTCAGCCTGTTTCATTTGCAGCGCTGCATGCTGGGATTAGTCAGCTCATGTTACCCATAACCTCTGTGTGTAGGTTTCCACCTGTGTGAATGTAAAGCTTTTTTTTAAACTCCTACATACCGAACGTTTCCCCTTTAATCTTGTGGGAGAGTAAAAGCTGAAGTAAGTTCCTTGAATCCCGTGCAACATGGTAGAAGCTGCTGAGAAAGCTGGGCCGGTGGCACTTCGTTCACGGGCTCCTGTTTCTGTCAGGGTCTAAAAAAAGATCTACACAAAGCAACAGACAAGACTGTTTTCACACTTCTTGGACTGGTCAACACTTTTCCAGTTTGGGAAAGAGGCACCTATTTTTATGTGGATGAAAACCGATGGAGTGTGAGATTGCGGGATAATAACCAAATAAAGACGTTGGCTAAGCTGGCCTGTTTCTCCCTGGAAGAAGAGAGCGTGTTATTGTGTTTCAGGCAGGAGGGAATGTGAGGAAGGTGTTGGGAGGAGGGGGAAGGAGAAAGACATCATGGGTGATTTTCCACCCCGTCTGCACTGCTTCAAACATTTGCACCTAATGTTTTCTTTAACGTTTCCACACAAAGTCGGTCCTGTGTTCCCTGACGCTGCCCGGGAAGCACGATCTGACGTGGGAAAGAGTGTGATGGTTGTCCAAGGATACAGTAGCTCATGTGGTGGCGTCAGCATAGCTTACAGGGAAAGTCAGGTTGTCTTGGCGTTCCTGCAAGTCTTTCCTTGGATGTCGCTGAAGTTGGAGGGAGTGATGCTCCCCCTGCAGCCCGGTGTCGTCAGTCGCAGCCCAGACATGCCTGCAGATTCCAGCCGCCTCAGGTCAGGTTGTCTGATCCACTTGAGCTCATACATGGACTCGTTATGTTTGGATAGCTAATGAGATTCTGGATCATGAGCGCCTGTTGTACATTATGAGTTCAGACCACTGTGGTTGCTTACGCTCACCCTCCCCTCGCTCTCTAAGGACAGCCAGCAGTTTCACAACACGTGTCTGAAGCTCGCTGCTGAACAGTGGCGTTATTATCTACTGCTGTTTTGTCTTCAGTGTACAGTCTGAGGCACTTTCAGGAAGAAACACGGGACTCCTATCTTGATGGGTGGAATGAAAGAGGCTTTTTAGCAGCGGTGAGGGTTTATTTAGGAATTCCTTTGGCGTGACCTTATTAGATCAGCACATGCTGGGCCGAGGACGGGGAGGGTCAAGGACGGGCAGAAAGAGGCCACTGTGCAGATCTGTCAGCAGGAATGGACAAATGAGAGAGGAGGAGGATGGAGCAGATCAAAGCGGACCACTTTAACCATGACATCACTCAGAGGAAAAGTTCCACTGGCCCACTTTTCTTTTTTGTCTTCTCCCACAGCGTGTGCTTCATGCATTAGCCGTGTTTCATGTGCACCTTGAGCGTCTGGCTGCTTTCCTCGCTAGCATGGAAAAACTGAGCTGGAGTCCAAATAATGTGTTGGGCTTTTTGATTATATCAGTAGAGCAAAAAAAGTCAAGCCTTGGTGTAGCTGAGATGAAGGTGCGGCTCGGTCACTCCTCCTCACACAGTAAAGACATTATGTGGCCGTGTGTCCAGCTAGCTCCTACTGAAGCAATGTTTTGTCCATCAAAGCTCCAGAGATTCAAAGACTTAAGTGTGTGAGATGGAAAGGCTAATGTGTAGGTGTAACAACATTTTCCTTGCCAATTAGAGTCGCGTGAATCAAAAGCAAGCTTTGTAATATGTTTCTGTTAAAGTTTGTGTTTTTTAAAAATGGGCTTCATTCCTGTTAATGTTGGCACGTGGTCTCAAAACGGGCACTGAAAGCGTCAAACACGAGGTCTTTTCCAGACTTCCTTCCACGCTTGAATTATCAATCAAAGCGCTCGCTGGTGACCTCTGAAGCAAAGCAGAAGGAAGCATGCGCTCGCCTCATCGGAGGCGATCATCCATTTGGACACATTTTCCCACGGTGGGTTTCTCTTGCAGGCACTGGTGTCAAGTTTTCACTCAGTATAGCTGCAGCAGCTTTCACTGGCAGTAAAAAGCCTTAAGAGTCAGCAGGTGTGTGCAGGTTTCTTCACCAGGTGAGACCAATCCCAGTCCTGTCCTCGTTTATTATTGATCTGCTAGAGCCAGCCATTGCTGAGCCATTACAACCCTGGTAAGGAGACGTATTTTGAACCATGACTGACTCGTCTCCTGCCAACTATGACGGCGTTTCATATCTGCATCTGGCAGATAAACCGAGGTACTGACATTTTCATATCCTAAAGATCTGTATAGCTCTGTGTAAATAATCATTTTGTACAATACGATAATTTTTAATTCTACAACTGTTTACAACTTGCATAGTTCCCATTTCTGTATAGCTGTATATCTCAGATTCTGTAAAGTTATTTATTTCATATTCTGTATAGTTTTTCATATTTATATCCTGTTCATATCCTGTACATAGCTTGTACTCACTACAGCCTGTACGTACTTATAGTTATAGAATATTCACAACATACTTCATACCGTGTACATTATAACATACCATAATAGACCCATTTCTGTAATATACTCACATATCTATATTATTGCTAATATATATTGTAATATATCTATATCACTAAAGCACTTCTGGATGGATGCAAACTGCATTTCGTTGCCCTGTACCTGTGCATGTGCAATGACAATAAAGTTGAATTCTATTCTATTCTAATTCTATCAGGACAGATGCACACAAACTGCAGTTTCACTGAGTGGCTGAAGCATACAGCAGCGACGCCTTTCAGCCTATGGCGTTATTTTTGTGCCACTATTCTGAGCGCACGTGAACAAACTTTGCAGGTGCAAGTGTTGCATTTTGAGGAGAAATTTATTTCGAGCAAAGAAAAGCTGAATTTGAGTGAACAAAATTCATTGCTGCGTACAAAAAATGTATTTCAGTATTTGCTATTATCCACACACACACAACAGCAGCCCCTCTCGCTCAGTTTTTGCATTTGTGCTCGCTCACAATGTGTTGCTCACGCTCTCAACATTTCTGCCCGTTCGCGCTCAACTCTTTCTCTACACCGTTATATTTGTGCCACAAAACCAAACTTTTTTTACGTGCGCTCAGAATAGTGGCAGAAAAATAACGCCGTGTTCAGCCTGCATACCCTCAAGTTTCAAAGCTGTAACATTTTGGGAGGAGTTTGTTTGAAACCTTTGCAAGAAGAAGTGGAATAGGAGAGGAGTTGTGCACTATAATCTTGAAATTGTTACTATCCTGCAGCTTTTCCTGCCCCTACTTTTGACGTAAACACTAAAATCTGTGTAACACTCTCAAAGCTCAAACTTCTTGGTATCTAGAAGCTTATAAAGACTGCTCATCTCTCAGCTGTTCAGAACTGTGTGCAGAGGAACTTGTAGCGCTGCCATGTGTGCACTGTGTCACATCATCACTGCGTCTTCAGCGCCAGCCCACACCTATCTGCATACTTTTGACTGGAAGGTGCAGCCCCAGAGGAGAAAAGCATGCAAATGCACATTTAACTTGGCACTAACACGTTCCCACATCAAGAGCACGTCTCTGAGTGGCAGGGCGGTCCAGCAGCTCGTACACAGGTCGCTCTTTTCAAGGCTGGACACACTGACTGGTGCTTATTCATCTCTACAGGTGCGGCTTTGAAATTCACGAGGGAGGAGAAAGTCAGCACAGTTTACATCTTGTACATCATAAGATTTGCTTTCTGTGGCAGAAACTGAGTTTTAAATGCACAGGAAAAATATTCCTGCTGTGTTGTTTTGGAGAGAGTGAAAGCTGAACTCTGTTCACTGTGACTGACAGTGCAGTTTTCTAACAATCAAATGAATACGTGTAATATGGCTAACTCATTTAAAATCCGTCAGTTTTCACAGTTGCCATCGTTTGTTTGACAGGAAAAGAAACTACCATCAGAAAGTCTGCCTGTAACATTTGCCTGTAATGTCTCTGGTTTAAGATAAGATAACCTTTATTAGTCCCACGTGTGGGAAATGTGTTGTTTCATGCACGAGTGAGGACGACACTGCAATTCAATTCAGCTTTATTTATACAGCCCCAAATCACAACAGTCACCTCAATGTGCTTTATACTGTAAGGTCGACCCTACAATAATACATACAGGGAAAATCCCAACAATCATATGACCCCCTGTGAGCAAGCACTGTGGCGACAGTGGGAAGGAAAAACTGCCTTTTAACAGGAAGAAACCTCCGTCAGAACCAGGCTCCGGGAGGGGCGGGGCCATCTGCTGCAGTCAGGTGCTTGATTTGCACGGTCAGCAAAAAATGAATTGTTTCAGCATTTAGTCTGAGTGTAGTCAGAAGTGATACCAACGATGCAATATTTGCACCACATGCAGAAATATTGCTGCTAATAAAACATCAGTTGGCTTTACCTACACATGACTGTCTTTATGCCGAACGTTCGGCCGAATAGCGTGATGGAAATCCCACAGCCGTGATTGATTCGGGCTCCGTCATGCTGAGGGAGTGTTTGATATATGAACATGTGTTTTCAATGCAGAAGCTTCCAGCTTGGACTCACTTGGGGGTTTCGCAGTTTGAGTCAGTACACCGACTCTCAGAAATACTTTGTTTTATCTCTCCATAAAATGGTAGCGAGCATCTCAGACTGATGACCTCCGGCACTATTAAACTTTGCTATTTGCTAATGAACAGTATATTTAGTCCTGAGTGTGCAGGGGTCCTCGCACTGTGTGCTGTGTCTGATTGGCTGGAATGATTCCTGCCTTGGTAAAGCAGGCCCTGAGCCCTGAGCCATGTCGTCCCTGTGAATGTATGTTAGCAGCTGGGGAGAGAATAGGTGGCTGTACTGTGTACCAAGCTGCTGTGACCTGCTGGTACTGTGCACAAAGCAGATGATCAGAGCTGACAACAGTGTCTTAAAGGAGAATGTTGTATCTCGAACGCAGCAGCGTGTGCTGTGCCATCAGCTCCTCCCTCTGGTCCACTTCAGACCGTGCACTCCAGCGAAGGTTGCATTACTCGTCATCGTGCATGTATGTGCACGTCGTGGTTGTGTAAATTTGATGTTTCCGTTTCTTCCTGTGTGGTTTTCAAAAGCTTTCAAACCTTTTATGTTACGCTGAGTTAAAATGTGGAGTTCCCAGTGTTTGCAGCAGGAGTGGGCTGGTAGCCAAACTCGTGCCACAAAGATCATCCATGCTTTTTTAAAATAAGAAGCTGATCTTGATCTTCATGATGTACACTTCTTGGAAGATTTTATCCCCCACAGAAAACACAAAGACGTCTCTGTTTGTCTATCTTCAGCATGTGAGTTTGTGCATTAAGGTCCCTGCAGGAAAGGATATCCGTGCATACATGTGGACTTTCCCGAACTTTATCTAATAAAGAACAAAGGAGCACAAAGCGAGACCTTTACTGTAACAAATGCCTTTTTACTGGCAAACATGAATCGGTGCCTGGTGGCCAAATGAGGGGTTGGCGTGTGTGGAGTTCTGTTTTTGTCAGTCCGACATACTCGACTGGAGAGAGGTTAGCTTGTGAAATGCTGGGGTCTGCTTTAAATTTGCACCTGTTGGCGACATGATGGATTGAGACAATTAGCGTCAGATGGCTCTGCTGCTGAGCAGCCTTCCAGGGGATACGCAGCCGACATCGTCTCCAACCTTGTCAACTTTCACCTTTCTGTGTTTTGTTCTCTTGTAATCGTTCTGCTCTCTACTCGGCTGCTTCTGCCTACAGTTCGGTCACTGTCGAGCACTTCATTTGAATTTCGAAGCTCTTTATCGCTCAGTTTTGGCTTTGTTGGTAGCGTGTTTATAGCCATCCAACAGAACGGCAGATTAAAACCTGCAGGCACTTATCATGTTTGAGTTCAAACAGAGTGACATCCAGTGAACCAGATCCAATGCAGGCTGGTGTTTAGAGCCCTTTTGTTTGTTGACTGTATACAGAGTTGGCTGCAGAGAGAAATGTGTCCGTGTTGAGGCTTGAACGCGATGACTATCTAATCTGAAAGGCACCAGGCGCGTCCTGATAGCCGACTTTTACAAACCGTGTGGGTCGTTTTAGAGATGAAAAGGGCAAACGTTGGAATTCAAATTGCTCAAGATGCCCTTAATCTTCCCCCTGATCCGTTTGTTTGGTTTGTTGCTGTTCGGTTGAGGCCGGAGCCAGCAGCGGTGTTTTGTAAAGGTTACATCTAAAAAAAGCAGCTTAATATATGCTGAGCCCAGCGTGGCTTCAACCAGCCCCACCGTCGCAGAGGGATGGACTTGGTTTGTAACAGTAACCAAGTGCTGCCTTAGTACTGAGCGGCCCAAAGTGTTCAATCCCCCACATCATTACACCAGCAGGAGTTATTGATACAGGGATCCAGGTTTTCACATCGTTTACATCAAATCCTCAGCCCACCGAGAGCCAGCAGACCGGCAGCGAGTTTCCTCTCTTCTCCAATCTGGTACCGAGTTTCCTGTTGTTGGCTCAGCACTCTGTGGGCTCTGTGGCTGCTTCAGGATTCAGTGTGGTGTGTGTTCACAGATGCTCTTCTATATTCGTTGGTTGATTCCTTCCTATCAGCTTGATTGTTGTTTGGTCAGCAGCTTCTGAAATACTCTTATTAGCCTGTCGGGCAATAAAGTCTCTCTCTTTCCTATTTTGTGCTTGCTTTGAACTTCAGCAGGCGATGGAGAACTAGAGGTAAAAAGCATCAGTGGTCACGCCCAAATGTTCGTCTCGTTGAATGTCTAAACCTCTCGTTGTTTGGCTTTATGGGCAGCAGTTGTTCAGGTGCAGCGTTGCTGCTTCAGCTCCTGCACATGCTGAGCGTGTGCTTGACCCCCCGTGTTGCTGCTTTATGGCAGACGAGCACCTTGGATGCATTTGAGTTTGAGTGTGTCAGTCTGGCGAGGGCAGACTGTATGAATTGAAAAAAAGGACCCAAAATGCAGACTCCAAGGAACAGGGAACAAAACTTGAATGTTAACAAAAGGTGAGCCGTTTAATATGGCTGGTAGAAAAGGTACAAACAAAGGGCAAGGCAAACTGAAGCAAAATTAACACAAACCTAAACTGGGGAATCTAAACAAACAATAAGAAAAACCTAGACAAGAAACTTGGAAGCATGGCGTGGACAACAGACGACCTGACAATCACACACTGAAAACAGAGGACTTAAATACACAGGAGGTGATTAGGGGAAGTGGAGACACATGAGGAAACAGCTGGCACACATGAACATAATGACGTCACAGTGGGAGAGTAAAACTGAACATGATGAACACAGAACACCAGACCTCTTCACAATAAAACAGGAAACATAATGAGACATAGACATGACAACCCGAACTTGACAACGTAAGACACAGACATGAAACGCATGAAGAGCAGGGGAGATTTAACATGGTTGGAAACACGAGGGGAAAATAATAACTAGAAACACTTAGGCATAATAATACAAACTTGATAACATAAGACACGCAGCATGAAACACGAAGGGTGAGGGGAAGCTTAAATACAGGGGAAGAAAACACAAGGAGTCTAATAACCAAATGAACTTAGATAACCTAATGAACAAAATAAACTCAAACTTAAAACGCTGGGTCAAAAGACCCAGGACCATGACAGAGTGAGGAAGAAACACTGTACAAATGATTATTTTATGAGTTCAAAAATCGATGCCAAACATTTTAGGAAAGTAATCTGTTTCTTCGGGCAGATGCTTCAGAAGAACGGCTGCAGATTCTTTCCAGGTATAGCACGTCAGCTTATGGATAACAGAGAGCTGTCCATCTGTTTAATGCTGCAAACATGAAGATAAATTTATTGTCTGAATTCTACTGTAGTTTGCTCCAAAAATGCCCGTCACAAACTTTAAGTTCTTAATTCTGCTGACACGACTATTTCAATAACCCCTTTTTCTTTCTGTCTATGCTCTTTTTATTTCCAGTTGCAGCGGCCCGACAAGGCTGCAGAGGCGGCTCACACCTACTTCCAGGCCAATCCAGAGCATGTGGAGATGGGCCGGGACCTGGAGCAGTACAAAAACCTGCAGGGCGTCGAGGAAACTCACTTTGTGGACCGAGAAGCCCGGCCTCACCAGGCAAGACACAAAACCTTAATCTGTCAGACATTTCAGTTTATTTGGGTTTCATGTCCTGATGCATCTTCATAAACCACGTGTACTGAATTTAATACAAAAAGCATTTCTGCCCGAGGTTTCACTTTTCCTACTTTGCTTCTTTCCAAAAGTTGGAAACCATGGGAAGCGGCGCTTCCTGTTTGAAGGGGCTTTGTGTTAATGGTGCTTGCAGTTTAATGACTGGAAACATCTCAGTGGCAGCTGTGGTGAAGCTGCCTCTGAGTGTCTCACTGAGTGAAACTTGTGCTTCAGTTCAAAGTTTTAACTGTGGATGAGTCCCAAGTGTTTCTGCTGAAGCATGTGCTGCCCCGCCCTTCCTCAGCGGCAGAACGTGACGTTCACCAGCTGTCATCATTATGGGAATCATATTGCTCTGCGACTATATGGCTGAAATCGTTTTTGTCTTGGTTATCGCCTCCTGTCGCAGCGCTCCTTCACAGCGGCAGTGCAGTTGTACGATAAAGGCGACTACGAAGGAGCGACTGCTCTCTTTGAGGAGGCGTTGGTGGAATACTACAAGGCAGACGTGGACTGTCGGGCGCTGTGCCAAGGCCCGCAGAAGTTTGAGGGCCAAGATCACCTCCGATACCGCTACAGCCTCCATGAAGTCGTATCAGGTAAGAAATCAGGCGCTCTGTCGAGGAGGCGTCTGGGTTCCAGTCTGCCCTTTGACCTTTGCTTTGCTCTCCCGCTTTTCACTGCAGTAAGCAAACAAAAGAAAGCAGTTGAGATCCAGAACCGAGGTCACGTCTTCTCTCACGTGTCCCGCGCAAAGTCAAAAGCTATGGCACGTCTGTCTGCACCAGTCAGAGTCGAGTTTGAGCTGCATGTTTAAGAGTCCCAATAAATCCCAGTTTAGTTGAGTCTGTTCAGAATTATTAGCAGAGCTGTGCGGTTAGCTCTGGGAGGCAGTCGACATGCTTCATAACCATGTTTGGCAGAAACAGCCTGAACCCAGGCCAGCTCTCTCTCCCGTCACCTCATTCCACTGCTGCGATCGTTGTTCTTGGCGTCTTTGCTTAAAGGAGCATTAGTTACTGGGCTGGGCCTGGGCTCATTAACTAAAATTGTAGTGACATCCATGCAATTATTGGATGTGTTTTGGTTTTTATTCATTCAGAATATGAAGGTTTCTGTAGCTGAGACTCGAGGTGTGACAGATAAAAGGAAACGTGTTGTGAAGCTGACTTTTAGGAGCTTTTATTCTTGTACCTGAACACACCACGAGATAAGCTTTTTTAAACGGTTCAGTGTTTTTCCCGTCGACAGTTTTGGGGGATTTTAACCACAAAAATGAAAGTTAGTGTAATTTACACAACTTTATCTCCCTAATGGCGTCTCTCAGTTCAACTCCAAAGGTCACTGGCAGCCTGGCGTCCATCACACTGACAGCTGGCGAAAGGTTAACCGCATAGCTTCATCACAAAATATTGTTCAAACGTTTTTAATGAGCTGGATAAATAACAGGCATTTATCTCATGCTTCACATACTGCTGTCAGTTTGTGTTGTTTCCGTAGACCTTAATGATCTTGTTGAACCAGATCACAGTTATAATTTTAGTATTATTATATTACACTGTGACTGGGCAGGGTGTTATTATCATTATTATTATTGTAAGAGTTTTGGAGTTTGAGCAGTAGCTGCAGGTTAGTCGTATCCAGGATGCATAAACGCTGAGAGGCTTTGTTTTACTTACAGTTGGAGGCTCATTTTCCACAGCGCTGCCACGGCACAGGCTGCGATCGTCATAATGCGCAACATGACTCGCATATACGGGAGTTTTAAAGGATTACTTTCTCCTTCACTGACCCAGAAAGTCAAATCCCTTTGCATGATTCAGATCCGACCTTTGCTCCTGCGAGAGAGTAAGGAAAGCGCTGCTGCAGCTGCTCAGACATCGCCTCAGTATACTTGCACATAAACGATGAGCACACGTCCTCATAAAGCACGCTCATCGAGCTCTGCTGGCTCTCCTCTCAGGGATCAACATGAGGAAATCATGTGCTGAGCCTTGTTTTTTGAATTTCCATTAATGTTTCATTCTACAAAGATCTGCCAAGACTGGAAACTGCGAGAACCTTTTTCATTTATTCATCAACGTTTTTATCCAGTTATTTTCCAAATTTGGACTCGGAAAGTTCTCAGATGTTCTGTGTTTTAGATTAGACTTTACTGGGACTCGTCAGTGTTTTGATGCCCTGAGATGAGCTCGGGCTCTTTTCCATTAGACCAGCTGAAAGTCGGCCTTTAATGTGCGTAAATCCCAGATCTGGTCTCATACCATCTGTATGAGTTGCAGTAACTATAACATGAAGTTTGTTATGTGTGTATGTTGGAGTGCATTTATGGCGTGTCTGTGCACTTTGAACACAGGACATCCTGTAACAGGATCCCTCCTGCGGCTTCTTTCAGGCCTATTGTCAAACATCTTTTCAGTTTCTGGAACTATGAACATATAAAGCAACAACATGAGAGTTCGTTCTCTGCACGACCCCGTGGTTACCTGCCTGGAAGAGTCACGTCCTCGTCTCACAGCAGAAGGAATTTATGCTAAACTCAAATCAAAGACCAGCTCTGAGATCTTTCGTTGTTTGCAGATCACTTCACTCAGGTGCTGCACTGCGAGCACGAGTGTGTCAGAGACCTCGCCACTCGACCCGGCCGCCTCTCACCTATGGAGAACTACCTGCCTCTGCACTACGATTACCTTCAGTTTGCCTACTTCAAAGGTAGGTTGTTCTTTAGTGTAAAAAATGGTGACTGCACAATACTTTCAGACACTGTCTGTGTGAAGCTCAGTCTGACTGCACAATTATGAAGATGGATCCACCCATGAGTCCAACGCCCACACAAACACAGACATGTGTGTACACGAAGGCCCCACGACCACAAAGAGCTGCAGACGAGTGGATCGGCACGCCGGTCGAGTCTCACCTTGTATCACGAGCATCAACGGCGTGGCTGAACCTGATGCTGGTGCTCTGTGGTGCGCGCGAGTGTGAAAACATCTAAACGAGGGAGTGAAGAGTTCAGCACAGAAGTGTTGGCACGGCAACAACGCGTAGACGGGAAAAGATGGCGCTGAGGAGTTGTGACATCACTGATTATCGTGATGACCTGTAAACATGTGGCTCCAATAAGGAATCGTGGATCAGTGGGTCTGAGTGTGGGTGTGTCTCTTTCTTTGGCTGCTGTGTGATAATAATGGGAATGACTCAAAAATCAGACTTAAAAAGTTTGAACTTTTGTCCGACATTGTTTTCTCGATAAAAAGTTCATGCGCGGAGCGCTCGCGCTAACATCCTGTTAAAGGTTGGAAGTTTAAGGCAGGTGCTTGTTGCCTGCGAGGCAGGAACGTCGCTGCCTGTGACCTCCTGCTGTTTCACTCCTCAGCACCAGCAGGACTCATACCGTTGCAGCTTTTTCCTAAACACGTCAGTGGCATTTTCTCAAAGCTCCACACTCTGACGCCTGGGAGGAGATAATAAACTGCAGCAGAGGTAGGAGAGCTTTGGTTAACCTTCAGCCTCTCGTCAGGAGTGCGTTTGTGCTCGCAGATGTCTCAGGAAGCGCTCGGTGACGGGCGCTGGTCTCCTTCTGTTGTAGCAACCTGAGCCTGTGTGTGCGCCGTCTCCACTACGTCAACCTTTGGCTTTGTTTGTAATGAGAGTTTTGGAACGTCAGCTGTGACACATGGGTCTCATATACTCACATACTCCAGTCCTTTCACAAAACACTCGGTACACACTTTGCACATGTGTGACATGCATGATACAGTCTACTCCTGTGGAAACTCCAAGATAAAACTCCTTCATTTGCTTTGTGTGTCTCTCTGCAGCGGGCAGGCTGGAGGAGGCGCTGCAGTGCGCCCTCACCTACCTTTTGTTCCACGAGGGAGAGGAGTTCATGAAGGAAAACGCCGATTACTACAGAGAGGAGCTGGGACATGATGCTGAGCCACGAGAGGTAAGGAGCTGATGTGTTTGGACGTGAAGACACCAGATGAATTTAGTGAATGGGCCTCTAAATTAAACTTCATAAGAAGAGCAACGTGTCGAGTGTGTTTAGTGTCTGTGCCCGGCTACGTTACTGCTCGAATATGCAGGATGTTGCATGAGAGAGCTGCGATCATTTGTTTTGGCCTCTGTTTGTTTGAGTTCGTATGTAAAGATGGAAGTTTTACCGATGAAAGTAAAAATGCAAATAAAACACCAACAAGTCATTTGAGAAGATTTCACTGAAGCGACTGGAAGGCAGGTGGCGTGGACACAAAGTTCGAGTCTCAGTGACCTCTGACCTCAAGGTCAGAGGTGATGTTTCCTGAAAATCTTGTGAATGCGATAACTGGGGAACAAGGTGACGTAGGATTTTGAAATTCATCCCATATGTGCATCACTAGGAGGCTGAGGGGTAGCACTGATCGCCGCCGGTACTTCTTAATTATCTGCAGACGTGATTCTGCTTGTTCTTTTCCCTCTTTTCAAAGACTCAAAGCTGGACGGTGTAATCAGGTTAATCGAGGCGCTCCGGGCTTTATGCGGTTTCTTTTAAGTTATGAGAACAAACTCTTTCAAACACCTTTCTGCGCTGAGAGGAATGAGGCTGAGGTAACTGGCAAGTGCGTCAAAGAAACAGTAAAGATTAAATAAAGGCTAAAGATTCCACTTGAGATGGATGTGCAGTAATGTAACAGGAGTGTTGGCGTGAGACGTCCGGGACTGGAGAGGAAAATCAGAATCAGAATCAGAATACTTTATTGATCCCTGGGGGAAATAATTTTTTGTTACAGTGCTCCATTTTAAACCAACATTAAGACAAGACAGACAATACGCTAACTAAGAATAGTACAATATATACATATATATACATACATACATACATAAGTCACTTATAAATAAATATTTGGAAAAGAAACATGTGTAGTTGTAGCAGCAAACAGTGTGTTAAGAAAAGTGTGGATTTAAGGAAACCCGAGGAGACGAGAGGCAGCGGCCCTCCTGCTGTATGTCTTGGATGAAGCAGCTACTTGCCACTTGGCAGCTGCTGCCTCTTCAAGTTTGCTTTTCACTCGTGTACGTTTTCCATCCAGCTGGCAGCACTCGGCACATTTCACTCTATCGACATGCAATGTTTACGGCAACATAGTTTCCCCTGCCATCTTTTTTATTGTTATTCTGAGTAACTAAAGGCTAAATGTCTGCAAGCTAGTGAAAATGAAATCTGCAGAGGCTGACTACTGCTCATCAGCTACTTGTGCGCTGAGCGTTTGTTCTTCCTAAACTCTGATCAGCTGCTTTAAGAGGGAAACGCTGCCTCAGTCCAGCTCCAAGTAAACAGCTTTTCTCCTAAAGCCTGTTATTCATTAGAGACACTGTGTGTGTGTGTGTGTGTGTGTGTGTGTGTGTGTGTGTGTGTGTGTGTGTGTGTGTGTGTGTGTGTGTGTGTGTATTGTCTTTCCATCCCCATCCGTTTACAGAAGAGTCTCTGGGCCGCAGACTCTCTTCTTCTGCGTCCTCTCCCTCTTTTGGGGAGAGTTCGTTTACAGAGTCCGGGGTCCCGTGCCACGTCCGACCGCCTCCCCGCTGATGAGTCTGGCTTCTTAGGCACTCGGGAGGAGGAAAAAATCACAGAAGTGTGTGAGACACTGTGGGAGCTTTAGATCTTATACAATCCACCTCAATGCAGAGCAGCTCTCTGTGTTACTGCAATATTATTCTTTTTTTACCCTGAGGAGGGAAAGTTTCCCTCTGAGAAAATGAGCAGAGTTCATCACAACCATTAGCCCTGGCACTGAAGCGCAGAGAGCCAAAGGAAACACGGTCTCATTCTCATTTCCTTCATACGGACAAGAGGAATACCCTGTGACTTTTAGAGCTTGGAGAAATTATGGACAGACCTCTGAGTTATCTAGGACTCGTATTAAAATATGAATAATTTTGTCTGAAGGTGTTTTATGCACGAGAGATCAAAATAAAACCGTTATTTATTATTTATAACATAGAAATAAATCAAATGTTTAAAGTGAGACATGTTTACTGTTTGCTGCCATCTGATGCCGTTGTTGTGTCTCTGCAGTCGAGGGTTGGAAAAGTAAGTGGAACTAAAACAGAAACAATTTGCAACTAATTAGTTTGGTTGTTATCAGGTGAGTCGACAGCAGGGTTTTAACCTCAGAGAGGTGGAGTTTGTCAGAGAGCAGAAAAACAATGCAGATGACATTTTCCTTTACTCTGTTCACCATAAATCCTTTTTTGTTCAACAGAAAGCTGCATGGTACCTGAGGAGGCACAAACAGGAACTAAAGCTCCTTCTGATTGGCAGCAAAATCATGGGTGCAGAATTCACAGAAGGGGTAAGTTATGCTATTAAACCCTGGAGCAGCCTTTGAGCGCTTAATAACAAACCGACGTTCTTTAATTTTGTTTTCCCCCAAAAATGAAGGAGATTTAGTTTGTAATTTAACGAGCAGTTGTTGGTAAGTGAGTCCGTATGTTTGTGATGCAGAGCAGATCTCCTGCAGAGTGTGTAGCAGCCTTAATGCGCCCCTGCTGCTGCTGGCTCATTCAAAGCAGGGGTAACAGGTGTCTGGCATGGCTGCTGCACGTCTATCTGCTCAGCTAACAGCGCCACCTGCTGGCCATGCCGCCACACGTAACAATACATGCACATTTACAGTTTCTCTTTTTCTTTCAGAACTACTGGAGGAGCACAGGTGGAAGAGATGACTCAAACAGGTGAAACACTGTAAACAACGTGATGTGTATTCATCCTTTTGTTTATATTATATTTGTCTGGTAATGAACTGCCTTCAGTTCACAAATCCAAAGTTTCTAGATTAAAGGCATGTGCTGGTTCGCCCTCGCCACGCTCGCTCAGCTTTATAGACGGACGTTTTTAAATCTGTGTGTCAAACCTTCAAAGGGCACGCTGGTTTGTTCCAGCTCCAGGCAGGTGGAGATGTCTACGAAGCTAAACACAGTTCCAGTATTTGTGTTGTGAGCTTTAAATTCAGAAAATGTTCGTACTGCTGTTCCTGAGTGGGTATCTTCACACCAGGTTCTCTCCACATTCAGCGTTCCCTCAGGCACCGATGGCTGGATGGAGTATGTTCCCATCTCGCATAAGAAAAATGTCACCGTCACGTCTCCGCAGAGTCTCAAGGAAGGTAAAGTTTGGTGCTAACACAGCAGAATGAGGAGCTAAAAGGATGAAGACCACCACTGGCTGAGATAACAGTCTGCATTCTTCCCATGCTGTGATCTGGGCAGGGGGCCCCTTGTTGTACGAGGGCGTGCAGCTGGTGCAGAACTCGGCGGCTTTGAACGGGACCCAGCGGGTGCTGCTGGATCATGTTTTATCTGAGGAAGAGTGTGCAGAGCTCAGACAGCTGGCACATGTAAGGACAGTTTTACAGATCGTGCATTTGTTTCTGTCTCAGTGTGTGAAACTGTATTTAAAGTGGTTTTTGTATTCTTGTCCTAAAGACTGTCACGATGGCAGGAGACGGTTACAAAGGCAGGATGTCCCCTCACACTCCCAATGAGAAGTTCGAAGGAGCCAGTGTGCTTAAAACCCTGCAGGTAAACACTGGTCACTAAACAAACAAGTCTCTAATTTCCAGTCTGGTTATGAATGTTAGGACAAGCTTCATAAACTGTAAACAGGACTGTTAGGTTACCTTCACTCTGATGGCGTTTACAATTTCCCTCTCTCCTCCCAGCACGGCTTTGAGGGCAGAGTGCCAATGAGAAGTGCTCGCCTCTTCTACGAAACCAGCGAGCGGGCGAGACGAATCATCGAGTCGTATTTCGTGCTAAACTCCACGTTGCACTTCTCCTACACACACCTGGTGTGCCGGACAGCCATCAAAGGTCTTCAGCTGATGCCAAAACCAGTGTTTAGTAAAGGAAATAAAATGCTGCCTTTCACACCAATGATTTCAAATCTGGTCGTTAAGTGATGACGTGACAAATCCTACTTCCGGGCCTAAAGTAGTCTGCGTTTAATATGGCTTTTGTGTTGTTAACATGTTTAATGTTTTGTATTTTCTTCTATTTGATCTCAAAAAGCTCCTAAAACAGTCAGTGATTGCTGTTGACCTCCCTCGGCTTTTATTACCGCTAATCATTTATTTAAGCTCAGTTTTTAAAACCTTAGGATGTAACTACAGCCCAGCCCATGCAGCAGTATATGAATGACTAACCTCGTATTGTGGATGGATTATCTCAGTTGTTCTCTGGCTGAAGTTTGGTCCTTTTACAGCATCCTGCCATGCGATTACATTTGTTCCTGACCACCGAGAACACTCACGGTAACTTTTATCGAGTGGAAAAAAAGTTAGCTTGTTTATATTATGCTAACATAGCTGTGTCGCTAGCGGTCACGTAGCACATCATTATATACCAGCTAGCCCAACTTCAGTAACCCTACAAACGTCACTGCTGTTTAGTTTTCTGTCTTCATTTATGCTGGAAGTGATAGCAGAGCTGTACGTTTTAATTTGTTTCCAAAACCCCACAGTCAGGACATGCTATACTGTATTTAGATAGAAGCTAGCGAGCTAACTCCCTGCTAACTTCTAACTCCGTTAAATGTCATAAATTCCGTTTTCATGGATGCCTGGATGATAAACTCAATTGTTACACCTGGTAGAGCAGAACGCTGATCATTTTATTAAAGATGAAAGACTTTAGACAGTTTTTCAACTCTCAGTAATGCCACAGTGATCGTTTGATATATGGACCTGCAGCGGAGTTTAGGCCCAGACACGGCTAGTGACGTCAGACTTTACGACCGGATATCCAGGAAGATGGATGGTTGTTGCGTTTACCGTCACATGAAAAGCAGTGTTGTCATTTTTCCCTTAGGTCAGCAAGATCACAGGAATGACCTGAGCCATCCCATCCATGCTGACAACTGCTTGTTGGACCCTGATGCCAATGAGTGCTGGAAGGAACCTCCAGCTTACACAAACAGAGACTACAGGTACGAGGTTTATCCAGACTAAAGTGTTTGTGAGGTTTGTTTTATACTGTGAGACGTTCCTGTTTCAATGTCCTTCTTTGTTTCAGTGCACTGTTATATCTAAATGCCGACTTTGAAGGAGGGGAGTTCATATTTACAGAAATGGATGCCAAAACCGTCACGGTGAGAAGTTTGCCCAGCAAAGATGATTTCATAGCTTTTATTTGTTTTGCTTCCAAACACGTTTACTTGTAAGTTCGTGTTAAATGTTCTTGAGCAGTAGTTCTTCAGGCTGCTTTATCACTAGTTTTCAGAGGAATGTTTTTTTGTTTAAGCCATTTAACACATTAATCATTCAAAGACAACCTGGCAAGGAACTCATTTTAAATTGAAACCAGCCAAAGGACACATTGTTGCCCTTTTTTTTTCAGCTGAGTCTAAAATGCTAACATAGTCTGACAAGCATGAGTATTTTTGCACCAACAAGGTGTTTCACAGAGTTGATGGCTGGAAAGCTGGAATATCCCAGCATGGTGTGCAGGATCTGGACCGTTGGAAACCCAAAAACTCATGAACATAATATTTACTTTAAAATCCTAATAATGTGTGAAGTTGATGATTTTTAAGTGTCACGGTTTATCTTCAGCTTTGTGCTCACATCACAAGATCATCGTAGCCTCACATCTGTCCTTCTGTCGTCCCCTTCAGGCATCAGTGAAACCAAAGTGTGGCAGAATGGTAGGTTTCTCATCAGGAGGGGAAAATCCACACGGCGTGAAGGCCGTTACGAGTGGACAGAGGTGTGCTGTGGCTCTCTGGTTCACCCTGAACCCACTCTACAGAGAACTGGTAAAACGTAGCTTCTTTGTCTACATCTGCTGGTGGAGTGTCTAGTTACCGTCTTTGCAGAATAAACTGAGAGAAGTAACTGGTTACACTGTAACAGTGTCACATTGTTACTCAGTTGGTAGAATAAAAACTACCTTAGTTTCTAATGGAGGACGCTGTCAGAGGATTCAGTGCTGGACACTTTGTTTCGTGCACTTTGTTGTCGTTCTATCAAGAAAAGGTTCAGGTGTTCTGTCGATATGTCAGGACCTCTTAAGAGGCAGGAGTCATGTGCCAGTGATCACTGTGTACTTAATTACATGCTGCTGTATTAAAGTCTCAACAGTAGAACAACTTATTATGAAAAGTAATCCTGTGTGATACTGGTTATACGGGTAGAAATCACTGGGACCGTTTGGAAAGGAAGAATGTTTTAACCAAAAATGTACAAACACAAAAAAATCTCACCGAATTTGTGCTGTTTAATAAGTGTGTTGGACAAACTGTTTCCTGCTACAGGAGCGACTGCAGGCGGACGAGGTGGTCCAGGCCCTGGACACGCAGCATGTGTTCGGTCAAGGTCTCAACATCAACCCCAAAGATGAGTTGTAGAAACGTCAGAATGGCGCCACCTTCTTCAGTCAAACACTTGTATATGTTATTTATTGAATGACCTCTGGATCAGAACATTTCTATTTTTCTACTGTTTTGGAAGTGCAAGGTCAATGTCGTTTTGTGTTATTTTGATTTTTCCTCCTGCTTCTCGTTCAACCTTGAGTTTACATTTTGGTTCTTGGGCGTTCGATCCAATCACAGCCTCCGTGTGTTTGGAACGACACGATGTCGTCAGCTTGTATCTGTAATCTCACTCAACTGTGAAGTATCACTGCTTTGGTCAACAGACTTAAACACCAACATTTTCACTGTATGTTCATATATTAACTTGTGTCTTCACAAATGGTACAGGCAAGTATGATATTAAGCACATTATCCCTTTTTATTAGTTTGTATTTCTATGACTGTAATATATTTTTAAATATGCGGTGCACTGTTGTTTTCTCAGTCTAAAATGAGACTCATCTGAATAATTAGTGTCTTGTTGAATATTTAAGTGAAACGGGAAACATCTTTAGTCAGTTTAGTTCATTAGTTGTAATAAATCACTGCACAACACTGCCTAAGATGCTCACTGACACGAGGACAGAGTGTGTTTGGTTTTTCATTGTGTTTGTCTTGTAATGACAGCTGCTGGCTACATTTAATATAAGAAACTTTTTTTCATAAAAGATGCCAATTATTCCTGTTTCAAGGAATACGTGTTGAATAACGGTCTTTTATTACTTTGTGTGGTTGGTCCAGAACGGTCGAGTCGTGCACTGGAGATCAGGTGGAGAAGAAAAATAAATAAGAGTAACTTGGCTTTTCTACGTGGGTTCAAAATGTTTTACTGTTTAATTCTGAAATGCTGAAGAACACATGTATGTGTACATGCCTATAAAGTAAAAATATTTCACGTGTTTTGTGTCCCTATTGTTTTGTGTGTAATTACGTATAGCAACTAACAATACTATTTATCAGAAAACGTATTTATGTAACCAAACTCTCAGAGAAAAGACAGACGATAGGAAAAAGGTCATTTTTATTCAGGATTACATCGCAGCACTTTGTCAGGAGCTCCGCCCATACTCACAACTTGTGCAAGCATTTACTCAAACCATGCCACACCTGTATTTCCTGTTATTCAGTTATTTACAGAGGAGAGGTCACTGTGGTACTTTTACAAATGTACTCGAGCTCAAAAATGACGAACAAGAAACTCCACCAGGGCCCTGCTACAGAAACCAGGGTCAGTAAACTCTGAGCTTGTGCTTCCCGCTGATCAGAACTGATCATGATTCACCATAGCAGGGAATCCAGCCACCCACCCATCTACCCATCCATCCATCCAAACAGCCATCCACCCACCCACCAATCCATTCATCCACCCATCCCCCCATCCATCCATCCACCCACTCATCCATCCAGCCACCCACCCATCTACCCATCCATCCAGCCATCCATCCATCCATCTTCCCAGCCATCCACCCACCCATCCATCCATCCATCCCTCCACCCACCCATCCATCCATCCACCCACCCATCCATCCACCCATCCATCCATCCATCCATCCATCCACCTACCCATCCATCCATCCATCCATCCACCCACCCATCCATCCATCCATCCCTCCACCCACCCATCCATCCATCCACCCACCCATCCATCCACCCATCCATCCATCCACCCATCCATCCACCCACCCATCCATCCATCCATCCATCCACCTACCCATCCAGTGGACTGAGTCATATTTATCGTAAAAAAGAAAAGAGGTGGACAGAAAAGTGTCATTGAGATATTTAGCAGACAGCTGCCTTACTGACCACAGAGTCAGCATGTTACAAACATGTAGCCAACAGATTTTGAGTTGTTAATAAATCTACAGTGTGTGCTGATCACATCCATGATCCAAGGCTGGTTGATTCTGAAAGCACTCGTGTTAAATGCACCACTAAACTAAACCTGGGGTTTCATGTGCATGTTAATGCATTCTGCTACACACTTTGATATTAACCCTATCAATGAGGAAATGAAACAGTGTGTCGGGGGGAGTCAGAGTTTCAGTTAACCCTCTTTCTGGAACAAATAACCTGGATTTCGCTCATCTCGTGTTTAACAAACTTGGGAGTTTATACCTGCTTTCTGTAACGAGCCCGAGTCCTTAGTTTGAGTTTGTGGGGACCCTGATTAGAGGTAACATGTGGCTTTGGTCGGCGTGCCGGGTTGGTTCGGCTCAGAAGCGGTAGGCCAGCTGTTCAGTGACTCTGAACGGTTTGCTTTCACTGGCGGTGCACATCAAGTCCCTCATGCGCCGCGCACGCCGCTCCTCTAACACCAGCCTGCGGGAGTGCTCTCGGGCCGCCTGCTGCTCCGCTCGCTTCTCCGTCCGCTTTCGCTTCAGCCACCTGAGGGAGGAAAAAGGTATCTGTCAGTCAGCTGATACTTCCAGCACGCTTTCAGAATATTTGCCCTTTGTAGCCAGATGAGGGCTGCATCATTAGCCTGCTTTTTATTATTAATATTGTCTAAATGTAACTTTACTCCTGACAGGATATAAATCAACGAACCAAAATTCAACCTGTAAATCTTTAACTTCACCTTAGAGCAGAAACAAGCAGTGACAGACGTGATTGTCTCTACTCTTACGTGTGCCAGGAAGTCATCATATGAAACTTTCTGCAGGTTACGAAGTTTAAAAGCAGACGTACAGTTTGAAAGCCTCGTCGCACTCCTCACGGCTGTGTAACAGGTACCCACTGTCCTCCTCCAGCCTCTTGAACTCCACCAGCTGCCTCTCCTTGTGCTGCTGCTCCTGCTTCCTCTGAAGCCATGACCTGAAGGCCTCCTCCGGGTCCGGGTTGGAGTCTCTCTAACGGGGGACGCAGAAGCAGCGTATTACCATCCTCAGTCGGGTCACTTTTACCGGACACTTTCTTTGTATTGCATCAAAGTTTAAGACACGGAAAGTGTTGGGGGGAAAAGTGGTCCTCGTGTAGCGACTGTGTTATGAGCTTACTGTGCCCCCGTGTGGCCATACTTGACAATTCATTCTCTCGATTTCCTGGGCTCTGTGGATCCTTCTCTCCTCCTGAAGCTGCTCTTTCTTCCTAATCAGCCAGGCTTTGAAGGCCAGCTCGTTCTCCTGCCTCTTCAGCTCTTCTTCCTCACGCCTCCTCTGTTCTGCCTGAGAAACATAATAACTGTGAAGAAATGTAGCAACCATAGCCAGACCTTTTTTTGAAATGACCTAATTCGCTGCATTTCCTACCTCTCTGGCCAGCCTCTGCTTCCTCTCCTGGATCTTCTGCAGCTGCTCTTTCTGCTGTGGGGTCAGGGTGTACGTGGCCTGGCTGGGTGTCTCCGTGGCAGACTGCACCCGCCTCTTGCTGCTTTTCCTCTGACTGCCTCTCTGACTCTGGCTGGCTGAGCTAGGCCTGCTCTTTGGTTGTGCTGGAGGTCTGGGGGCCCGAAGGTGATCTATTGCCTGTGGAAACAAGGAGGAGGCAGCCCGAAGGCGAGGAGAAGAGGAGGAACTGTGGATCTTAACAGAGTTTACATTTTGCTCCTGAACACGAGGCGAGGAGCGTGAACTGTCACTGAAGTTGTTCGCTAAAGGAGGGAAAAGGGCTTGACTCTCCACCTCTTTCAGGCTGACCAGGTCAAACTTCCCGTCCTTCTCCACAAGGACTCTGCCCTCCTTCATCCCCTGGCCTCCCTCGCTGCTCTCCCCAGCCCTGCCAGAACCTCCTTCAGAACTCCTGCTTTCATTGCGAGGTGAAATCTTTAGCTCGGACAGCTTTCCCGACACTTCAGTATCTGCCGGTGCATCCTCAGCTCTTTCCTTGCTCCCATTTTTCCCCTTTACTTCATCGCTGCTGCCATCTCTCTCAAACTGCAGCGGAGGCACCACCAGGTCCACCAATGTCTCTTTAAAATGCAACCGCCTCCGTCGTGTCATATCTGGCACTTCCTGATCCTGCAGCTCCCGGTTAGCCTGCTGGATCTTCTCGAGGATGTACTTCTTCTCCTCGTCTGTTTGGTCATCCATCCCTGGAGGAGGTGGGGCTGTAGGTGATGACTTACTGGGACTGTCCCTGTCTGAGTCATACTCCAATGGTTCCATGGGAGATGGCCACCTCTCTTCATCTTCTTCCAGTTGCTCTGTTTTGTTGTCTCGCTTTGTTTCCTTGTAGTTATTCTCCTTTCCTTTCATTCCCTGTCGTTTCTCACCCTCCTCCAGTTCTTTGTCAATGTCTGCCTCTATGTCCTCATAGTCAGAGCCCTGTGGGGGATAAGACAGACGTACTTTGCATGCATTAATTAAGTCTGCATATAAATGAAGGTGCAACATCAATACTGAGCAACAGATAACAGGTATGTTTTATTTTGCTCATCAATATTACATCCAGCAGTGGAACAGTGAAAGTATGCCGCTGCATTTCAGCAGCATAGGTTTCACATCCAAACTCGGTGTGCCAGGTCTGGTAACTCAACACTGCTCGCTGTCACACTTTCACAGAGCAGGCTCAGGTATACACACCTCATTCAGCCTGCAGCAAGTAGAGCAGCATTCAGATATATACTGCATGCTAAAAAGGAAAGAAAGATTAGAAAGACGAGATGCAGGAGATGTAATGTCAGACCTACCTGGTCCCCGCTCCGGCCTTCCTCACTGATCAGCCAGTCCAGATCTTTCTCAAAGTCGTCCTCGTACTCCTCCTGAGTCTTTGTGCAAACTGTTTCGCTCATCATCTACCACCGAACTGAAAGAGGGGACGGAAGGATGTGACGTAATGCTTATAAAAGTTTTTCTCCCTGCACACACTCACACTGTAGCACCCAAAGAAAGTGAAGTCAAGCCTGAGACAGCACAGTGACGATGCGATCATCGCTGTAGACCGTGGAGATCACCTGTGCAGCCCAACCACACCTCAGGTTTAAAATCACTGATGATTATTTTCTGCTCACTGTTTTCTGTGAGAGGGTGACTTGGCTTCAAGAGAAAAGTAGCTGTTTTATATTATTCACTGAAGTCTAATAAGTACAGATCACAGTGCAGAAAGCACCCTGCAGGATACATCTGGGATTACACGGTGAGCATCTTTCCTGTAGAGTAAAACGTGCATTGTTCTCAAACTTGAGGCTTAAATTTCCCTTGATTTAAATCTTAGTATCTGACCTGCTGTTTATGATGCTGCATTTGTGTGGATTGTGTTGTTATATTGTTTTTATCTGCTGGTTGTGTTCTCGGGTTTCTCTTGTAGTGTTTAATCACAGAGAGGCTGCCACCAACAGGTTGGATGATTTCTTGACTGGTGCTTAATACATGAGACAAAAAGTGCATAATCATAGTCTTCCTCATTAAATACATTATTTGTGGTGATCACACAGAAACCTGAATAAATCCAGTGTCCCTCTATAATATGTGCTGTTTATTTTATGCCGAAATATAACAGTAAAGGTCAGAAAACAAAGGAGGTACATATCAGCACAGATAACCTTATTTACCCAAGTGTAGGAACATGACATCCAGCCAATGATGGCTGATGTCCAACGACCTGGGCACCACTAACAGCTCGTTAACATTAAGTATAAAGAATAATGCAAAGATCAGCACATAGAGGCAGACCGGCGTTATTCACAGCGGGCCTGTGCTTTAAGAAAACTAACAACAGACAATCCAAAAGAAATATATTTCTGTGTTGCAGCGTTTGTGAGCACCTGTATTTGCCATGTTATGGTAAAAACTCCATCACAGCCACTTTTAAGTGGGTTCATTTATATGTTAGGTATAAATCTGTAGCAGGGCTTTGTGCCCATCTCATGTATTAGATCAAAGTTGAATAGCTGTCAAAATCTACAATTCTTTTTGGCTTTAATACCTATATAATATCCCTCACTTGCTAACATCTATAGATTTATACGCGCTTTTGATTCAGTGCATGTGTGTTTGGGTCACAGCCGCTTCCACCAGGCAGCTTAAAACACAGAAACAGAGTCGAGTCGTCTTTAGCTTTTACTTTATTTGTTTCAATCGCTTTATAGCGTATAGAGGGCAGGCTGAGAGCAGACTGGACCCAGTCGGATTACATCGATCGGTTTTAAAGCAGCAGTGTAAAATGTGACAACAGTGATGTTAAACTCACCAGCAGCAGCTCTTCCTGTTTCAGTAAAACAACAAATCGACCGTCTAACTGGCCTGCGTAGTCCCCGCCGGCCTGTGGAGCAACACCTGTGCACATAATCTGCTTCAAGCCTCTCCACGGCCCCTAAAAGGTTTAATAGACACGTCGTCATAGAGACCAGCAACACGCTTTACACATGCGCATGCGCACGCCACCTGCTAAACGCATTCACAAAAAAGAAAATCTCCATGAACACAGCGTAAACATGAGGGAAAAGCCAGGGGGTGTTAAAAGGCCGTAAATATTTAATAAAGTAAAGTTATTAAATGAGTTATCTGTTCCTCCAGGCTGAGGTCGATTAAATTTAAAGCACTATAGATAAACTGGGTCCTTTTGTGCGAGTCTTTCCATTATTGCACATTTTTATGACTAAACAAAACTAAAGCGCACATTTGAGCCCGGATAGGCTGCACTTAGAAGATTGCCTCTTTATCTACGGTGAGAATAAAAAAACAAACCAATTCCAAAAATGTCAGGACGACGTGTAAAATGTAAACAAAACCAGAATACGAAGAGTTTAAACACTGATATGTTTTCTGTGTTATGTTCTGAATAAAACTTGGGTTTGTGAGATTCGCGAGTCTTTGCATTACGTTTTTATTTGCATTTTATACGTCGTGACATTTTTTTTATTTAAGTTTGGGTTTTATTAAAGAATAAAAAAGGCAGGCAAGTAAAACAAAATCAGGCAACAGATGAAAGATTAAAAAGTGTCAAGAGGGCAGAGAAAAGAGAAAATTTACAAGGAAGTCATTTATCTCCAACCACCTCTCTGATAAGAAGTATGTGTACAACACATCAGTGTAAATGGTTAGCACCGGTTAAAGTAAGTAACTCTAGACTTTCACCCCAAAGTAGTTTAAAAAACTTGGAAGTTATACTTTTGCATGCTCTCATTTGTTTATAACAAGCCTTGTGATTAAAGGGTGAACCTTTGCAAAGATGTTTCTCAAAAATGAAACAACTGAAAGGAGCCTTCAGCAGGAAGTGTTGTGGCAGCAATGCTGCAGATGCTGGTGAATGATTCAGGACTTTATAAAAACGAACACATTATATGATGTGTTTACTTTTCAAAAGTAAATTTCGTATTTCTTTATGTATGAGTCAATAAAAAAAACACTCGTGGATGATTAGAATCAGCAACAGTGCACACTACGTGGGTACAAGTTTCTGCCTCTTTGCAGCAAGAGAGCTCGATTTTATCAAGCTAGCAACTGGATATATATACTTAATAATAATGTCACAGTATTAAGCATTAGTAAGGTATTAGTAAGTGTTTAATTCATCATTTATACATCATTACCCAGTATGTCATTTATAAATACAGATATGTTTATCTCTCTGTTACTGTTACACCCTGTATGACTATATTTTAATCATAATCGTCGTCATCACCGTATTCCCACTTTGAATATGTATTTTATTTTATTTATTACCTTCCTTTATCTTCCCCATGCCTCTGCCTTGTCTCCACCCTTCCCCTAACATTTTTCCATCTACCCCAGCCTTCATCCATCCCATCTCTTTACCTCTTATCTGTCCACCTCCTCATAACCCCTGTTTTTTCTTTATTGCCCCCACCCTCTTTATTACCTTTCTACCTTTCCTGTGTCACTGTCAGACCCTTTCTTTTCCCGTTTACTCCCAACTGCCTCTTCTTTAAGTGCGGAGAAACACTGAAGCTCCACAGAACTGACCACCTCCAACAGTGCAGCTCAGTGTGTCAAAACCCTGAACACAAACTTTACACTAATCCGAAACTCTTTCGTTGTTACAGATAATGATAAAAATGTATAAGAAGGGAAGCCATAGAGCCTGGGGATTTTACATCCAGAAATGTTGTGTAAAACCAGACACGTTATAATTAAAAAATACTGAAGAAGAAGATATGATAGGGAGTCTGTACGCACAATGCCAGGACGATCAAACCAGTTTAGATGGATGAAAAAAATTTAATCATTACTTGTTATACTTTTTTCTTTTTCTTGATAAGAAAAGCGGGGATCCAGAGCAGAGATTTGTAATAGTTTTAAATCAGTTTGATCTTATGTTTGTAGGAGCAGTGAAACTTCTGTCAGTGTGAAAATGTTTAACAACACATTTATTCCTGCATTTATCCTAATATAAGAAAAAGAAGTGCTATTTGAACAATATGTCTTTTTTGCACACGATAAACAAATGATGCTATCAGCATGGCTCTCTGGGCTTAAATTGTAAGAAATTACTCAATTACAGAAAGTTCTGGTAGCTCATTGGCCAGGTGGTGCTGTAATTATTAAACACAAAGTTTTTGCTAATTTTCAGAAGCATCCACTTTTAAAATAAAGAAATAATTATAAATATATATAAATATTTCTATAGTAGATGGTCCAAAAAATGTTTTTCCCCATCTTTTTCTTAATTACTTTGGTGTAGTTTGAATGGCCATGGTGGTGTTTGTCAGTAGAAAAAGCTGTTAAACTTATGAAAGCACAGTTAGAAGTCCAAACTGCCTCCCATCACATTTTCCAAAGACATCCAGTGGGCCATACTGGAGTTTGTGGTGGGCCTATTCTGGCCCTTGGGCCCTATGTTTGACACCCCAAGCTAGGGAATCAGCTTGTTTTATATTTCGACTCACTGATAAAGAGTAATGCCTGATTTACACTTCTGCTGCAATTCTAAGTCATAACTTATGAAGTAAGCACAAACTCCTTTTAACGCTCCCCGATAAACTTCCATGTAACCGGATGTGCACCTCCCAGGATATGTAACATGTAGCCCGCAATGACCTGAAAGCTGTAGGAGGTTGCAGCGTTAGGGTTAAATGGGGTTTCCGGTTACGTCGTCGAAGTTAAGACGAAGATTTCCCGCAGAAGTCTAAAAAATCAATCAATGTTATGAACAATCGTATGAGAAACAGAGGTCCTTAAATGCCTCCCCAAACAGAGAAGTCTTTGAAGTCTTTGAATGCAACGTTTGTGTGGCGCACTGAACTCTGGGTCTTGGAGTTTTGTGTAGGCATGCATCATTCTGAGCCCCGCACCGCGATAATGGAGAACGACATTTCCCATGTTGCGTTTATCTCCTTTGACAAACCACGCCCCTTCATCTAAGACATGCCTGATATCACGTAGGTGAAACTTCTGACACAGTTTTAAGTTGGTGGTGAGAACACAGTGACAGGCCGGACACACGGACAGAGAATCGTGTCTTGTCCACAGATGGCCACCATCGTCTTTTACTCGGTGAACAAAACGGCTCACAGCGCCGCGAGACGATGTTTAACTTCTCCGTTAAAGAGGCTCGCTAGTGCCGGAGAGTCCGTTTCGCGGCTAGCCTCCACTCACAGTCGGTCAGTGCCTTTGCTTCCGGGAACGAGATGGTTTTCGAGGGGTACCGGCGTGAGGTTCATGTCCCATGGGACCGCAGGCAGGTCCGGGAATACCAGGAGGGGAGCCCTGGCGCTCAGCGGAGCCGCAGCAGTAACAGCGGCGGCGGCCGTAGCGGGGTTTCTAGCTAACACTGACCACTTCCAGCGCGCAGAGATGGCAACGAGGGAAGAGACGGGGGAAGAAGCGGACATTCTTCAGAGGTGCCGGGGCTTCATGTCTCCGCCGGTGACTGACATTAGTGTGCTGCAGGGGAACAAGGACGAGATGCGTACGAAGATGGAGATGCTGATCATGGAGACTCAGGCCGACTTCTGCAAAGCCCTGGAGAAAGTGGACGGTGGGACGTTCAGGGTTGACCGGTGGAAGAGGAAGGAAGGTGAGGCGCTTCTGCCTGACATAAAATATCCACGTACAGCGTAACAGAGTGTAACATGATTATATTTGCTTAAAGAAGAACCAAAAGTAAACAGACTGTGTCTGTGTCAGGTGGTGGAGGCATCAGCTGTGTGATGCAGGACGGAAAGGTGTTTGAGAAGGCGGGTGTTAATGTGTCGGTGGTGTTTGGGAACCTGACAGAGGAGGCGGCGAAGCAGATGAGGAGCAGAGGAAAGGTCCTCAAAGGGAAAGATGGTGAGTTTTGACTACTGCGATTTGTGTTCTTGAACACAGCGGTTTAAACTTTAATATTGGTATCTTTATTTTTCCCAGGTAAACTGCCATTTGTTGCCATGGGAGTAAGCTCCGTTATTCACCCCAAAAACCCCCATATTCCCACTGTGCACTTCAACTACAGATACTTTGAGATTGAGGAGGAAGATGGTAAGCATTAGGCCTTCATCACATCAGCAGTTGGCTCTCAGTGTCAGTGACACAGCTGAGTGTGGAGTGAATGATAACCCTTGTTTCCTTCTTCCTTGTTCTAGGCACTAAGCAGTGGTGGTTCGGTGGAGGCACAGACCTGACCCCGGTGTATATAGATAAGGAGGATGCCTTTCATTTCCACAAAACCCTGAAGGAGGCCTGTGACAAGCACCACCCACAGCACTACCCCGACTTTAAGAAATGGTACGGTTTGGTTAGCCCCACGCTCGTCCCCTGCACTTGCACGTGCGTCCTTCAGCACGTACGCTGTGTGTGGATTTGCACTGGGTGTATCCCCACTGTGGAGTTATGATAAGAGGAAGTCTTTGCCTAAAATCTGCAGTTGCAGAAAAACCGTTGAAGCAAGACGTTAGTCAGGGATTGACTTCAGTGGGAAATGATGGGTGTGGTTTATCTGATGTTTGCTGTATGAGGTAAAGTTTTACATTTAAGGAATAATGTGATGTTTTCATAAATATGCCTTTCCTGTTACAGAGACGATTGGCACCCCTCTCATCCACTAAATGTAGCACAGTTTACTGTCTCTACAGACATGCTTTCAGTCGACTTGCTGTTAATTCATTTAGAGCCCATTTGGAGCTTTGATACCTATACTGACGTTTGATGATTTAAAAGTCTGATATATTGGCCGATATTTTTCTTTTTCTCTCAGGAAAAATGGAACATAAACACAATTCATATTTATTTTTAATCCTCACTAAGATATTACTGCTGTTTTGTTGAATCTGCTGAGTTGGTGTGTTTGTGGTGGTCCAAGCAACAGAGAAGTTGCAGAGCTCCCTCTGGTGGACAAACTGGAACATCACTGCTCATAACGTGGTTGAGAGGACATTTTCTCTTTTTTTTAAACGTTTTATTTTACTTTCTAAATTTTCATTACTCGGTCATTATAAATACTGATATCAACATACAGGCAAATCTGTCTTTCAGACTTCATTTGTCGTATGTCATATATTTGGATATTTATTTGGCCCTGCTTCTGTCTCAGTATATGTTACTGCATGTTGCCCAGGTGTGACAGGTACTTCTACGTCCGCCACAGAGGAGAGACCCGCGGTATAGGAGGAATCTTCTTTGACGACCTGGACTCCCCGAATCAGGAGGAAGTGTTCAGCTTCGTCAAGAGCTGCGCCCGCACGGTGGTGCCCTGCTATCTGCCCATCGTGTACAAACATCTCAATGACTCTTTTTCTGATGAGGAGAAGGACTGGCAGCAGGTTCGACGAGGCCGGTGAGTAGCACCAAACGGTAAATAAGAGAGAACCCATCTGATCAGTTTGATTTTCAGATCTTTGTGGAAGTCTACAAACAAGACTTCTGAGGTCTTCAACAAAGAGCTGTTCATGCTCGTCTTGGATTTTGCACAAATAATAAAATTCACACATCAACACAGTGACCTTAAACACACAAGTCTTTGTATCATAGAGGAGTCGAAGAAGACTAAAGGGACCGTTTTGAAGTCAGAGTGAGCGTCCTGACACGCAGAAATGTTGCAGAAGAACCTGCAGTGAGCACGTCATGCAAGGAAACGCAGACGTCCCAGAGGTGATGCTGTGCTTTGCAGAGGAAGAAGCTACAGGTCGGATCGACACAAAGCTTTAGTTACAGTTACTGCTGCAGGAGGGATCCACACTAGACACCGAAACAAAGCTTCACTTATTTTTGCACCTTTGCTCATTTTCTACCACAAGTAAAACATCAAAGTTTGATATTATTTTTATTCAGATTTTCCTTTAAGAATATTTGAGCTCAAATAAACACAAAATTATAAAGGGTTCACAGACCAGCTGATCCAAGTCAGTCCGTCCTGTTTTTCAGGCCACACACTTGCAGTGACTGCCAGTCTCAGGTTTAGTCTTCCTTCACTTGTGTGATTGAGCTACTTAATGACTGCAGTGTGGTCTGAAGCTGGAGTGGATCCTGGCAGGGAGTCGCTAACAACACAGAGACTGACTTAAAGGGCGAGTTTGAGAGGGAAGTACATAGCAAGCTGGAAACCAGTAGAGTGATTAGACTGTTCAGATTAGCTCAGTGTGGTATGTGTTGACACATACAGAAAGCACCTCACAAAACTTGTGACATGACGTAATTCAGCTCATAACTTTCGCACGTCGGGGCAGTATGCGTCACGTGACAGAGCGGCTGTGGCGTGCGAGGCCTGTCGGCAGTCTGGTTCAGCATTTGCTGCCTCGCTACCAACCCGGCATTTCATCTCCGAGGAAGTTATCCCAGAGAAGTAAAGCAAAGGGGCGGATCTAGCAAAGTTTAGCCAGGGGGGCCGATAGGGCATGAACAGGGAAAAGGGGCACAAAGACATACTTTTCTTTCTTATTCTCATTTAAAATGTCGAGCTTTTAATAAATAATTATCTGAATCTTACACCCAAAGTTTTAATCTGATGTATAGAAGTCCATTACTGTATATACACTCAACAAAAATATAAACGCAACACCTTTGTTACTGCTCCCATTCCCCATGGGATGGATGTAGAGACCTAAAATTCATTCCAGATACACAATATAACCATCCCTCCCAAACAGTGGTCACAAATCAGTCCAAATGTGTGGTAGTGGGCACATCTGCCATATTGAGATAATCCATCCCACCTCACAGGTGTGCCACATCAGGATGCTGATCTGACATCATGAGTAGTGCACAGGTGTACCTCAGACTGCCCACAACAAAAGGCCACCCTGGAATGTGCAGTTTTGTCTCACAGCAAAATGCCACAGATGCCACAAGCAATGAGGGAGCGTGCAATTGGCATGCTGACAGCAGGAATGTCAACCAGATCTGTCGCCCGTGCATTGAATGTTCATTTCTCAACCATAAGCCGTCTCCACAGGCGTTTCAGAGAATATGGCAGCACATCCAACCGGCCTCACAACTGCAGACCTCGTGTAACCACACCAGCCCAGGACCTCCACATCCAGCAGGTTCACCTCCAAGATCGTCTGAGACCAGCCACCCAGACAGCTGCTGGAACAATTGGTTTGCACAACCAAACAATTTCTGCACAAACTGTCTGAAACCGTCTCAGGGACGCTCAACTGCATGCCCGTCGTCCTCATCGGGGTCTTGACCTGACTCCAGCTCGTCGCCGTAACAGACTTGTGTGGGCAAATGCTCACATTCGATGGCGTCTGGCACGTTGGAGAGGTGTGCGCTTCACGGATGAATCATGGTTCACATTGTTCAGGGCAGATGGCAGCTGAGAATGTCCCAGTTCTTGCATGGCCAGCATACTCACCGGACATGTCACCCATTGAGCATGTTCGGGATGTGCTTGACCGGCGTATACGACAGCGTGTACCAGTTCCCACGAATATCCAACAACCTCGCACAGCCATTGAAGTGGAGTGGACCAACATTCCACAGGCCACAATTGACAATCTGATAGACTCCATGCGACGATGTGTTGCACTGCATGAGGCAAATGGTGGTCACACCAGATACTGACTGGTTCTGGGTCCCCAGACCCCCAACAGCGCAAAAAACTGCACATTCCAGGGTGGCCTTTTGTTGTGGGCAGTCTGAGGTACACCTGTGCACTACTCATGATGTCAGATCAGCATCCTGATGTGGCACACCTGTGAGGTGGGATGGATTATCTCAATATAGCAGATGTGCCCACTACCACACATTTGGACTGATTTGTGACCACTGTTTGGGAGGGATGGTTATATTGTGTATCTGGAATGAATTTTAGGTCTCTACGTCCATCCCATGGGGAATGGGAGCAGTAACAAAGGTGTTGCGTTTATATTTTTGTTGAGTGTAGTAACTGTTAAGTCTAATATACCCTAGTAAGCTATAGTACTTTTTCCTTTGGGAAGGTACCATCTGTGCAGTCTGCAAATCTGTTGAAGGAAGATGTTGAATCTGTTTAATATTTCTTGAAAAATAATTGATTTCTGTGAATTTTCTTTTACACACATGAAATGAAAGTTGATTACGTCGATTAAGCATCACGAAGCGGAGGGTGGGGGTGGTTCCCTAGTTATTTATTTTTTGTGGGGCGTTTTCAACCCTATTAGTCAGGTTGCTTAATATTTCTGCTAAGTACTCTTTAAAATACCAGAATAGGGAGGATGGAGCAGGTTTACGTTTATTAGATTGATCAGTGTTGCTGAACTATGAAATAGTTTTTACACACAGGTTCAACAGAACAGCTTTAGTGTTTGTTTTTTTAAACTTGAGTATGAACTTGTATAAAATGCAGCAAGATATTAATAAAACAGTCGTACTGATTAAAACACTATCGGATTCATGTCGGTATCGGCAGATATCCAAATTTATGATATCGGTATCGGACATTAAAAAGTGGTATCGTGCCATCTCTACCACAAACCTGTCACAGTAACAAAGAAAACAAAATGAATAAATACGCATTACAATATTATTCCTGTGAAAGTAAACCCAGAGCATGGGCTGCCTTGGTTTGTTCTTATGTGTTTTCATACAGCACCTGATCACCTTAAACAATGAACAGGAAGTTTTGAGCCTACAGTGAGGATGTGTTGCTCTGCAGGTATGTGGAGTTTAACCTGGTGTACGACAGGGGAGTGAAGTTTGGCCTGGCCACGCCCGGCTCAAGAATCGAGAGCATCCTCATGTCCCTCCCACTCACCGCAAGGTAAGCTGCTGCCTCTTCAAAGCACTGTTTGCACCTCGCTTGTGTCAACAGCAGGCTGCCCGCGTCGCGTGGTAACAGAATCACTCGTCATCCTCAGGTGGGAGTACATGCACGAGCCTGCCAAAGGCACCCGGGAGGCTGAGATGCTGGATGCGTTACGAAACCCCAAAGACTGGGTGTGACCGGAGCGCCCCCGGGTTTGGACGTCAGTATGGACAAAAACATCTATTTTATAAAGCTGGCTGATCGACCAGCTGGGCAACATTTAACCCTGCTTTTATAATATGGAGCTGCGCTGTAGATGTCTGAAGAGCTTTTTCATTTTGTCAAATGAGCCGTGGTAAAACGGACCCTGAATAATGTCAAACTCAGTTCATGAGCTTGGTGCCATTGCTTACTGCAAGACCAAATAATGTGACTTAATGGGCGACCTCCTTTTCAGGTCAGCTGCACTTCCGTTGTGCTCCTTTAAACGTGTGTGTTTTGTTCTATGACCAGCTAAATGTGGCTCGCTCTGCTCAAAGCTGTTAAAGCCGTCCTCTGCTCGCTTTCAACAAACACCTGAAAAGGACAAACTGAGCCACTGTGTCAGCTCTGCCATCTAATGTTAATAGAAGCTGGTTTCAATGTCCACAATGACTGTTTCTGCCACAAAATGAATAAATGGATATTCGCCACTCTCTGCTGAGGCCCATTCACTTTGTGCTGGTCTTTGATTTGTGGTTAATGAATCACTTTATGGTTTGTTTGAACAGCAGTAAACAATCTCTGACCCACAGAGGACGAATGTGAGTCACAGGCCAGGTGGAAACAAGAATCTGTCTTATCTACAGTTTCTTCTGTTCCTTTAAAATAAAGTGAAGCTCACACTGGATACATCTGTATCCTTGGTAAGAATCTCACTTTGTGAGCGCCTGGAAAACCACCAGGCGATGAATAATTTGTCCCTTTGTGAGTGATGATGGTAACAGTGCGGGGGGGGCAACAAGTGCTCACCCAAACAAACTGAACATGTTCTCGAGACGCTGAAAGATTCATGCAGCGAGTTTTAAATATTTTATTACAAATTAATTCAAGCTTTTGCACAAGTGAAAGATTTATAACAAGCTCCTTACTTTTAGTGTTATGTAACGTGTTTTTCCTCGATAAGGCTTTGTAAAAACAGGGTTCGGTTAAGTAACAGTACAACAAGTGGCCGAACCAAAATTGCTACCTCTACCAGCACGAGTCAGCTCAGTGTCGCAGCGAGTGCTGAGGCTCAAAGGTCACGCTGCAAACGTTCAGTGCTCTGCTGCGTGACAGTGATCAGCATTAGTGACGACATATTTGGCTTTAGAGTGTATGCAGCAGCAGCAGCGTTTCATATAGACCGAGCACTCTGAGGATTACAACGTCATTGTTACTGCTGAGTGACACAGCAAACGTGAAACAGACTGTCCTACTTTCCATGAAACAGCTCATTCTGAGCTTCGCCCCTTCATTATTCACAACCGACTGTACTACGGTTACATCAGCACCGGTGCAGTCACTGGCCTTTAAGCTTTAAAAAATGCCTCCCCGTAATGTTTGCACACAGATACACAGTTACATAGATACATTACTCATGCTAAACATAGACTTTATCCACGGTGACTGTAAATACAGAAGCTTCCCCTGACAACCCGTCTCTGCTGCTTTCTGCCCCACATTTATGTGCAAGTCAGTAACTGTAGCACAGCTGCAGCTTCACATCCAGGAGGTCCGTTTGGGAAGGAGGGCGTTCCACAGTTAAAGCAGCTGTCAGAGGCCCCACTAGTGTTCATGGGCCAGTGAGTCCTGACCATTAAATCAAATTAGACAGTACGGAGACACCTCTAACCTCACGAGGACAGCATGAACTACAGGCGTTACCGAAATATAAGCAGGTAATGACGCATAACTGCCCTCCTTCCCTTAACCCTTTGTGTTTACTAAAGATGGACCAATGCTTTGGTTTGGCGTGTCACCTCGTGGTTTAAGGCATATTAACTGAGTCATTTCTGTAACTGGGAGACACTTGCTGCTGCCTATCTTGGCCAGGTTTCCCTTGAAAAAGAGGTTTTTAATCTCAGTGGGATCTTCCTGGTTAAATAAAAAAATATATATTATGCCTTGACATCTGTTTACTGTTTACAGGTAAAACCCTCATTGGAGCCACATGCAGGCTCCCGGCCCACCACGAGAGACCGGCTGGTGAATAATGTCCTTTCTCAAAAGTCTGCATTATGTTCACTTATGATCGAGTCACACACGGCAAATGTACAACCACAAACTTGTGGATGAAGTATTTTTGACAAGGACGTATTCAAAGATGAAAAACAAATGATGTGACGCCGCCCACTCGGGTCTCAAACTGGCATCAGTCGGTACCGAGCGCCACTAAAGCATTGGTCTCACACCTGTGATACAAACCCTGTTTGTGAATCTGTAGCTGTGACACAGCGTGAGGAGAAGCAGCAGCGTGGTATTGCACCATCACTCGTTCCTTCAACGGTTAGTGCAACTTCTGTTCCAGCACTGATGATTGCATTAGTCCACTGACCAAACAGTTATTAGTGTTTCTGTCGTGTGTGTTGGATTGCAGGGGGGGGCTGGTGAAACCACAGCAGTAGCACTGCTAAACAATAAGTCTTAGTGTGTGTTAGGGCTTTTGTTAGGCTGCTGGTTAAAAACACGTTCACTTCCCTTGGCCCCCACTGACACTAACAGAACTGCTGTTGACTATGTCCTCATACTGTGGGGGCGGCTCAGTCTCTATTTGGACGTCCGTGTGGCCCACAGCCTCTTCGTAAGATGGCGGCGGGTCGCCGGCGCTTCCGCGCCCTGACGTAAACTCTGAGCCTGGATACGCTGGGCTGCTGTGGATGCTGAGTTCTGATTGGTCACCGTGGTATTCCCTCCCCCAGTGGTCCATAGAGACCACTGACAAGACGTTGTTGTGATGCGAGAGTCCCATGCTGGGGCTGCGCTGTGAGCGTTTGCGGGAGTGGCAGCGCCACACAGTGATTGCGACGCCGGCGATGATGACCACGACCAGCAGCAGCGGCACAATCAGGTAGAGCGAGTGGATCCCGCCCACCGCCGCCTCCAGGCCTCCAGGCGGACTGCTTTCACGCACATATTCTTCCCAGAACTGCCTCTGCACACAGAACATCCACACTGTCAATAAAACAGCCCAAACGTGCACCCCCCCCACTGCAAGCGCTTTTTATCCACATTACTGCAACGCAAGGAAACCGACAACAGCACCCAAACAAACAAAAAGAGACCACGTGAGCGCACACATGACCTAGCTCCAGCCTCCACACAATGCTGCACTGGGCTGTTCTTCCTGCTGATCGCAATCACTTTCTGACAAACACCCTCGTTCCGCTCTCGGCACAGGATTTCACTGCTGGACACATGAACGCCACAAAATATCACTTGTAGTTAGAGCGGCTGGCGTGGGTTACTCTCCACCGGTGATGCTGACCTGTGGGATTTAGCTGCAGTGGAAGCCATGTTTTCATGTTTCAAGTTTCCCAAGTGCTTTTAAAAAGGGCGAGCAGTTTCAATTATCCAAACATCCTAGTTTTTTGGATGATCATGTTATTTTACTACCAGGGTCAAAATGATTAGCTCCCCAATGCTAACACGTGTCTTCTTCAGTGAATCTCCCAAGATCCTCCAGACTTGATCACCTTGGCCTAGATCTTCAGGCCCCCCCACAGACTGGCACTGGTGTCAGGGCTCCGTGCAGACCAGCTGTTCTTCACCAGGCATGTTTTGGGTTGTTGTCGTGTTGGAAGACATTAGGACCCAGATTTGCTGCTGGTTGCCTGAGGTTTTCTTTCTAAAGCTTCCTTTCAAGTTCAAGGGATAGCTCAGTAGGTAAAGTGGTCGCCCCATGATCAGAAGGTCGGCGGTTCGAATCCACTTAACGGCTACCCTGAGGTACCCCTGAGCAAGGTACCGTCCCTACACACTGCTCCCCGGGCACCTGCTTAGTGGGCTGCCCACTGCTTCACTGAGTGAATGGGTCAAATGCAGAGAAAAACAAGTAATTTCCCCATGGGGATCAATAAAGTATCCATTATTATTATTATTATTATTTCCTTCTTTCTTCGCGATTCCTTCCATCCTGAGACTCTCTGTTTAAAGTGGGCTGAAGCATTCCCACGGCATAATACTCCCACCCCCGTGTTTCACTGTGGCGCCAGCGCTCTTTGGTTGTACACCTCTCACTTCTCTCTCCAAACATAAGCATTGTCTCTGCTTTCTACTCTGGAAACTCTGTATGCTTTCTCAACTGATAGCTCAGACCCTCGCTGAAGTTTTTATACTGAGTGAAAATAGGAAAATAACCTTCAGTTTTATCCTGATTCTAGAAGCTCTGAGCATTACCAAGTTAAATCACATCATTTCCCAGCAGTGCTTTGTGCGGTGGCACGATAAAAAGGTCTATTTTTCCAGAAGGGCGAATAATACTGACCCCGGTCAAACTAATCTGAAACAGTTCTGTTATTGTGCACAAACATGCTCTGTTGAAGAAGCACCCGGGAAAGACTTTAAATTTCATAGGTGGGCTAATAATTTTGTCCTCATCTATAAGAATCAGGAAAACTTTAAGCTGTTTATTTCCAGCACTCCACAAATGTGCCCCAATGGGAAATGATTTCCTGTTAAAGAAAAACGACGCGTGGTTCATGTTGGAGTTCTGATGTGCACTGTGTGATGCGACACGCCTCCTCATCCTCTCACCGTCTTCTCTTCGTTCTCAAAAGCTTCCCGGGCCTCCTCATAGGTGCAGGTCTCCTCCCGACACTCCCTCTGGATGTTACCCTGCTTTATTTCCTCCAGAAAAAAGTTGGCCCTGCGCAGCCTCCGCAGGACCGAGTGGGCCGCTTCTGCTGGCAGGAACACTGAAACGAGTGGAGGAGGGAGGAAGCAAAGACAGGAGCGAGTAGGGGAAAGAAAAAAATGCATTAATCAACAAGCAGAGACAGGAAAGGAATGAAGATGACAGGAAAGTGAGGGCGAGTCAGCAAGCAGAACAGCATGGGGGAGGAATTTAGACGGCATTGAAAGGGCGGCAAAAAGGAAAGAGATGCTGGGAAAAGAATAATGAGGAAAATGGGGAGAGGAGCGAGGTGGGGACTGAAACAAAGGCAGCCGAGCCGAGCGCTGGTCAGTGCCCACATTTCTACATAAAGACAAAAGCTCCTTTGATTTAGGCATCCGTCCCTCTGCCAAATAAAAGAAACTGGAAGAACGGACTTGAAGAGACAAGGTGGCTCTCTGTTTCTCACACCCAGAATATAAACATAAACTCCCCCAAGGAAACAGTCAGATGCCACAACATGCCCAAATTAACAAGTAACGGCTGTCTGACTCATAACTTCGGGAATGGGATCAGCAAAAGGCTTAAAAGCAGAAAAAAGGACAAAGAGCAAAATCCAAACAGGAATTTCCCCCCGGACAGAATGGGAATTGTTACTGTGTCAACAAGGGGGGGCACTGCAGTGGTTTAGTAGCATGGACAATGAGGAAAATCAACACAATGGAACAGGAAAAACAAGCGAGAGTAGGAAAAAGAGGAATCCGTGTTTCCGTCTCTGCTTGTGGGTAAACTTACCACTCCCCATGATTCCCGCGGGTCTGTTTGGGGGGGTTTATCTGCAGAAAAGCAAACAGGCATTAAGCTTCAGTTTGAACCTGCTGATGGAGTAAGATGACAGTTAACAAGAACTTCCACCTCAGCAGCTACACCCTTCCTTTGGTCCTACTTAAAGATGAGCAGCACGGTTTCCAAGCTCCTTCTCAGGCACCACATCTCTGCTGTTCTCACACAGACCGACGTTTTCTAACAGGGACACGGTAAAGGGCGTCGTTACGCCATGACCACGAGACATCCGTGGCTGAAGTGACAGCGACCAATGGCGGCTGCCGTCCAGCGCTCCGCACGGATCCAAAAATAGATGACCATCAGCACAATCATCCATCACAAAGCGCCTCCGCCCCAAACAGCCACCGGGGACACGGCGCTGTGCTAACGGTCTCTATCGGGTTAGGTTAGCTTCGGTGGTGTGTGGCTGAGCGGGTTAGTGTCCTGGCAGGTCGATTAGTGGGCTCACGGAGCCTTCACCTTTAAATTCAATCTGGCCATCAACACAGGATCCAAACAAAGACTTCCCGGGAGAGAGTCCCGCCAAACGCTACGGGCTTCACTGCTTCTCGAAACCGCGTGTTGCTGCAAACACAACGCCTATCGCTGCGACTTACCTTTTTTCGTCCCCAAATATGCGCATTAGCGACCGTTCGTCTCTTCCGCTGCCCGAAAGATTTGTTGTACAAACTGCGCAGGCGCACAAGGTCTGTTTGGTATCGCGGCTTCACGAACTGCCCCGAGTTAAAGAGACACACCGCCGTTAGCACGAAGAATAGCAGGTAAATGTGGAAAAAATAACTAAAGATACATAAATGTAACCAATAATCTAATTATGCAAGTTAGTTCACAAATAGGCCACCCAATAAAAATCAAAGGTCATCGATGAAAGGCGGCAGTTCTTGCTTTCTCCATCCTCCGCAAGGTTAATTAAACGAAGCTAAAATCGTATGTGACAAAAAACATAAAGAATAATGAAAAATAATGAAACTATTTTGTGAACTTGGAAAACTAGCTCAAATAAAATAAAAGAAAATAAAGAGGAAATATTCGTAGTTTTAGGTAAAACATTTAAATCTTATATCTAACATTTTTCACGTTTCTGATAAGGCTTTGATTGACATGTTTATTGAGAGTTTGGACGTCTAAGACTGAGTCAGCTGCTTAGATCTTTCCGCACGACAATAAAAAGACTGAAACTAACGAAAACCAAACCTACATGCCTTCAAATCACAGACGCTAAAATGAAACTAAGCAGAACAAAAAGTGAAAGAAAATATTTAAATAGAATAAATCGAACCCTTGCTATTGTAACCGTGTGTTCTTGCGTGCCTGACAAAGAAAGGTAAAGGAAAGAAAGACGTCCAAGTCATTAACTTACTCGCTCCAGCTCCTGCAGCCAAATACAAACAGGGGGGGTTAGCTCAGCCCATCACAACTTCCAAGCTAGCCAGAATTATATATTCAGCGTTAACGGCGCCTACAACACATTTGTGGCACACACATACTACACATTTATCTAACAAAAACAGGCACAATGATGACAATAAATGAACTAAAATAACAATCAGAAACATCAGGGTGGCTAAATATACGTTATATGTGTGTTGTACAGTGTTAGGAAAGCAATGACGCCAACCGCTCCCACAGGAGAATTGTAGAGGCCAAAGGGGTACACTGTATTTCAAACCCAGTGGGAGTTTCCCCCCAAAGAGGGACAAAGGACCCCCTGATGGTCCTCTTTGGGGGGAAACTAACACTGGGTTTAAATCTGGGACTCTCCACCAGTTAGAACTGAAGAAGCTTCTCGGATGAGAGGTGAAACGTCTTCAAGCAACTTAAAGAAGTCCAGACGCTTTTCTTTCCAAGCTCCTTAGACTACGATGACCTGGATCACTGAGAACCTTCACAGAGACCTTCTGTTTGGTTTGAGATTTTGGGACGTTAATATTTGCCAAGCTGAGACAAATTTCACTTCAAATCTCAGATAGTGAGGATGATTCTAAAATGCAGATCCAGAAAACCATCCTCTTTCACACACCTAGTCAGTTTTGAAGATTAACAATGGCTAACACTGAGCAGTGCTGATTTTCTAACTCTGGAAAATAACTCAAAATGTTAGAAATATTCCAGTGTTAGAAAATCAGCACTGCTCAGTGTTAGCCATTGTTAATCTTCAAAACTGACTAGGTTACTTTTAAACATATAACACTGTCAACAGTGTTGTATTTAACACTCAGAGGTGTGGACCCATATAGACACTCTCCAGTGTTAATTTAACACTGGAGATTTTGCTGTGCAGCGACGTTAGTATTAAAGAATATATTTATCTCTAGCGTTTGCCTGACATTTCATTTTTTGCTCACGTCACCACATTTTCCAATTCCTCGTGGCAGAGGAAGATACAGTTGTTCATTTCACTTTGTTTCCACATGGTTTCCCTCGTGCTCAGTGTTCTGTGTCAGTCATCAGTTCAATCTAAGCATTGATATTTTGTGCCTTAGACGTGCAATCAAATATGCAACTCCGAGCAGTATATTAACACTGATGAGTTATGATGTCGTGTGGTGTGTGTGTGTGTGTGTGTGTCTTACCAAAGTGTAGGTCAAATGTTCCTGCCGGCAAAGTCTTTCAACATCATTACTGATGAAAACAGATTGTAATCAGGAGAGGCTGGATGGGTAAATACACACACACGCACACACACACGCACACACACACGCATGCACACACACACACACACACACACACACACACACACACACACGCACACACACACACACACACACACACACAGTACAGACCTGCATATAATATCAATGTACTGGTTCATGAAACTTCAAACGTTGTGTTTTATTTTCAGTTTCCTTTCATGCTAACTGCGGTCTATAACCTAAAACTAACAAGGACTCCAACACAGATGCTGATGGTGCATTTCTAATTAAATGTAGCTATGAAGTTAATTTACTCGTCTACGTCTCTCTCAGGGTGCATTTGTGATCAATATGAATTAATTCCAAGATTCGTCCCTGGGGACAAAAATCACTGAGTTCAATTAGAAAGAACACGAGCAGCCTTCTAACCGTAGCTCTGAGTCTGTGTGAGACAGAATAAAGGTTTGTCTCACAGAGTGTTTAAAGTGATACAGTCGGTGTCTGCGCTGTGATCCACAACCTCGCACTGCTCAAAGCACTCTTGATGATGTCATTGTGTGGAGACGTCCTTAAAGTAGTTTTATCAGCACAGCAGCTCCACCTACCAGCTTCTCTGTTTGGGAAGGGCAGCCAATCAGAACAAAGCTGGCCTAAAGGGAGGATGATCTTAAAGCCAAAGTGAATGAACAAAAGCCGAGCCCTCATCTTCCACTTCTGGTGACTGCAGAAGATTTGCTGTGGGGTTCACCGTAGCAGATCATCTGCCTCCATCTCACCCTGTCTCTAGTATCCTATACCGTCACACCAACCTTCTGCATGTCCTCCTTCACTACATCCACAAACCTTCTCTGAGGTCTTCCTCTTTTCCTCTTTCCTGGTAGCTTCATCTTCAACATATTTTGTCCAATATATCCACGACCCTTTCTCTACACATGTCCAAACCCTCTCTGCCTTACCTAAGTACACCTCTTCAGCTGCTTGTTAATGCAAATATCCAATGAATTAATCCCATGGGAGCAACATACAGGCATGTAGACATAGAAACGAAAACCTCCTAAAGTTCAAACTGAGCATAAGAATGAGGAAGAACAGAGGATTTAAGTGACTTTGAGCATGACATGGTTGTTGGTGCCAGATGGTCTGCTGGGATTTTTCCCACATAGCAATATCTGGCATTTACAGAGAATGGTCTGTACACGTCACGCGGCTGCAACTGTGTGATGCTATCATGTATGAACCAAAAGCTGCGGGGAATATTTCCAGCATCTTGTTGAATCTATGCCACAAACAATTAAGACTGATTTGAAGGCAAAAAGGGGTCAAACCCAGTACCACCAAGGTGTACCTAATAAAGTGTCCAGTGAGTTTATATTGAATGGTTATATAATGCAATTTGAACAATGATTTCATATAACATAGAGATCACAGACAGCATCTCAGGAATATTCAGCTATGCTTTTTGGACTTCCTGTATCCTACAATAAAACACACCTACTGTCACACTCACACTATGACATGTATTTAGGCATCCAGTGAAAACTGATGATAAATTGTACACAATACTTTAAATTTGTAAAATAACACACAGTTAAAGAATAAAAATTAGTTAATTATTAGCTCAGATTCTTGCACTAACATGCTGCCTTATGGATGCATTGGGCATCCATTGTTGCAAGAATGTAAACTTTCAGAAATGACTTCTTGGCCTATAATCCGTCAAACATATGTCAAACATGCCTCTCGGGAATAACATCAATGCCTTTTGAGCCAGAAAGAACATTCCTATCACCAGGTAGAAGCTGCAGTCAGTTTTTGGAAAAGTGACTTAAGGGAGTGAAAAACTTAACAAAACAACATCGGAAGGCTGCGTCATTAAAAGGTTTTAAGTTGGGGCTTTTATTTGTAAGGTAAAGACCCTACAATGATAAAGAGAAAAGAGAGAAAACTGCACCCAATCAGATGAGCCCCTATGAGCACACGCTTTGGTGACAGTGCGAAGGAAAAACTCCCTTTTAACCGGAAGAAACGTCCAGCACAAGCAGGCTCAGGGCTGTGACGGGTCCCTGGTGAGGGGAGGGAGACAGGACAAAAGACAAGGTGTCGAACAAAGCCAGGGATTAATAACAAAATACAGAGGGGTGTATAAACACACAGGGCGGGGAGAAAAAACACTCATAGCATCATGGGAAGCCTCCAGCAGCCTAGGCCTTCTGCAGAATAACTGAGGGAGAATTCAGGGTCACCTGATGCAGCCCTAAATATATGCTTCATGAAAAATGTTTTTTTTAAGCCTAAGAGGGTGTCTGGTGCCCAAATCCAAACTGGGCTAAAGCTTAAGTCTCCCATTCTACTTTTAAATATCCTGGAACCACAAGTAAGCCAACAGTCTGAGAACAAAGCGCTCTACTGGGGTGATAAAGCGCTATAAGGAGGTGTGTGTGGTGGACCCAGGTGCGAACACAGGTGAGGAGACGGGAGTGAACTTAAACTGAAAGCGAGCCTTTATTTGGGCTGATATAGAGGGGAGTAGACAAAACATAACAGGGACAGAGAGGCAACTAACCAGAAACCTAAACTGGAAAAACACTAACACGACTGAAAGGGAAAACTATGATCACTGTGAACAGAATGCTGTGCAGATGCATGGAAACTGTGAACCAAATGGCGTGACGAAACAGACATGAACATGACCTGCACGGAACCTCATCGTGCGGCTGCATGAAAAACAACATAAACCAAATGGCAAACACGAACTGCACAGAATCCTGAAAAACACTTAACTTGACCAGAGGGAAGGTACACAGACTAAATACCCACAGGGGTGATCAGGGGAACACATGAGGAAGAACAGCTGCCACACATGAACCTAATGACAGGACAGGGGCACTAAATGCAATGAGCAAGAACACCAGAGCCTTTCAAAATAAAACAGGAAATATGGAGACAGACATGAACGAACTTGACAACAAGGACCACACAGACATGAAACATGACAGGTAGACAGTACAGGGGGAGATGCCAGAAACAACTAAGACACAAAGGACTAAACTGCAACTTAGAAATTAACTAGATGAGCTAAACTAGAAACCAAATTAATACAAAAGATACATAAAAACTCAAACACTGGGTCACACGACCCAGTACCGTGACATTAAGGTCTGTAACATAAGTACACACAGATTTAACTGATCTCAAATCAAGAGCAGGACCACAACAGCTGGGAGCCCCCAAATATCTGAATATGGAAACATAAATCTGTCTGGTTATCAGTGAGAGCATTAGAACACACACACACACACACACACACACACACACACACACACACACACACACACACACACACACACACACCCTGGCACTAGGACCCAGCAGGTGCAGCCCCGTTATTTTAGAGCTCCGTGGCACGGTTCCGTCGGCAGAGCGCCGGATCCACAGCACACACCGCGGCAGCGTCCTCTGGGCTCAGGACGCAGAGTGAGCGGAGGCTCGCCACCACACTGTGCGCGTTCAAGAGGGAACAACCGCAAGTTATTACTGGTTCAAGGTTGGCGATTTCCCGCATTTGTTTCATTGTTTTTTGCTACTATTTGTTATTTAATGAGTAAGATACTTTAGACATGGCTTCATCCGTGAGCGGCACAGAGGAGGTGCGGGTGACGGCGTTGACGCCCCTGAAGTTGGTGGGACTTGTGTGCGTCTTTCTCGCTCTCTGCCTGGATGTCGGTGCCATGTTGAGCCCGGCGTGGGTCACCGCGGATGATCAGTACTCCCTGTCCTTGTGGGCGTCTTGCTGGAAGCCCGTCAGCTCCGAGGATTGGTCCTGCAACAGCACGCTGGCCACGGGTGAGAAAGACGCTCATGTGCCCGCACAGACACGCTTAACACTGGCGGCTGCTGGCGTGACGTGCCACCATGTTGGCTGAAAGTTTTAAACCAGTTGGGTGTTGTAGTTTTAAGGGATGCTTCACCTTCGAAATCGCAGGGTTGTGGGCGCAGACAGACACCTACATTCATATTCAAATGAAGTGCGATGCACAGCTCTCAGGGATAACAAAGGGTCCCCGCGGAGAGTGCGCTGCTGAACCAATCTGTTCTGTGGGTGAGAATTATAAAACATCACCCCAGAGAGTGCTAGATGTTAATTACTTTATAATTAGCTATTGCCTGTTTAATTTAAAGTGCCGACATTTTCTGCATGAAATAGGATCTAGAACGGTGTGTTGCGCACTGCTGTCCAATTGGGAAATAATCGAGTACAGGAAAAAGTGAAGTCTCACAAGTCTGATGAATAAGACGCGTTGGTTTCTTTCTAGGCCGTTTGACTCTTTTTTGCTTAAAGCGTTTGCTCAGTGCGCCACAGAATGATGTGGGAATGTTGCCTCGCCAGGAGCGGTCCAGCTGGGGTTTCATTTGGCCTTTTGTTGCGATCAAAATGAGCCTTTGTGTGGGTTTCTTCACCGGCCAAGGAGCAGGGGCAGCTCAGAGCAGAGAACTCCCCCGAGATCCAGATGCCTGCAGATTAGTAACCAGGGAAACAAGCTGAAACACTCCAGAAATTTTCTCTATTAGGGAAAAAAAATTATTTATGGAGTCCCCTCACTTAGCTTTTTTTTCTAGAAGCATTTCATATTTCCATCATAGCTACTAATCCACCGAGAGAAAGGAAGAGAGAAGCTGGCTGAACTCTCAGAAAATTGATCCTATCGCTAGTTGAGTGTTTGTAGCGCTGTGCAAAATATCTACTGCATATGTAAAGCAGTGCAACAGCCCTTTATGACATTTCTAACGCACTGGCAGGCTTTCAAGCCACAGTTTGTAGATGACGATCCATCTTGCAACACAATAAAAGCAAAAAAATGTCGAAACTGATCGCACAGAGAAGGTTTGTCATTTTAATTTTCTTGTAAATGTGCCTAAAGCTTACACGGGTTTATCCTGCTGTATCCCTGAGCAGACTGTCTAACATTTCCTGTCTGTGTTTCTGCTGTCTCTGAGCGGCTCCTGCGTGCTGACTGGTGAATTGCATTTTTGTTAGACTGACAAAATGTTTTCTTTCTGTCTGAGATGAGTAACTGCGGGCCACTCTGGCCCCATTCCTCCTCTGTCAGCGCAGACAAAGTGCACTTTGGTGCCATATAAAGACACGTAGTCTCCGTGTCAGCTCCCAGCAGCAGCAGCATACCACAGTAAATGCACACAGTGAACTTCCCATTTCCTCAGGCTCGTGCTTGGCTAGGGCTTATTGATTTGAATCCCAGTAATCAGTTTCTAACCACCCCCTCCCCTCATCAACCCGCGATATTTCCTTGGTGTCATGCTTCGGGCATTAAATAGATCCTGTTAGTCTGAAACAGCAGCTCAGATGTTTTGAACTTGTTCTGCACAAAGTTCTCTTTAAACCGTAATAATGTGCTGTAAGGTAGACATCAAGTATGGCCTCATTACGTGCTCTAGTGTTTGTGCAGATGCATATAGGTTATCCTGTCTGCGTGTTTCTCTCTCAGACAGACACGCACACACATGTAGTCAGGAGCTGCCGGTGGTCAAGTATAAATGCTACAGACTCCACATAGAGCCAGGAATGCAGCAGCAGCAGTGTGTTCATGCCAGGGTGGTGCGAGATCAGGATATCAATGTGGAGCCAGAGTGTGAGCACGTCCAGCTCAGTGAGATGCAGTGATGGCAAAGCGTATTAATAATGTAATATGTTAGCTATCCCATTCTGGGGGCCTGCTTCCTCTTTACGGGAGGTCACAGAACTGTGCAGGCCACATACCGGCTCTGTGGGACAGAGCCTCAGCTCAGCGACACAGAGGACACGAACCTGGAGCCTCCGATTGAAGATGGTGCTTCTTCAAACAGGCTTTCATCCTGCTGCCTTGAGAGAGTGAGGCTGAGATTGTGTGACAGTGCGAGAGAGAGAGACACTCGAGGCACTTCTGTGACACAGATCTTCCACAGTTGTCTGAGACAAAGCAACTGAATCGGGGGCCTTGAAGGATTTATTTGCTTAACACTTCAGCAGTTCCTGACATCCGTACAGAGGACCATAATTAATGCTCAGATTGGATCTTGTGTACTGTATCTCCTTTTCCATCTGTTATCGTGCGGGGCTCAGATTAATAGTTTGGCACTTCCTGCTCGTCAAAGCCTTTAAGCACCCTAACTCTGGCTGTGTCTCTCGCACAGCGAACAGGATCCGTTCCAATTCTGAGATGAGATGACTTTCTGCATCCTGCTGTTTTCATGATAAAGTTGCGCGCCGGCTGGGCTGCGGGCACCAAAATGACCCAGGAAAGATACAGTATCTCAACAGTGATGGGTCTGTGACAGCTGCGGGTCAAGTCAGTGTAACCCTCCCTCTTTGCTGAGAGGCAGCAGCAGCGAGGGGGTCGCTGTGGTTGTGAAAGCAGGGAGGCTGAAGGAAAAGTGGTGCTCTGCTTTTTGTGGGCTCGCTCCAGCATCCTGTGGTGACAGGACCCATTTTTTAAACTCTAAATCCTGAGCCATATTTGGTCAGAAGTGGTTGATGTTTGTTTATATTTGAGCGGCTTGGCCCCTCCAATAAAATTTCCCTCCAACAAGAGTGGGAACTGTATTTTAAGCAGCTTATGTTCCGTCACTTTCTTCTGCTGTTTTAATGATTTTCTGCCTCAGCAGAGAGGAAGTATTCTCAGCCATGCTTAATCTTTTTTTATTTCCCAGACTCCGTAATAAACAATACCTCGTACACGTACTAAAAACAGACTAAATAAACTTTAGTCAGTCACTGTAAACTTTTCCACACTCTGTAATACTGAGCCGCGTATACAGAGCCCAATCCCCTTTATGCTTTGATGTTTACCTTTTTCCACCCACCGTACTTTAAATGATTTCCTCCTGTGTAATCAAATGCTTCATCATAATATCCTCCTCCTGTTTACATGCAGACCTCCTGTTTCCGCAAGTAAACAGTAAAGCAATGAAAGAGACCCCTAATCTCTAAACAATAACGTATATTGTCTCTCAACAGTCAGTTGGTGTCCCGTGGCTAATTTAGACTAAGAAAAACTGTTTTCTCAAGAAAAAGGCAAGGCATCTAAAAAAGAAGAAGAAGCCTACGATCGTATTTTTCTGCCTTTCACAGCTGCGTCTGTTTGGGGCAGACAGCTATTTCCACTCAAGTGTGGATGGGATGCTGAGGATGCTGCTGAGCAGTCATCAGCCGACAGGGATATACTCATTGTCAGAGTCACCTTTCTGCTCCATTGGGATCCATTACTGGACTGTTGGAAATGTGCACGTGTAACCAGGCGCGTGTTCGTGCCAGAAAAAGGGCTGTGCTCAGTTTGAGGGTTTGCATTCCTCATCTGCACCCCGCCAACGGGTCCCCGGTGGCTCAGAAATGTTCCGAGCCATCGCCGCCATCGCTCAGCCTCCGAACCACAAATAGTTTGTGTTTACACTGTGGCAATTCACCACCAGTGTTATTTACTTTTGAGGGACTGAGTATTGCACTGTTACTGTGGCTAACCACTGCAGCCTGTGACCTATTCTGCTGCCTCTGTCTTCTTCCCTTTATCCGTCCTCATCTTGTCTCTCCGCTTCCCCCCTCCTGTCAGCAGCGCCGACACGGCTCTCCAGAGTAACCTTTTTTTAGCTACCTGTGTCACTCTCTGTTTCAGTGTGATTTCACGGTTTTCCTCCCTCCCCCTCTCCCTCCTCTCTGCCCCTGTGTTTGTGCTCGTCTCAGACTGGCAGATCGCCACCCTGGCTCTGCTGTTGGGGGGAGCAGCCCTCACGCTGCTCGCCTTCCTCGTGGCGCTGTTCTCCCTGTGCTTTGGCTCCAGGAGTCGCTGCTACAAGCCTGTGGCCGTCATGCTTTTCTCTGCAGGTATGTAAAGAAAATACATTTTCATCGAATGTGCACAGGAAGACCCCAACTTTAATGATGCATCTTGCGTCTGAACTGTCTGTTTTTCTTGCAGTTGTGCTCCAAGTGTGCAGCTTGGTTCTCTTCCCCATCAAGTTCATAGAGACGGTCAGTCTGAGGATCTACCATGAATTTAACTGGGGCTACGGCCTGGCATGGGGATCCACCATCTTCTCTTTCGGAGGCGCCCTCCTCTACTGCCTCAACCCCAAAAACTATGAAGACTACTACTGAAAAGACAAGAGGAGAAACCTGGGACCTCACCCAGCTAGTGTCCACATTAGTAATAGCACCTCTGTTACACATCGCACAACCAGACCAGAAATAGGAAAAAAAATGCTCATTAAAAATTTCAGGACTGGAAAGGAGCTCTTGTATTTGATACTGTGAACTTGTCTGAAATGCTGTCCTTGCTCATTGGACTGAAGCCCTGAGGTCTCTTAGGAGGGTTGGCAGCGAATCCAGTCATATAAAGAAGCGAGGCACTTTCATTTGGGAGCGAATGCCACCGGTCAGATAATCCTGCGTCCCCTTTAAGTGTAACTCCAGTAGGTCTTAGTTCTGGACACAAGGTGTGTTGTGAACAGATGGATTCGCTGGCCCCATACCCGGAGGAATTGATGGACTAATTAGCCAATCAGAGAAGAGAAGGAGATGTAGAGAGGAAGACATTCTTTTGAAGTGATATCCTGAGGATGACAAACTGAGGAGGCACACCTAAAGAATGCAACATGCCACATTTCCCCAGAGACGCAACAATAACTGGAGGCTGGCCAAGCTTTCTTCTGCTGCCAGCAGACTTTAATATATCGGAGAAAGCATGTCACGGAGCTCCCTGGACTCACTGCATTTGTCCTGTCCTGCTTGTGTCTATTATAACTGGGTCAATAAACAAACAGAAGCTACCTAAGACAGCTAACACCTTCCAAACGGGTGGAAGTAACACAATCCTAGTTAATGACTCACGAGTGTCTTCTACACAAAACCTGATTTACAAGATGCGATCAAGAAGTTCTGAGAACAAAACTATAAAAAAAATCCAAAGCATTGCCTGAATTTAATTTGGTCATCTAACGTTCAAAGTTACCTTTTACCCGCGACACGCCCACAAAGCTTCCAGCACAGCTGTTATTTTTAGATCGCTCCCTGGAATTCCAAGTATCCATGACCACAGACTGCAAACATTAGCTTCTGTTTTCTTCCTGTTAAAAGGGAGTTTTTCCTTCCCACTGTTGCCAAAGTGCTGCTCATAGGGGGTCATATGATTGTTGGGTTTTTCTCTGTATCTATGAAGCGCCTTGAGGCGACTTATGTTGGGATTTGGCGCTATATAAATAAAATTGAATTGAATTGTTTGAACCTGAGCCCTCCGTAGGGAGGACAGCCGCTGGTTTAAGATGTCCAGCTACAGGAGTCGAGCTGAAGAGGTTCCTCAGCATTTCCCAGGATAAACTGGAGGAGGTGGCTGGGCTGTGGAGGTCTGGGCATCCTTGCTTAGGCTGCTGCCCGGCCCCGGATCATAGCTTTTACACTATGGAAGATCCAGCATCAGTGTCAGAGGGCGATCTAAAAGTAGCGGCCGATCGTGAGATCACCTGAAGTCTTGGCTTTAGTAAACCTGCTGTGAGAACCTTTCAAATACCCCCAGTCATACCTTCTTTTTCAGGAAACTGCATCATAAATAAAATAATAAAGCTTGTTAGTTACAAGCACAGCAGTAGGAAGGTAGAGGGCAAATGACCACGTCTGCTGAGCGAGTGTGCATGATCATACCACCCAGCATGTGCTCACAGACCTACCCGTGTGATGCCTCCTTATCTTCCCTCTCAGTAGGAAATGAAACGCTCTCAACAGGCACCATTAAAAATACATCTGCTTCCCTAGACTGTAGCTGAAAAAGGCAACAGACTCGGTTTTAGCGTCTGAGCGAAGGTGCACGCCAGAGTGAGACGTGCTGTGTACGAGTGAAACGAGGACCGCGAGGTAGACGACCTACGGCGGCGTGCTGTGGTAACGGGCGTCTTCTTAAAGCTCCTTTATAGCGTTCATGAACTCCCTCCTGCAACATCAAAGTAAATGAATGTGTGCATGCATTTACAATTCCCACTGGTCTGATAAACACAATAAACATGTAGTAGAAAATAAATCAATCGTGCGTGTTTCATTTGGGAAGGAGAGAAACTCTGCACCTGCGCAGGATCAAGTCACATAGAATCAGCTCTTTTATTAAGTACAGCAAGTTGAGGCATTTGCACAGGAAATCAACATCTGTTGAACACATAATACAGGGTGGTAATAATATGCATAAAAGTACCAGGAACATACTCGTATGCAAGTGTCTTTAGTGTTCTTTCAGTGAGCTCTCATACAGAGCCAGATACAGTGTAAAGTCTACATTTCGCATTAGTCACAACTTATATACTCATTGCTTTCATTGTTCCACTGTCAGAATGGGGGAGCTGGAGGTCCTGGATAAAACAAGTGTCTCCATTTGTACTTCGGGAATGGGCACAGTGTAAACAGGGCAGTCATTAGTTCTGCATGGAATGGTCGCCAGGTAAACCACAGCTCCTCCTCCTCAATCCTTAAAGCGCTCTGACATCTCTGAAGCCTGCTGCGCCCGCCGTCTGAGCCGCAGTATGCTCTTACATGTCTGCCGCCGGAAGCTCCAGCCCTCCGTGGTCATTATCCATCAAAGAAAACAAAGGTCAAAGTGCACAGGAGTAGGGGACCAGAGCAGGACGAGAGGGATAAGTGGCTCTTCCTCAGCAGGTAGGAGGGGACGTATACTGATTGATGGGATGAGACCTCTACACAGATTCTGCAGACTGTAGAGGGGCGGGGCTTATAGTATCCAGGGATTTGCAAGGGATGAGGCAGGAGTGGAGATACAGCACAGTGCGTAAGCTCAGGTGTAGCGTGGCATCTCGCACTGTTCACAGCGGTTTAGTGCAGGGTGGTTGAGGAAGGTGCAGCTTTCACAGTTCCACTGGGCGCCTTCAAAGTCCTCGTCCGTCTGGGGCACCCGCTTCGAGGCCTGTGTCCCTTCTGACAAAAAGAAAGAAGCTCATTCACGTGGTAAAACATGCGCATCAGTAATGAAAGGCTGCAACTCAGAGCTGCATTAAAACGAATGCAGGTAATCATTCAAATGGTAAAAATGGTAAATGGCCTGTATTTATATAGCGCTTTACTAGTCCCTAAGGACCCCAAAGTGCTTTACATATCCAGTCATCCACCCATTCACACACACATTCACACACTGGTGATGGCAGCTACATCGTAGCCACAGCCACCCTGGGGCGCACTGACAGAGGCGAGGCTGCCGGACACTGGCGCCACCGGGCCCTCTGATCACCACCAGCAGGCAACGGGTGAAGTGTCTCGCCCAAGGACACAACGACCGAGACTGTCCAAGCCGGGGCTCGAACCGGCAACTGTCCGATTACAAGGCGACCTCCCAACTCTTGAGCCACGATCGCCCAAGGGTGAAACCTGACAGAAACATGCATTTACTAAACCGCAGAGCGAATCTTACATCTCTGTCCGAGGTCCTGCTACACTCAGCAGCTGAGCAACAGGTGCATCGTCTGGCCCTGAAGGTTTTTCTCTACATCAGATATTATGATGCTAGATGAACTGCTTCTCATACAGCACCTTCCTACTCTACTCCTTTTGTCTACGCTAAACTATCATTTTATCGAATGTGAGTGAAGCAGCTCTGGGATCAGTATCTGCTATCAAACTGGAGAAGCTAAGAAACCACCAACTTTCCAATTAGTGGATGTCCTGCACTACAGCCAGTTCTACTTTTGGGTGGGTAGTGTGGGAAGTGCCGCATGTTTGTTTTGGCCAACTTTAACTCCAGATGCTCGAAAGGGTTTCAGTGAGGCGATCGTGTAAGCTGTGGGGCCACCACAGCACCTTAGAAAAGCTACACAGCATTTTAATTTCACAACAGTGAAATCAGATTTTTATCCACTAAAGTTCAGTTGAGTCTGATATAATGTCGACACGTTGCCTAGCAACTAAGTAACCTAAACTGACCTGATTTTAACGTTTATCTTCCTAAAATCCTTTTTTATAAAAGACTTTTGTTTTAATCTTAAGGCAACAAAAACTCGTTTATAGTTGAATTACACACCTATCGCATCACGATGCTGCCGAGCAACCACATGTTTAAACGGACACATTTTTATGCATCTGCAGCACTTTATAAAAAGCTCTGTGTCATTTAATTTCACAGCTGTCAGCATGAACAGACCAAACAGTAAGAATTAAGACCAAAGTGAGACAAAGATCTGAATGAAGCCTCAAATCTGCACCTTGGTAAAATATTAAAATGTCTCTGACTTCTGCAGAAGTGCTTACCTTTCTTTCCAGATGTGGGTGGCACCACAGGACCAGGCTGAATATTGTCATAAAAGTTGTTCATTGCTTTGGGGTCAAACTTCCCTGCAGAGATCAGACAGAAAGCTTTAGTTTGTTTTAAAGAGAGCCTGTTTCAGCCAGAACTGTCCCAACAGGCAACGACAGACAGAGGCAGCTGTCACAAAGACTCAGTTTACTCAACAACTTGTCGGCCAATCAAACACCTGGAAGAAGACGAGCATCGTGCAGGCCTACTTGAAACGTCTTATCCTACTTTGGGAGCATCAAGTAATTGTTGCTTTAACTGTTTGATGACAAATAATTAAGTGTTTTATCATCTATAGGAAAATATTTTTTCTCAAAGATTTTTATATTAAATTGAAGCAAAGAAAAACAGACACACACAGAATCGTTAAACAACAAACAAGCAGGCTTCACAACGATTGTTTGAACTGAAATAATAGATTACAGATTAATGACACATTCACACATGTTGTGATTGCTTTTATCAGGCTGGTGAGACGTTTACTTAAATAACTGTTGGATTTTCTCTGTAAGCAAAGTCCTCGAGTTTGTAGAAGAAAGTTGTAAACAAGTTTTATGTAAAATGTTTGCGTGTTGTCAAATTAATTTTACCTTTAACAGCTACCATTTCAGGACAACAAGAATCTCACGATGTGACATGAATAACATGAGGCCACATCTCACAGGCACACGAGCTTATCTTGAATTAACGGCACTGATAATCTTGTCTTTGTTAGAAAATTAGGTATCAGACTCCTAACGGTGCTGGCACAGGTGAACACGAGCACTGTGATTTGCTGCCATCCTGTTGAACGAAACGTCTGATCGCACAGGCCAACATTTATGTCACATCCACAGACACACAATGTGCCATGGAGTGTGTTGTGGCAGCATCGAGTTGTGGGGCTGCTCTCTGCAGCACATCTTGCAAAGCAGAGGGTCAGACGAACACAGCCAAATGAATCCTGAAGGAAACGGTCCCTGAGAGTGTGCTGCTTCCATCATCATCATCACTCCTGCTAAACAGATAAAGGATTGGAACTAATGTCCACACGCTGTGTTGTAGGCCAAGTGTTTCAACTGCAGAATCAACAAGAATCATGTGCCAGCGAAATACTACGCAGGGCCCAGAGTGGAGGTCGAGCACAGATCAGCCCGAGGCCTGCAACGCACCGGCCAGTCATTTCACAAGCCTGCATCTGCATGCGCTGCAGCGGATACTCGTCCATCATTCTGGACCCGACACCGTCTGCTTCAGGCCTCGGCTCTTTCAAGATCAGTGCTTTCAAATAAATCAGAGACACTTCAAAGCTTTGTGTGGGAATGCATTTGTGTGCGAGTGATGCGTACATACCTCTAGACTGCAGTAGATCTGTTTCCTTCAGTGTACAGTCAATATCAATTTGAAGCTGTCGGTTCTGACTGCGTAGTCGGGTCATCTCCTCAGGCTGCAGACAGTAAGCACACGAGCCGGTCTGATTAGCCCACTCCCACACTCGCACTCCACTTTCATATGTATTAGCAGTGAAATCAAACCAGTCTTAACACCAGCTTGACCGTCTCAGTGATTTTCTAATACTCCTTAAATATGGTGTTTTTACAGGCAACATATCACCACAAAGTGGTGGCAATATACCTTAACACCACAAAAAGCCATTCACTGCAGGTGTTGGACCGGTGAGGCGTGTGCAGCGGGTGAGATTAGATAATACTGCACAAACAGGACAAACATGCACAGACAAGTCCTTCAGCACATCAACGAAAATGAAGTCAAGTGAAAACTCTGCAAGGTAAGCAGCAGCCACGAAGGTCTTGGGAGAATAATCAAGCAGTTCCCAGTGAATAAAATAATAATCAATAAAATCAGTGATCATTTCACAGCTTGCCTTTATAGCTTTGGTCAGTGAAGCAGCACACAAAGACTGACATGTAAGACAAGCACACGTTCAGGCCTTACTCGGGGGATAAGACTGGTGGAGTTGACTCGTCGGAAGCGTCTTTGAAGGGCATCGTATTCCATGTTGTTGACGTCACCCTTCAGCTGCTCGAGTTTCTGCTGCTCCAGCCGCAGCTCCTTCATCAGACGCTCCATCCTCGCCCGCTGGTGGAGCAGGAGAGCTGAAGGGAAACGCACCAAACACAAAAAGGCTTTTTTTAAAAAGAAAAGAAAAGCTGCAATGCTCTGCTGCGACTCCAATCTGCTATAAGCCTGAAAGTGGTGCAGGTAGAGGGCGTGGGGAAGACTACAATCACATGAAAGCAGTGTCATGTGTACTTAACACGTGCAAAAGACCAACATGCAGCCTTAAATTAAAAAAAGAAAAGAAAAAGGCTGACAATCACCTTTTCTCATCACAACACGCAGACAACCAAACATACTTAAAGATGACAATCAAGCACAAAGCAGTAAAAAAATATCACAAGGCTGAAGGTGCAGCTGCAACCACACTGTCCAAACAATGAGCAGCAGAAGTTGTCACGCTGCTTAATAAACCCATGACAGGCGAGATCTTAAGTATTGCAAAGCATAACATATATAAAATGATATGAATATTGAAATATACGATTTTGATGGACAAACCAAAACAAGAAGCCCTTACCTTGCGTGTAGGCATAGTCATCAGAGCCCGAGCTGGAACGTCTGGGCATTGGCTGAAACTGACTGGTGATAGTCCCCGGTAGAGCGGAGATGGGCAGGATGGGTGCAGGGGCGGCGTTGTGCGCCCCTTGGTCTACTATGTTGAGAATAGGCTCGGCTTCAGTGACGGGTGGTGAGCTCGGGGGCCTCTGAGCCTGGCCTCCTGGGGACACTTTGATTTTGAACGTATAGGCTGACTGCCCCGGTTGAGGGGACGAGGCGGGCCGAGGTCTTCCCTGCATGTACACCCCAGGGTGGTACGACTGCGGACCTGCACTCATTGCAATGCCCCTCGAAGGGGAGCTGGGCGAAGAACTGGTAGACATGTAAAGTTGTCCCTGGGGGTGAGGAGTGTGCACAGGTGAATTGCTGCGAGGCCGCGGACCCTCCAGAGTAATCTCTATCTGGTTCTTAAGGAGGTTCTTTGTTTGGTACGGCCTGTAAACAGGAGGCTGTTGCTGGGGCGGCTGCTGGTGATGGTAGGGCATGCTGGGAAGAGTTGGGGAGCTAATAGGGAGGAAGACATACTGCTGGTGCTGGTGCTGGGGTTGCAGCTGGGGTTGCAGCTGGGGTTGCGGTTGGGGCTGCGCCTGGACCTGATGCTGTGGGGAGCTGTAAGGTGAGCCGTATGTGGGAGTGCTGTAAGGGGACTGCTGATGTTGATAGACAGGTGCACCTGAGGAGGACCAGGGTGCTGGCTGCGGGCTTTGAGATGGCGAGGGTCGAATGTACAGGCTTGGGTTGGTGTTGTTTGCGTAGTGTCCAGGAGGGATCTGCAGAGCTTGTGGGACGTTGGGTATGCTTTGCGAAAGAGTGACTGTTATAGGGTTCATGGTGTAATGTGAAACAGAAGAGTATGTGGGAGACATGCCTGGCATTGTGGGTGGAGGGGTGGGAGTACTGGCCGAGCGGCTCTGATCATTCATGAAAAAAGGATTGTATCCAGGGGAAGGAGCCATGGCGGCAGGGGCTGACAGCGGTTCGGGGTAGTTGGGTCGCTGCGGATCGATGTGACTGTCACTGGTGCTGTGCACTAGGGAGCGCCCTACTCCTCCTGCTCCTCCATTTGATTTGCTTGCATCTGAACCTGGGTAGCCCAAGCTAATGTGTAGCATGTGATTTCGGTTCAGCCGCCCCTCCTCTGGACTGGGATGGAAATCACCATACAGGTATCTGTTACTCTCCTGAGCCAGCAGATGGCAGCAGAGATCCAGGTTATTGTTGTTCTGAGGCAGAAAGGAGTGTGATTAATAGGTATCATGTTCTGATCATAAATATCTTCTGCAATGTTTTTACGATGCAAGAATTAGTGCAAACACATGATGCACTAATACATATATTATAACAAGTCTCAATCCAAATAGCAGCTTTCAATATGTACCTGCAGAAGGCACTGTGACACTACCCCCTCTGGGATCTCTGGGAAACGCTGCTTGAGGTCCTGCAGGATGTGGTAGTCGAGCTGAGAGCCTCCCTGCGCCATCCTGAGCCAAAACAGAGAGTCAACGAGCCCAGAGCTGCAAATGTCGAAATAACCGATCTCGTCTCATCCCCTGATGACAAACAAAGCAAACAAATAATTGAACGTGGAAATTCCTGCAATGATCCCATCAGGACTGTCGGCCTGCCAAATGACAGTCACACACCCTATGTGTCAGCAGTAATCTTAACGCACGTATCAATTAAACAGTCACTGTGCGGCATGTCATGTTGCTTATTTAACCGAATACAGTTAATCCGTGAATGGAAGACACAGACTAAACGAAAACATGGATTATTGTGCCATTTATTCCCATTAGCACACGCGTGCTAAGTAAGGAGGTGGCTGTCAGTCTGTTGTTTGTTTGCCATACTGTTGCACCAAGCAACGACGACATACCAATGCTAGCTAGCAGGCTAGTTATCAGCATCAATTAGCCTCCGTACATCACTCACATAAACAACCGCACCTGTGCACCCTAAAAGACAATCATGCCACTCCTGGAAGACGCTCCGATGTCACCTGTCACTAACGCAGCGTCATAAACCCCTAAACCAACAATGCGTTTAAACCAGGCTAACTTAATTCAACAGCCTGTCAGCTAAATATGCTAATGCTAACCCTAGCTCGGTCCGGCTGGCTGGTCAGCTGCTGTCACAAGCCCGGGTGTTGATGGATTAGCTAGCTAACTATGCTAAAGCCAGCCAACGTTAGCCACTAAAACGGCTCCATGGCTCTTACCACACGTTAAGAGTCCCCTTCATGTCTCGGGCTGTAGCGGAGTCCCGAGGGATAGCTGTGATACTTCTGAAAAGGTGCGCCGACGTTTCCCGGTTCTTTGTTTGGGCTAAATAACTTATGCTTTTGCATTCCAGCGTCAGGCCCGTGCCGCTGAAGTGCAGAAGTACTAACAGATCAGCCCGTCTATCGCGATAATGTCAGATTTTCCCGGACCAGGAAGTTGTTTATTCGACGTGATGGGCGCTGTCAATAGTGCGCATGTGTGGAGCGCGCGCGCTAAACTGCTTTCAGTATTTTGTCTCGGCACAGGGGCACAAATGCTTGTGAATAACAATGTATTTCCTGTAAATACTGAGCCAGTCCCCCCCGACACACACACACACACACACACACACACACACACACACACACACACACACACATACATTTTCATACAGATATATAAATAGATTCTATCTTTTTATTTTTATTTTTTACATATTTGTCACACTCAGGCAAATAACAATAGACAGTTTAAATTATTACGGGAAAAAAAGCCATCCAAACCTACCTGGCCCTGTGTCAAAAAGCTTTCCACACAGGGCTAAAACAATGTCTAAGAACTGCAGGCCTCACCTGTTAAGTTATTGTTAGTGTTGATGATTCAACAATAAGGAAGACAGAGTGGGCAAAAACGGAAAGAGCCACTATTAACCAAAAAGAAGACAAAGGCTCGTCTCACATTTTCCAAAAAAAAAACATCTTGATGATCCCCAAGACTCTTGGAAAAATAATCTGCGGACTGACGAGACAAAAACTGAGCTTTTTGGAAGGTTTTTCATAAACAGACCATCGTAGCTAGTCTGTTAGTATGATGGTCTGAGCTGCTTTGCTGCTTCAGGACCTGGACGACTGCACACTGTAATTGATGGAATCGTGACTTCTGCTCTCTATTAGAATATCCAGCCATCAGCTCATGCCCAGAAGGTTTAGTGAGACCTTCTATGATGTATAGTTCAGAGATGGCAGCACTGACAACAAGACAGAAGAAGGAGCTGGAGGTGGCAGAGTTAAAGATTTTTGGCCTGAGGGACCAGAACGGACAAGATTAGAAATGAGTACATCAGAGTGGAAGCTCAGGATGACCAGCTTGGAGACAAAATGAGAAAGGAAAAGCTGAGATGGTCTGGACATGTGCAGAGGAGGGACAATGGATACGTTGGAGAAAGGATCTTGAATATGGAGCTGCCAGGCAGCAGGAAAAGAGAAAGACCATAGAGAAGATTCATGGATGTACTGAAGCAGAGCAGGCAGAGGGTTGATGTGTTGGAACCCAAAAGAAGAAGATACTTTAACTCTGGAAGCTGAAAACATGTCAGATGTCACATTTTAGTGAAATAAAGGTAGGTGGGGTATAAGAAAATTGTACTTTTTTCTACAAAAATCACACACACGCACACACACACACAAACATATATTTGTCATCATTTTATGACAACAAACATCACATTCATTTAACTTATTTTCAATCGATATTTCCACTAGTCCACACCCACACGTCCACTGGCTCTGTGCCCAGCAGCGCCCAGCCCACAGTCTGAAATCCACTGTTTATGATTAATGTTTGACTTTCTTACAGCACTACCAATAAAGCATAAACACACCTGTAGACACATGTTTCACAACATTATGGAAATAAAAGAAACAAGGGTGTTAGTATTCAAAGCTCAAATAAAGTAACAAAAAACCCCAAAATTCAGCAACAGTCAAAGAAAATCTTAATGTTCTCTCCATAAAATCACTTAATTTCACATTTCAGTGAGACTGAAAGGCTCTGATTCTAAAGTGAAGTAACGTGTTTTGTTACTTAATAACTGGTTCAGCCACAGTGACACAAACCGACGACATCAATGCAAACACATACACACAGGCTTTTAATGAAGGGGCTTCAGGTCAACACATCATAATGAGTTTCTTAGTTTGCTCAGGTCGTTGAACAACCTTTAAACTGAAGCATAAAGACATCAAGTGCAGAATAATGAATATTTATAATTAGTCACCAGCTCACATGATATATTTCTTGCCTTTCATTTTACGGTCAGGACTGTTACAGGTATTTTCCCTTTGTTTCCACTAGGGGGCAGTGAGAGACGCTCATATTCTGCATCCACGCTGACAGGAAGGCGCCTCGATGAAGGTCCGGAAAAGAAAAATGTACACAAGGTTTAATTTGTTTAACAGCACAGGAGGATAAACCAGCTTTCCTCATGATTTCAGGTAATAAATGTACACAAGCCCCGGGCCATGAGACCAGCTGCTGACTGATGCACGATTACATATAAATCTGTCCTTGTTAATATTGTGTCCAGTCATGGGTAGTACCATAATAACCGTCCCTCGGAGGGCTGTCACCAAGCCAGTGGTGCAGAGTGGAAGCCAGTGCCTGTTATCAGATAACTGGAATATTTTAACTTTGGGCTGTTTTGAATCATTATTACGGAAATGTTCTAAGTCCCTACTTTAACACAGAAGAGCCAAATAAAACCACATTGATCTCATGTTTGTATGTAACATTAACCCAAATTAGTTATAATGTAGTTCAAGAGAGAAACTGTTAAAAAACAACAACAACAAAACAAACACGGATGCTAACAAGCATTCATTGTGATTATTTTGATTTAGACACACGGGGGCACGAGCTGAACAACAGTCTGCTTGTTCTTCTGAAAACAGCACAAACATCTGTTCATGTCTCAGCTGATGAAGGGTTGTTCTGTTCTTTCCGGACCACCTAATTTGATCTCATTTAACTATGTAGGCTGGAGAAAAGGCAGAGGCATCACAGAGTTCATGTCCTACAGTGCATTGCCAAGTCTGGCCAGAACACAGCAATTTCTTCTAAAAATGCAATCATCCAGCTCAACCTGCAGATTAGTACTGCTCTGGGCCCGAGCAGGCTGTTGCTCATGATCACACTTTGTTACTTTCCATTTGCCTTTTAACTGTTTCCAAAGCACAACTTTGTATCATGATTGCATGCCACTGGACTGGCCTGTCTGCTCAGGAGGGATTGCTTCACAGTCCGACATGGCTGAGCTTCATCATGACCAAGTGTCAGGAATATATTTTATATGAGGCGTGGATGGAAGAATCAGAGGGTCGCTGAAATGTGTTTTAACTGGTCCAAGTCCTGCTTGTGTGAATCAGCCTGTTTATAAGTGACTTAAATGAAAAGAGACATAAAAGATTTGATGAGTTTTTTTCCTTTTGCTGAGCTCATGAGCGTGTCACGTAGCGCCGGCCTTTTCTATTGACTGCTTGGTTATGTGGTTTGAAATTTGCTCATAAGTTATGTGTACCTTTGCTAGAGGTGTGGACAGGTGTGTCCATTCAGCAGCACATGGCGCAGTTTTGACCCGGTGAGCCACTTTACAGGGGTTTCAGCGTGGGGGCGCGGGCTGTACCACCATGAAATATCCACAGGGGAGTCTGAGTTGTTGTGCTGCAGCAGCTGATGCTAAGGCCCAGTCTGACTCAGGTTAGCTGTCCTTGCAGTGCTGATTAGTTTCCACAGCTGTGGTGCTATTTAAAGCAGTCCCCTTGTTGTCCCTAATACCCCACCGGACTCGGAAACAGAGGAGGACCACGACCCCAGTGCCCCGAGAGCTCACTGAACAGTACCCCTGACCAGCTAATGCTTTAATCTGGGCAGGAAGTTCATGTGATCATTCAAATGCAAACATCAGTCAAAGTCGAGACGCAGATACAACAATCCAAAGTTCGATGCCTGCTTGAAGACGTGTAGTGACCTTGGCAAACTCTCTGTGTTTATTATCTACACTGTGCACTTTTGATGAATTGTGTGCACCGAACGAGTTAACACAACAGCTTAGTCTTAATGTTGTTTCCTCAAAGGACTCCTCGAGCTTTCTTTCTTTTCCAGAGGCACTGTGACTCTCATGTTTCACTTAGAAGTGCAACACTAGCCCGAGTTTTAGCTCTTCAGTTTGGGAGGGGGGGGGTCCAAAATATCAACACCTCTCACATAGTCACAGTGTAATTGCTAGAATCATGAAGCTTTCCTACATTTTTGGCATGTCCAAAAAGTAGATATGACCAAAGCTTTGACAAATGAGCAGCATGATCAGCAGAGCCTTTTGTGCGCAGCCTCTCAAAAACTGTCTGCAACATTCCTGGGCCCGTATCCCTAAAGAATCTTTGTGCAAAAAGTGGCTCCTAGCGGCCAAATTCTAAGAAAATTCTCAGAGTCATGACGTTTTCTTAGAATTTCCCCTAAAAGTGACACGACAATCCCAGTTAATATAAAAGCTATTCCTCAAGATTCCTAACGCTTAAAAGGGCTCCTAAGGCAAGATCTGCTAAGAGCAGGGAAGAGGACTTTTAGTGGCTTAGGAGTTCCCCTAAGCAGCTGCACAAAATGGCCAACAGAAGAGGCAGGAGAGATGTCCTGCAAACACTGGATGACAGGGAATTATTGAGACGCTACAGATTGGATCGTGCAGGAATCATGTTTGTGGTGGATCTCCTTAGAGATGCAATTACTTCACCAACTCGACGCTACAACGCTATTACACCGGAGACGAAAGTAATCACAACCCCGAGGTATTTGGCAACTGGGAAAATGCAATAATGCAGCAGTGATGACTTGGGTCTGCAATCACAGACATTGCTAAAAGCTGAGCCGTGTTACCCTTGTTAAGACCACACTGGACTTGTAACGTTGTGATTTCTACTTCATTAAGGACAGCCTCTTGAGATAGGCCATCTTGTTTTCAACAGGGTCCATATGGGAGTGAAAGTACAAAATATGTCAGCTAGGATATTAATATGAGCAAATAAGACACGAATCATTATTTGAACAGGGTGTAATGAGTTTAAGTTTTCACATATTTTAGATTCTAATGGCTATAACCCCTACAGCTTACTATTCATTTTCCAGATATTTTCTTGAATGTGAAATATTATTTACAATTACAGTCAGCATAAGATTAGAGTGTATAATTATGTTTATTGATTTGAGGGTACATCCTTTGCTCATTATCACCAAAAGCTCATTTCCATCAAACTTGTAGGATCAACCAATCACGGCTTTTGAAATGATGACTCATACCTAGCAACGGGGTCAACCACACCTCCTCACTAAGATAGGATTTTCCATCCATTCCTTGCTCAGAGTTCACTGAAAATGTTCTGGAATCACTTCTAAGCTAAAACTCCTGGCAAGGAATTTTTAGGTTAAGTTAGGAGCTCTCTGAGAGGATTCTCAGAATCCTTAGGGATACGGGCCCTGGAGTGCTTGAATGGGGACTTAACTTTGTGCACTTTCTGCCGGATGCCTGTGTGGTCAGTGAGTCAGCAGCTGTGCATGGGGGCATTAGAGCGGGCTGTCTGCAGCCAGGTTTCTATTTACATCCATCTACAGTGAGAGAAACACTTTGTCACCTCAGTTTAAAGAAGAAGGCTTATCAGCACTACCGTGGAGCTGTTATTCAGTTATTTGACTTAAGATAAGTTAAACAGATGCCTGGTTCCTGAGCGCATGTGACACACTGAACAACTGGATTTGTGTTGGCACAACAATGTCAGCACCAACTGTCACTGCATAGCATACTGACAGCAACATCTAGGTCATTTTAGAAAAAAGGAAAGGGCAAGCTGCTGTCCCTCTGAACTGATAAGTCCTGAATCTGCGCTGAACTGGATAACGAGCAGATAATTATAATCTGTCTGCATTTAGACTCCAGTTCTACCAAACAGTCCAAACGAGCTGCTCTTATCTCAGCAGTGCGTCCTTGGTTAACAACAACAACAATAATAATGATGATGATGATGATGATGCTCATTTTGTTCATTCTAAAAACAAAACAAAAACGTTAATCAGACAAATTAATAAAAACCAAAAATGATAACCTATCCATCTGTTGTCATTGGTATAAAATCAGCAATAATTAGCTCGCTAATTACACTTTTGTAACGATCTTTTCATAAATACATAAATAATAATCTGACAAAAGTAACGCTGAGTCTGCAGCCAGAAATCCTCCAAAACAATTACTGTATTTATTTTTATTAAAAACAAAGGCTTCGAGCTGTGAATAAATGACCGGGATAGGGCCGTGCGCCGGTGCGCGTGCATGTGTGTGGGAGCGCGTGCGGGGCTGAACAGCTGAACCTGCAGCAGGCGCGCGCGGAATGCAGTGTCCGGTAGAAAGTAACGGTACTTTTAAGGAAACTGCTCACCAACAGGCAACCAGCAACCAGAAGCCAGTCGAGTGGGTGGAAGCGGTCGCTCCTCGCATTGTTCCGCTTGGTCTCACTTTAGGTTTTGTGGCTTCCCAGAGGAATAAGAAAGAAAATCAATCAAAGCAGGAGGACGAAAGCACTGAAGAGGTAAAGTCTGGTTTCATAATTCTGTAGCACGAGGGGGATTGGAAAAGACCAAAGTGTGTGGTTTTAGATTATTTACCTACACCCTGAATTAGGATTAACCAGCTCTTTGGTTACTGCGGGTTTAGCCATGCTCATTGGTGTCGCTCTAGCTTCACTGCTTAATAATAGTTTTAAACGTGACTGAGGTTAGAATCAGGCTTTTATGGCATGATTTTGCCAGCTGTGCACAGAAATCACACTAGCGTTTGTTTAAATATTGAGAGTATTTATTACAAAGCAGGTTCTTTTTATTTATCAGCAGCAATAGAGTTATAATGGATTTCTTTCAAAATCCCTCTAAATTGGAATTTAAACAGTCAGAATATGGCGTGAAGATCCACAAAGGGCAACAAACACTGTCACTGTCTGACTTTGGCATTCACCTCTTAAAACGAGGGTGGAAAATCAAATCAGCCGTCCCTAAATCAAGCTACAACCTACCCTGGCTCCAGCAGTGTGTTGTAGGCCTAAAATTGACAACTATAATTGCTTCAATTAGCCACTCTCTGCTATAATGTAAAAGTGCTTCGAATACTTCTGAAGTCGGGCTGAACCCACCTGTGAGGCCTACAGTGATCCGCCTCAGTGCGTTGACTGTTGGTTCAATGGCAGAGCTTCTGATTAGCTGTGCCGGGTCACAGTGAGATCTTCATATCTGAGTCTGAAAGGTATTTGGGGACGCTGATACACAGCAACAGTTTTAGTGTGGGGTGACTAACAGTCCAAACAGCTCTCATTCATCCAGTTGTCCTGCTCTCAGTTTGGCCATTTTGTCGAGGGTCTGTGGGGCGACATGTGGGTGCCAGCTCGAGCTGTGTCCAACTGCCTATCAGTCATCAGAAATAGTCGCAATCACATGCCCTAGAGCCACAAGTGGGCTATAAATAGGGGCCGGCAAGCTTCCATTGCACTCTTTCTCCAGATACTGAGTAACAGCTCTGTTTGCAGTGGTAAAAATGTGACAGTGCAGACAGACAGTAACTGTGAAATGTAGCAAAACGACAGTAAAGTGCTACGCTGATATTCAGCTAAAGGATGGAAAATCAAATTAGGCAAAGATAGAAATGGCATTAAAATGATTGATTCAAAACACAGATTAATTAAAAAAACAACTTTAAAATTAGGATTTTAATCATGTAAAATTAATGTAGTCTGCCATGTTGTCGGCCAAAGGGAGCACTTATGTGCGGCACTACATGGCAAAGGTTAACAAACTCAGCATGTATCTGTCAGTTTAGTTTTAAGCTTTTATTCTGCTGTGATGAGTGAGTTGTGTCTTTGTGTGTTTAACAGCAGATTCTTAAAAACACGTTTGGTGGAATAAAAAAGCAAGGTTGGCTGGTCATCAGTGTTTGAACCGTGACTTGTGTGCTTTGCAGGTGAAGAACTTTAAACAGAGTGTGTTTGTCGGCCTGTCACTGTGGTACAAACATGACTGAGGTGGCAGCTGTAGATGCCCACGACGTGGAAGATAAAGAAAGCGATGTGACAGCCAATGACGTCGAGGGTAGAGGTGAGAGAGCATCCACAGAAGATCAGAAACCTCGTGGCAGGAATGAAACGGCGAGCACCGACAAGACACACGTGAACGGCTTGGAGCACAAAGAAAAGAAAGGGCGAAACGAGAGCTCGGGAGATGTTAATGGTGTTTCACAGAAGGAGGAGGACGAGGAGGAGGAAGAGCCTGAAACAAATGAAGACCAGAACATTTCTGATGTGGCATTCAAAAAAGAGGTGAGATGGAAAACACTGGCAGCATCTTTACATTTCTGGTACCATTTTTTCCCACAGTTACATCAACGAACTCATCATTTTTTCGACTGTTAAACCACAGAAACTCCTCAGATCCAGAAAGCTGGTGGCAAGAAGCTACGTGCCAAAGCTCAACAAAGACAAGGAGAACGTGACGAGCAAATTTGAGGCCATGCAGAAGGCCAGGGAGGAGCGCAGCAGGCAGAGGAACAGGGAGGAGCAGCAGAAGAGGAAGGAGCAATACATCAAGGAGAGAGAGTGGCATCGCAGGAAGCAGCAGGTCAAAGGCTGATAACCCCACTAACCTCCCACTGTGATCTGCATGGCATGATGAGGCATGGCGCCGTGACAGAGACTGCGGTTTGTGAGAGAACTCGATTTTTACACTGCACCGACACATCTGTCACATCTGTCACATCTCATGTATTAACCTGCTAAACGTTGTAGATATGAGCCCATGTTCAGTCAAACTGGCCTGTGCTTGTTGTTAAAGTGACCTTTTGTAAAAAGCCATCTTTAACCATATTAATATGCACTGAAACAGTCGTGCACTGAACAACTTTCTCACCACTACTTTAAATTCAGAATTCACCATATGTCAAATATCCAGCGGGTCACGTGATAGTGAAGCAGCATGAACGATGCCCGAAACGTCTGAATCCAGTGATCAACTAATCAGATTAGTCCACGATGGTAAATTGCTTTAAATTGATTTAATATATCACCAAAACGTCATTAATCCATTAGAAAAAAGCAGACATCAGTCCCACTGAGAAGGTCAGAGATCAAGAATTCCAGGGTTCAGCTTTTCTTCCTACTCGACTGCAGTGAAATACAGGCAGTGATACGGTGTTGTGTGATTATCAGGCACTCAGACAAAACGCCCTTCCTGTGTACTGCTGTGCCGTAGCTGGCCAGGCTCGGACACCTGCACTCATCCCCTATCTGTTCAACAACACGACGGGCCAATCAGAGGCCTGCTGCAAGCCACATGACCCTGCTATTAGCAGGGATTAGGCTCGTGTTCTTGCTGGGACCAGCATGGCTCCTGAGTGGCAAAGGAGATGATCCCAGCTAAACCGTAACCTCACCTCGTCACACTTTCTATCTGCTCGATCACAGATAAAAGAACTGCTTGCTTCCAGTGATGAGGAAGAGGAGGTGAAGCCAGCGAAGGTGGAAAAATCTTACGTCCCCAAAATCAAAGGTAAGGGATGGTAATGAGCGATGACTATCCAGGAGGAAGACGAGGCTTAAGGCTTGTGTCTCGCTTTGTGAAATCCTCAGGTAGCGTGAAGGGGAAGTTTGCAGAAATGGAAAAACAAAGACAGGAGGAGGAGAGGAAGAGGATGGAGGAAGAGAGGAAGAAGAGGGAGGCCCAGGATAAGCTGGAGAAAGCCAAAATCCAGAAAGAACTGGCTCAAAAAGCCGCTGAGGTCAGTGAACCTGGGCTCAAGCAAAAACAAAGTGTGTTTTGGTGTTTGAGAGGCTGCGATGAACCAGTGTGGTTACCACTGTAATGGTTAATCCTCAGCTGCCTCTCGGATGAGTTGTAATGGGCATTTGAGGTCCAAAGAGTTGGCACAGACTGGATGTAGGTCTGAATCCACCAGTAGCATTGCTAACATGACCAGTCTGTGAACTGCTGGCACACATTTAACCTCACTATGCAGGAAAACGATTCAAGCTAAATCAGACGGAGATTTCCAATTAGTCCACTTTCAGGCTTCTTATACATTCAGACGGTGCAGTTCTTGGAAATGGTTACGTCAGTGATCTCGTGCCAAATAGGCAATTACAAGCAGCAGTGCACTACTTCTTTGCCCTGATTCTGCTGCTGTAGCAAAGCAATAAGGTTCACAATGCTGTCTGAAAATGGGACTTTTATATGGATCCTGTTCAGTGTGAAACTTTGAATGTGGCTGCAAAGCTCTGCCTTAGTCATCACTAATAACACTGAGCCTGAAAGACCAGGAGCGTAACACTGTTGCTTTCACTGAAACACAATCGGAAAAAAACAAACCCAAAAGATGTTTTCTCCTCAAACTTGAAACAATAACTTTTGCTTATTCAAATATCTCGCTGAATCTGTACCAGTGAACAGATTCCATTGTACTTTGTACGTTACGTTACACAATTACGTGTATCTGGGACCCTGATTACGGTAAAGATCAGATCATGAAGTCAAATCAGTTTCTTCAAAGCGTGTCTAAAAAGCTACTCTGACCCCTGACTGCTGCTTTAACCGTTTCCTTTGTGCCTCGTTGACCACATAAGACAATGACGCTTCAGATCACACCATTAAAAAGAGCCTGTTCACATATAGGAATGCACTGATCTGGAAACAGCTGGAACAGAGCTGCCAGGTGTAGACAGCAGATGACTGGCAGCTGTTTCCCACACCTCCCACAGACAGAATTAGCTCGAGCCTTCCCTGCTGCGACTGCTGCTATCTTAGACTGACACCCGTACACTGACCTACTGCGAACTGCAGAGTCGCTCCCTACCCACACACAGTCCCAGTGAACGTGGGAGGTTTGCTCTCTCAGTGCTGCAGACAACACACATAATAATAATAATAATAATAGTAATAATAATATCATATCTGACTCGTCACATTTGCTTTAATATAAACTGTGATGATATTGTTGTTGTGAATTCTCTAGACCGTGATTATCGGCTGTTTTAACTTTTTAGGAAGGAGATGACACAATCCTGGTGCGTGTGGTCCCGGCGAAGCCGTCACGACCTCCCGGCAAAATCAAAGTGAATTTTGAAGACATGGAGAAGAATCGAGAGGAGGAGCTAAAAAGGAAGGCAGAAGAGGAGAAAAAAAGACGCTACGACGAAAACAAGCGCTCCTTCCGGGAAGTGAAGAGACGCTCAGTTAATCAACAGGTAAATGAAGATGTCAATGTGAACGCAGTGTTAACAGGAGATATTGTGTTTTACAGCCACAGGTCTGCTTTCTTGCTTTCTTTTGCTTTAGGATGAAGAGGAGAAAGCTTCCGATAAGGTTCAAGTCACTCCTGGAAAGCTGAAACTGACCTTTGAGGAGCTGGAGAAAGAAAGGCAGGAGCAGAGGAGGAAGCAAGCGGAGGAGGAAGCCAAACGCCGCCTGCTAGAGGAGAAGAAAGCTTTTGAGGAGGCCAGGCTGGGAATGGTACACATGACTGCAAAACAGCAAGCATAGCTTTTGTACATGTGCGATTCACTGGCAGATCTCATGAAGGCAACAAGTGCGCTTCAGCAGCTTTAGCATTCCCATAGTTGCTGTACATCTGCATGTCGCTTTGCAACCCTCCTCTGGTACCGCCCTCAAGCTTAGGGCGGTACCAGAGAAACCACACATACATATCTACAGACGGATATAACAACCTTCCTTCTGACTGCCAGCATCTTCCAGTGTACAGTTACTTCAAGCAAGATATAAATCACGAGCCATGTGAAAATATTTCAGAAGTCCTCCTGGGATTAACATTTCATAAAAACAACTTTAGGGGATTTGTGTTTGCGCTTCCAAATCACTTTTGTGTTGTGAAGATGGCCTAATCACGTTTGCGATATGTTTGTGTCCCATCAGGAAGAAGACGAGGAAAGCACAGGACAGGAAGACAAGGAGGAGTTTCGCCCAGGAAAACTGAGACTGAGCTTTGAAGAGCTGGAGAGACAAAGGGTAGAGGAAGAGCGCAAGAAAGCAGAGGAAGAGGCCAAGAGACGGATGGAGGAGGAGAGAAGAGCTTTTGCTGAAGCCAGGAAAAGCATGGTCAATATTAAATCTGCATTTAATACAAAACCTTTCTCTCAGAGTGGATACATATCTGTTGATTATATCAATGAATTTGTTTGCCTTAAAAGTGTAGATTGAACTTTTGTGCGTGAGGAAGCGATCATCTGCCAACTGAACGTTACACTCTAGTCAGCAGCTGGTTGGCCTGGTTAGTGAAACAAACTAGTCTGGATAATTATCGAGCTTTCTGTGCAGAGCTGCCTTTACTGTGTGTACAGGCGGTGAGATCAACTGCTTTTTAAAACCAGGCAGACATTAATGTGGTCTTTGCACCGTTGGGTTTTCACTCAGCTTGTAGACGAGGATGACGAGGTGCTGATGGCCTTGCTGAACCTGGAGGGCAGTGAGCCTGGGAAGATATGTGTCAGCTTTGAGGAGCTGGAACGCCAGAGGAGAGAGGAAGAGCAGAAAAGGGCAGAGGAGGAGGCTAAGAGGAGACTGGAGGAGGAAAAGAGGCTGTTTGCTGAGGCCCGCAAGAGCATGGTAAACGTCCATCACTTGGTGACAAAAGCGTTGCACAGTCTGCATGTATTGGACTGATCACTAATGTGTTACTGCTTTTTTGTGCTGTTAAAGCCTCAAGTTGATTTGCTGCTGCTTTGCTGCTCAGCTCTCTTGTTACAGAGCAGGAAAACATGCATGAAAAGCAGTTTTACGATATTTGTAAAACAATCAAACACAGTTTCATTCAGCATCAGTGGATTAAGCCAACACCTTCTTTAAGTGACCCTGCAGAAGTGTTGCCTGTAATAGATTCATGCTGCACATCAGTAATGATGGGCTACAACTGCACTGCTGTTTCCTTGTCTCAATTATTTCTTCAAGAGCCCTGGTCTGGATCAGGAAAAGTCTGCATTTGGAGATGAAACAGTAAGAGATTTTCAGTTTCAGATATAGTATAAATTATTTTTACTCCAAGAGTCTTATTATCAATGTGTTCCCTACACATACAAGGACACAGTGGCCTCCAGACGATGCATCTTGTTTTTTTTGCATGCAGCTGTTTATCTAATGTTTGTAATGCTTTAGATTTGCACTTGCTTTTGCAAATTGAAGATGTTACTGCTGCAGGATTTCATTAAACATTAAAATACTGAAACACTTTTGTGGGTGCTTGTGTGTTTAGGTACTAGATGAGGACGAAGGGATGGTAAAGAGCGAGTCTCAGGAAGCCCTGCACCCCAGGAAACTGGAGATCAACTTTGAAGAGCTGCTGAAAGAGAAGGAGGAAGCTGAGAGGAGACGCAAGGCAGAGGAGCGCAAAAAGAAAATGGAGCAAGAGAAGCAGGAATTCGAACAACTCAGACAAGAGATGGGCGAGGTCAGTCTCGAACAGCTGAAAATATCAGACAGCAGCCAGTCGAGTCGACAGCGTGTTTTACAGAAAAATGTGACTAAATGTTTAAAGTTGTGTTCCACATATCGTTACAGGAAGAAATAAATGAAAGCTCGGATGTTGTAAGCAAAGAGTACGAAGAGCTCACTAAGCTCAAGAGAACCGGCTCCATTCAGGCCAAAAGCCTCAAGTCCAAGTTTGAGAAGATCAAGCAGCTGACTGAGGAGGAGATTCAGAAGAAGATCGAGACGGAGAGAGCCAAGAGGAAGGCCATCGATGATGAAATTAAGGAGAGAGAAGCTGAGCGGTTCCAGGAGGTAAGAGCACTTTATAGCACATGTGGTTTTTTTTCATATCAATGGAAGATGATCTCGGCAGCATGTATTACAAGTTTTTGTTTTTTCCGGAGGATGAGGACCAGGAAACGACTCCAGCGAGGGCCGAAGAGTCACCGTTCAAACAGAAAGTGGACATGCGAGCCCGCTTTGAGCAGATGGCCAAAGCAAGAGAGGAGGAGGAACGGAGGAGGATAGAGGAGCAGAAACTGCAGAGGATGCAGTTTGAGCAGCAGGAGATTGATGCCGCGCTCCAAAAAGTAAATCTTCCATTTTCATGACAAACTGCACCGAGATAACAAACGAACAACTTTTTGTGATTGTTTTGTCCTCTGTTTGCAGAAGGATGACGACGTGGAGGACGAGGGCAGCATCATTAACGGCTCTGCGGCTTACGAAGATGAGGAGGATCACGCCAGGTCAGGGGCCCCGTGGTTTAAAAAGCCCCTCAAAAACCAGTCGGTGGTAGATTCTGAGCCAGTTCGGTTCACCGTAAAGATCACCGGGGAACCAAAGCCAGAGGTGACCTGGTGGTTTGAGGGAGAGGTGCTTCAAGATTGTGAGGACTATCAGTACATAGAGAGAGGAGAGACATACTGCCTCTACCTGCCGGAGACCTTCCCCGAGGACGAGGGAGAGTACATGTGCAAGGCCGTGAACAGCAGAGGCACGGCAGCAAGTACCTGCATCCTCACAATAGAAAGTAAGACCACCTTGGTGTGATTGCATGCCCGTCTGGATATGAACCTCTCTTCACGAAGTGGATCGCATGCTCCTCTTCCTCGTAGACTCTGCCAGACGGCGAGTTGGATAACCGTCCTTCTGTTTCTTTCTTGCAGCTTACGACTACTGATGCCGCCTCGTGATCTAGAGAGTTTCCCTCTGTCTCTCACTCCTTTTGTAAAACGTCGTCCCTCCTGGCATTGTCAAACAGAGGGAAGGAAATAGCAGTATGCTTGGCATTCCTAAGGGAGGGACACATAACACACATATGCAAAAAACAAAGACAAGATGTTGTTTACGTATTGCTCAAATGTAAAGCTGCACTCCCCTCTAGGATGGAAGATGATACCTGTGCCAAAAACACGTGGTTCTTGTTCCCACGACAAGGGCTGCACCAAAACTTCAAAACGATCTCTCCTGCGCGGCCCTGACAATACTCGTCATACCAGCACATTTCCTGCATTGCTCTGGTACTGTTCTGTAAATATCACACGTTTTGGTCCATAAATGGCAAATGTTAAGCTTGAGGTATTGAAATGTTAAATGTAAGATGTGCATTCACTTAAAGAACAGCAGTTATATCGACGATTTAGAGGCAGCCACATGTTGCAGGAACAAAACAGCTGCATCCCTGAGTTTTACTTGCAGCCTCTACAGATGAATTTTTCATGCACCAGCCATTTTTGTGTTAAATGTACTACACTTAAAGTTGTCGAGGATTGATAATGAATATAAAAGTAGACATGTCCGATTATTTGTCGTATATTATAAATAGAAAAAAAACCTTTTAATAAAATGAACACAAAGAACTGCATTGTTGATTTCTTTCACTGTTACAACCTTTGCAGCAACAAACTGCAACCTGTTGCCTGAAAGGACGGACTGTCCCGTCACGAATGAGTAACCACAAGCTACACCTGAGGAAACCCATCATCACTCCACAAACACTAGCATCCCAGTGTAGCATGCATCCATAGTACAGCACAATGAATGGAGCTGTATGCCATGGAAATTCAGTGGGTGGTAATTTATCAAAATGAAAAGTTCCCCATAAAAACCATGAAAATGTTCGAATACTCAGAATGATCCGTTAAGACATGGACAGCGCACCATGGCTCCAAACCGTCTGAGGTGGACATCTTTTTGTCCAACACAGAGCTGTGCAGAGAAAACATACAACAATAAAGACATGCACATAATAAAAGAACATTATACATGTTCATAAGAAAAGACTGTGGGAAGGAAACTGCAAATACATAAATGTAACCTTTCTAGAATGAAATGCCAGAATAGGTTCATTGCTTTTTTCTATAAGTTTTATTTTAAGGCAGCAAAGTATTTAAAATGTCTTGTGACCTGACATTGTAAGTATTGTGTTCAAATGCAATCAAAGGGCCTTGTAACTACAGGATAACACTGCTGAGTAAACTGCAACACGCTGTGAACACAGGATGAAGCAGTTTCAAGAAGGAGGCCGCACAAAGTTTTCCTCCCTTACAAAGACATGTTTGGATCCCATCCTTGGTTGACTACACATTAGAGCAGGGGTGTCAAACTCAAACACACAGTGGGCCAAAATTCAAAACTGGAACAAAGTCGCGGGCTAACGTTAATATTTATTGAAATATATTTATTCCTCCAGATATAAGAATGAATCTTTTCTTATGGACACGTTTTGCTGAAAAACTGAATATGGAACAAGCCGAGCTTAATACTAAACAATATATATATTAGCTGTATAATACCAGTGGGCCAGCTCTAATAGTAATTTGGTATGGCTTCGCGGGCCAAATGTAATTAGGCTGCGGGCCAAATTTGGCCCGCGGGCCAGAGTTTGACACCTATGCCTTAGACAAAGCAGGCAACTGCCCTCGAACCGCATCGTCGCACTGCCCGTTCATCAGCTGCACTTGATGAGAACTGCACCTCTTTAGTTGTTGTTCTGTCACAAAATGTAGGTATTAGTTTTGTTATTTTTCTTTATCTGCATCTCTACATTTGTATTCAGAACACGTTCAGCTGAAACGTGATTTCAATACAGTTTGTGTTCAGACTTGAGGAGTTACACAGCAGGAACAGGGCCTGTGGTCATAATGTTCAACCAAGGAGCAAGTTCCTCAAAAAGAGGTTTATAGTCTTAGCAATTTACACACTGTCAGTTTAAAAACATGCATTTGATGTATTTTCTTTTTTAATCATTCCACATATTTGGAGGGTCTACGCCTGTGGTTTGGCGGCCCCTCTAGCCCTCCTTGCTCTGGGCGAGGTTGTGCTAGCATAAGCTTAGGCTAATACTTCTGTATACAGTGCTGCTGCTCATTGCATCCTGCACTTTGCAGGAGGAACTACGTCACTGTCAGACTGATGGAAAAGCTTTTTGTTAATTCTTGCAAGAACACTCTCACTCTTATAATCTGAGAGGAAGATGAGAGCCAGGCCCCTCAGCTTTTCCTCATAGTACTTTCAGACACATGGTTTAGATACAGGGTCACATACAAGTCAACAATATTTCTCTGCACAGCAATTATTTCATGGTCAGTCTGTTCCTTTGTCGTCTCTCATGTCCTAGAACACATTGTTCCTCGTGCACAGCAGGAGGTGAAACAGACGCACTTAAACGAGCGTTTATAAGCACACAGATTTCTCAGAACTTCATTAACTTTCCTTCTGTTTATAATTTAGCTACATATTAATGAAAAAGCTTAAACAGTAGTATATAGAAAATATAACAAAGACCGCCTTTTATCATTTGAGGAACATCGCCAAAATCAGACAAGTTTTGTCAAGCGACACTGCAGAGGTTCTTGTCCATGCATTTGTGTCCTCACGTATTGATTATTGTAGCGCTCTTCTTTCTGGGCTACCAAAGAAAAGATTCAGAGGTCTACAGATGTTGCAAAATGCAGCTGCTTGCATTTTAACAAGAACTGGGAAATTTGAGCACATTACCCTGTTCTGAGATCACTGGCTACCTCGTCAGGTTCGAGCAGATTTTAAGGTCCTGCTGCTCACCTACGCGGCTCTAAATGGATCGGCACCTTCATACCTCTCCGACTTTTTACACCTTTATGTTCCATCTCGTGCGCTCCGATCTCAGGACTCTGGCCTTCTAAAGGTTCCTAGAGCCAGAAAAAAGACAGTTGGAGAGCTTTTACCTTTCGTGCCCAGTTTCTGTGGAACAGCCTCCCTCAAGATATTAGGCAGACCTGCACTGTGGAGGTTTTTAAAACTAAGTCAAAGACATGTTTGTTCACCCTATCCTACAGGTCTTAATTCTTTGCCTTTTAGTTTTTAAATTCTTACTGTTTTTACTTGTACTGCTATTTATCTCTTTTATTTATTCATCTTCTTACTGTCAAATAGCTGTACAGCACTTTGTCTGAAGGCACTTTATAAATAAAGTTATTATTATTATTATTATTATCTAAACAATATCAAGAAGATCAAAATACATGAGTATAAAGGGTAATAATACCTCACATGGAAAGCCATGAACTATGGAGGAAACGTAGAACACACAGCGTGAGGACACGTATGACAACAATGTGAGAAAGAATAGAGGAAGACTGAAGACGTAAACACACACATGAGGTAAGAGCAGAGTGGAAACATCTGGGGAACACAGCTGAACAGAACCCACAAAAGAACCAAAGCTAGCAAAGCAGAACATCACACACGAGACGAAGGACCATCGACGGCTGGGGAAAAGGATCACAAAGGGAATCAACTTAATATGACTGAACTCGGAAGATTAACCAGAACCCAAACAGACCGCAAATAAAATATAATAAACGCAAAAGAAAAGCTACAACCAAGTTCATATGTAAAGGAGCTAAACCAAACACAAAGCTATAGATCGCCAATACTTGGTGTCATCATGGCCACCATCTGCCCATCATGGGTACCTCTGTATACAAAATTATATCATCTATGCAATCTACCTTAATCAGTGCTGTAATAATAATTCTCTGAATCAGTCCTTGAAGACACGGCACACAGCAACAACCAGTAATGGTCAGCTGCTGCACATCACTTAGTTGGAGCTTGGCCCAGTCTGGTTGGAGCAGGGTGATTTTTCACTCTTTGGTTCCAATGCAGTTGAAAGGTTGGAAGGGCAGAGCACATCGTACACCCTTGCTGTCTTCCTCAGCATCACATAGAAATCTTTCTAACCTTGTACCAGCCCTCCTGTTTGTTTAGGCATAGCATGGCCCATGGCTCAATAAGGCTCTCTACAGTTAAATGTGGCTATGTTATCTCAAAGTAGTTCCCAGTGCATCAGACGTCATCTCTTTGTGTGTGGCTTGCTTCCCATTTTGATCTGTTGATCATTTAAATCAGGTCGGGTATCTGTGTTTATAATATAAGGTACAATGTAGTTCTGATAGTTGTTGCTAAGTTGTCTTAAATGGCATAATTATGTCTTGGTTTTTCTGCAAAGATCAGAAGTTATTGAGGATCGGGTTGCAGAAGTTCCCTGCACTTCAATGACTTAACAAGCAAGCTTCTCGTTCACTAACCTGATGGCTCGCTTTCCCTTTGCACTTGGAATTACACTTAAGTCTGATTTTATCGTCAAACATTTTCCTGGTAAATTTATTGGATAAGATTCAGATAACACAAATGTTGTCGGACAGGTCTTTTGAATTTGTGGTCAGTGGGAGTAATAAGGTATCCAGCAATGGTCCCAAGGCCTCCCACAATTTGCAGGTTCCTTATTTTTGGCAAAGGGCTGGGATGTAGGATCTGACTTGAAGGAGCGGAATGTCAGATAAATCCAAAGGTGACACCACTTTAATAAAAACCAAGGCAATGGAGACCCCGATCGATGTGCTGAAAGAGCTTTTTCTTTTATTCTTGCAAGAAGAAGCAAAATTGTGATAGTCTGAGAGGACGCTGAAGAGCAGTCCTGTCAGCTTGTTTGAACCGTGGGTTTCCCAGCATAGTTTCATAGCACTTTCAGACACATGGATTAGATACAAGGTCACATAAAGCTCTAAGATATTTTTCTGCAAACACGATTATTTCATGGGCAGTCTGTTCCTTTTGTCTTCTCTCATCTCCAAGCACACATTGTTCCTCTTTGTTGGCAGGGTGGTGTGGTAATTGAAATAGTGACAGTTTACAATCACACTGATTTCTCCAAACTTAACAGTCACGGAGGGGAAATGATCATGAATCAAATATTTAAAAAATCACAGTGGTGATATATTTAAATGAAGGATGAAACATCATTTCAGCAGCAGCTCCTGAGCTGTTTGTTGTCCGTAACAATTTATTATCTGTGGTGTATCTCTGTGGTATTTAGATATGAAATCATCCCAGACTGGTTTCTTGAACATGAGTGACTTCACTGTACTCACATGGTTTCCACAGTAACCACATCTCAATCTATAGAGCCGCTTTGGGATGTGGTGCAACAGGAGATTTGCATCATGTGTAGTGAACAAATCACTACACAAATTGAACGAACGTAATTCAAAAAAAAAAAAAGGGGGGGGGGGTCGAATCCAGTGCTACCGAGCTGTACCGGATAGAAGCTGTACCCACAAACCTGAGAGAAGGGCACCAAGGCTAAAGTAGCCCAGGGCATCAAAAAAGCTCGAAGCGTCCGTGAACGACTAGCTTTGCCATGGTAACGCAGCCGTACAGGGTCAGAAAGGGCCGCAGTTTCACGGAGCTGTAGCCCCCGCGAGGACACCCCACGACACCGAGTGGAGATTGCATGTTTTTCACCCTGTTTGAACCTAAACTGTACCCAGCCATGATTTATTAAGACCTTAACAATAAGCAGCTAACTCAGCTCTTCAGTGCTGTCGGCGCAGCATCCCGCTGCTGTTTGCTAACACCATGGCCGCTTCTCGTTGATCATGTATGCTAACACGGACAGACTCGTCCTCGGCATGGTCCCTTCAGTCGAAGAGGTGTCTTCGTCCCTTGTACGGGAGTATTTGAGTCGTAAGGTGAGTCGGCTAACGTGTGGTAATTCAGACTGATAGCCCATCACAGCGTTTCTGTGCAAACCGCTAACACTGCTAGCTAGCCAGCTGCAGCTCCGCTGCGAGTTTGTGTCGATGCGATTCTGGTCCAGCGAGCGTGTCTGTAAGCAGCCCTGCTTTATTTAAAATAAGAAAACGTGCATGTAGTCGTAGCAGCAGTGCACGAGGGAGAGCATGCGACCAAGATGCAAGCTTTCGCAATATGAGGGGAAATAAATAGACTAATTCCCAGTTTGTTTGTTTTTTGTTGGAAATGTTGTTCAGGGGCTGAAGAGGACTATTGCCTGCATGGATGAGGAGCATCCACGCACAGAGGCCAGTATCAACAACAGGTCGGAGCTGAGGCAGATTCTCAGCATTGAGGATCTCTACAGGAAGAACAAGGTAAGCGTTAAAGCTGCAAGGTGACTGCTGTGGTGCGCAACAGGTAACGTGTGTAGCTGATCTCTCTGTCACTGCAGCTTCAAAATAACCCTCTGAAAACATTACTGGAGGTTATTGTAAAGCATCTCATTGAACAAGTAAAGAATGAGAAACCAGTGAGCAGTGAGGTTTCCCCACGGAGAGCCCAAACTAGTTCGATGGATAATGGAGGAGAGGAGGACCGCAGCCCGGCTTCTGTTCCAAGCAAACAGACCAGATCGAGGTATTTTACAGGCAGCGTTTGTGATTATTTTCTACTGATTTTACTTTCTTTTTTGTAATAATGTGCTTAAAGGAATATGCTGTTGTCTTTCACAGGCTTGATATAACAGCAACATTCCCTTCTCAAGCTACAAATGCTTCACTGATGCCAGCAAACGATAGAAAGTCCAGTAATAATCAGACAGGTTTCCGGGGTCCTGACTTAGGAGTTCAACAAGACCATCCAGCGATGGATTCCCTCCAAGACAAGAAGAGCTTAATCCAAAAAGAACCAGAAAAAACCACCTCTGAGACCACCCAAAGGAGCAGAACTAATCGCATTAGGAGAGGCATATTGGTTGGACCGGTACCCCAGGTACTAAAGCTTTTATGCCTAAAAACACATGTGATCGCGTGCTCATCTGCTGTTAATCCTCCACTTTCTCCTTTCAGGAATCAAACAGAAAACGTAACAGTCGAAAGGTGTCCCAGCCGCTACTCAGAGGAGAAGAGGAAACCAGACCCACTCAGGATGGACGTTTGGTGACTGGAAGTTTACAAGGCAGCAGAAGTGAAATCGGCTCAGCTGACCGTGTACGAGCGGGGCGCGAGGCGCTGAGCGTTTCACAGAGAACACCGAGTGAAAACAGCTTTGAGCGAGTGAGACTGAGCATGGTGACGACAGCAAAGTAAAATAGCTTTAAGTTGTTTGACTCCACATAATAAGTAATGGCCTCATGCTCACTGCTTTCCCAGGCTTTGTTCTCAATATTTACACATTGTTTTCTTTTTTAGAGCAAAGACCAGGCCAAGTGTGGCTGATCTGGATGCGTCTGCGATGGTCTTGGGTAAGTGCTGTGCAGTACAGGGCTGTTAAAAAGTGCTTGTCCCTTTCTGATTATTGATTTCTTGATTTCTTTTGCATATCTGTCACACCTAAGCATTCAGAAAACCAAACAAATTTTAACCTTAGAGCGTGATAACCCGAGTAAATGCAAAGCGCAGATTTTAAAAGTTATCCAAACCTTCTTTATTCATAAATTACCCGTGGTTAATTCATTTTCGGGAAAGCTGAGGTGGATGTCAGCAGCCACACCCTGACTCTCCCTGATGAGTTAGTAGCATTAGTTAGATGGCTGCCTCGCTGCTTTAAGACCCGAATGACTTGCTGTAATTGATGGAACCACAAATTCTGCTCTCTGCTATAAAATCCAGAAGGAGAAGGTTTAATCATACGTTTGTTTGTGAAGCTCAAGTGCACAAAGCCCTGAAGCACACCGGCAGCAAAACAAACAATCATACTTTTGGAATGACCTTAAACAAAAAGGGGCTTGCAAAAAAAAGCCCCCATTGTGACTGGATCAAAGCAATTCTGCCAAAAAACGGGTCCAAAATTCCTGTTGGTGGCACAAGCAGTTATTAGTTTAAGGTTTGGATAATCTTTTCCCATTAAAAGTGAACTCATCGTTTAAAAACGGCGTTGGGCTGTCTTCATCTAGTATTAAAGTTTATTTTAGGGCAAATACTTTCTGTATGTGCGGTCCGGGGCTTCACTGATTGTTTCTCGCCCTTTGAAAACAAATCGGTGCCTAACTTTTGATTTTCAAGGATATATTTGTGTTAATTATTTAGATGACATCGAGGATTATGATGACGATCTGCGAGAACTCTGCGACGCCCCTCTGCGGGGAACCTTACCCGAACACAGCCTCGCCGGTCGCCCGATGGACCAGGGCACTGCCACGGTGGGTGATTTACACCAGGGTTTCTCTCAAGCTGCTGCGCAGACTTTCTGCAGTTGCCTTTGATTATGTCTTTGTTTTCCGTTTATTCCCTCTAGGAATTAAAAACACTTCTTCTTGGATCCAGCCTAAATTGTTTCAATATTGAGTGGAGGAATCAGGGTTTCACATTCTCAGACACGCATGACCTCCGATATGGGATTGTTCAGAGAAAGGTGATTTCAATCAAGCCGGATGCTTAAATTGTTTTTATTTTCACAGGCTTTATTTAATTGTGGCTTTGAATTTTTTAAGGGAGGTCCTTGTGGAGTTCTGGCGTCTGTTCAAGCCTTTGTTCTTAAGAAACTGCTGTTTGAAAGCACTGAGAGCTGTACCACGGGCCTGCAGTAAGTCACCCTTTAGTTCATGGCATGAACCTGCGAGCACTTTATTCCAGTCACTTTCTAAAGCTGTTACTTCACACGGGGGAATGATGTTCAGCAAGTGACTTCTGTATTTCAGTTTCAACCGTACTATCACCAGAGAGCTTCTCGCTCAGATGAGATTTTTTTCCCCCTTCAGGAGATTAAGACCGTCCAACAGCATCAGGAGAAAGTGTCTCGTTTTGGCTCTGGCTGAGATCTTGTGGAGGGCTGGCGAGGAAAAGCAAGCCACAGTTGCAATGTGAGATCTCCAGTTTTACTGATGCACACAGCCGTTTTATTGGTGTTGTATCTGCAGATATTGTGCAGATGTTAGGAACTGCGTTGGTGTGAGTCTGCTCTCGCGTCGCTACGTTTATGAAGGTGTTGCTGTGGTTTTGTTGTTTGGAAACAGAAATTCAGGGAGAAATCAGTTCACCCCAGCTCGACCCTACAGATCTGAGGGGGTGCTTGAAAAGGTACACATTTTTATATTTGCACTGAAGCTAATCAGAATGAATGTAAGATAACTGGTGAGGTTCATGAAATGATATTTGTCAAACTTACGTAAGATTCAGAGCCGTAACTTTGTTCTGTTGACGTTTTACGACTTGTCTTTGTTCTAGATCACCTGTTTGACTGTGGAGAACCTCAAAGATCTGGAGTTGATCCTTGAGCAGCATGTTGAGCAAGTGAGAGAAGCACATTCCTTCTCCTTTTCCCTCTCGAGGGCACAAACGTTTATCCTCCACTTTCCTTTTTATCTGTTTTTTCCCCACAGTTTGAACCTGGGATGTTGGGCTGCGTGCTGCTGACTGTGTCTGCTGTTCTCTCGCGGTCCATTCAAAAGTACTTTTTTAAAAACATCTTTTATGCAGAACAAAGTAGCTGGAACCAGACTGTGAAACAACTATGATGTGGTTCTTCTTTCTTTAGAGTACAGGAAGATATGGATGTGCCCACCACCACGCTGATTGGAGCCCATGGGTACTGCACACAGGTATTGTGCTAGTTGGATATAAGAAGATTCATTAGCTTCAGCTTCTAAGCTGCTTTTAAAGCTGTCACAGTGTTGTTGTGTTTCTGGGCTGTGAATCTGCAGTGATGGTGCGACATCAGGTGTCTTTGAAGTGTAGCTTGGAAGATTCGCCTCTAGGTGTCACTAAATCCTAAACAATACTCTTTAACTGAACAGTGAAAAAGCAATGAACCCCTCGGCCGAGGCCGCTCGCTCTCTGCGCCGTTTGCTGTCAGAGGAACATTTCTTCATTTTGTCTTTGTTGTTTTTAAACATACGTGTTGACAGTACGCGCCACGCTGTCTAAGCTTTACAGGAGGTAACAGAAACACGACGCAGTAATAACTGTGTGTTTTCTCACCAGGAGCTGGTCAACCTGTTGCTGTGTGGCAGAGCAGTTTCCAATGTGTTCGATGATGACGTGGAGCTGGACTCGGGCAACGGCAACATGACTCTGCTCAAAGGAATCAAAGGTCACTGCGACGTCGGCCTGCTGTCCTTGTTTGAACATTATAACATCTGTAAGGTGAGAAACACCGAGCCTCTAACAGACCACATCCCAGTTTGATTCATGTTACACCGACAAGCCCTGACTTCAGGCCCATTGTTCACTCTGATGATGGGAGCATCGCCACAAGTATATTCTTAAACTATTATAGAATCTATATGATATTCAAGTAAACGTATGTGCCGCAGCATTTGGAAACCAGTACTCAAAAATCTTCATTTTTAACTGGATTTTTCGTAATAACTGGTAGCGTGTTGGTAAATGAGTGAACTCCTGACCAGTTGGTCCCCGTCCACGCAGACGGGAAGGCCACCAGCATTATTCTGGGGCTGAATTTCACAGACTGTCTGGTCAGGTCACACCCTGAGGTGAGCAAGGTTTTCCTCTCATAGTTGAAAAGTTTGAATAAGGGGGATATGGGTTTGCGTCACGGCTCAGCTGTTTTTGTGCACACCCGGGACACCAAAAGCTCCAGAAACACCCAAATCCTTCAAAGCTGTTGTAGTTGTTTCTTTGGCCGGTGCAGAGCTTCCAAACTCATGAAGTCTTGGAGCACCATCTGTGTCTGACTTCACTCCTCTGCTGCTCTGCTCGGCGACCTGTTACGTCGACTCTGTCGTAGTTCGCTTCGTTGGCGTCTTACACACGAGACGTCTTTACATCAGGTCGTCGGGAATAAATGGTTAAGATGGGTTTGGCTTACGTACAGAGCAGTAATGCCTGCGTTGCTTTCAGTACACGTATTGCATCACTCAGTGATTCTGTATGGCTGATGTGATCAAAGACAATTGGTTTTCTCCTTCTAAGGTAGGAGCTTACCTGAAGACGCCACGCTACCCCATCTGGGTGGTGTGCAGTGAAAGCCACTTCAGCGTGCTGTTTGGCCTGCAGAGGGAGCTGTTGACCAACGAGGGCGGCGGCACGGAGTTCGACCTCTACTATTTCGATGGACTGGCCAACCAGCAGGAGGAGATCCGCCTCACTGTTTGTACGTAGCATCGTTTATCTGATTGTCTTTGTCTGCAGCCCCGTGTGTCCAGTCTGTCTTCTTACAACCCCCGGGCCTCGGACCGGTACCGGTCCGTGAGTCGTTTGGTACCGTGCCGCGAGAGTAGAGGCTCGGGTGTGAAATGTCTGGTTTTCAGGGTTTTATCGGTTTTCAGCATTATTTTGTCATCGTTTTTATCGTGTACTCGGTTTTCCTGGGTCTTTCCACGTGTGTTATGAATAAATCTTCTTTTTTTCGGTACCGGTACTGGTTTTATTTTGTTGTATTTATCCGCGACACCTTAAAGGCCGGTCCGTGAAAATATTGTCGGGCATAAACCGGTCCGTGGCGCAAAAAAGGTTGGAGACCGCTGCCTTACATGACGTCTAAAATGTGTTGGGTTAATCGTGACCTGTTTTCAGTCAGATTTTTCAAGTCGTTGCTTCTGAGTGTTCCTAAAGCTGCGAAATAAAAATGTTTTTACTTTTAGCGGTCGGCAGATTGTCCCAGAGCAGTCAGGAGGTGGATACTGACCTCACTCCTCCTCTGGAGCTCTGCATCCGAACAAGGTGAGAGCCGTCATACAGACAGATCCCTGAAACAACCATAAAATGTTTCGGCATGTTTTGCTTTTCCTTTTAATCCTGTAACGAGTTCTGAAGCTGTAATAGACGAGTCTGCTCTTCTTGCAGGTGGAAGGATGCATGTGTCAGCTGGAATGACACAGAGCCTATTCTCTGAGCGATCATCTGTTTTCAGTTTGCTTTTGTTATTCTGCTGGTTTATTTCACGTCGGTTTTATTACGTACGAACTTGACAGTGGATACAGAAAAGTGCGATCGAAAGGTTCAGAGCCTGAGCCCGTAAGAAAGTGAAAACTGTGACCCGTTTAAATTTGGCCGCTGTCCTTTTCCAAGTAGTTGCTTTGTTCCTCTTCTCCTGCCATGCCTGACACATTCCCTGGAAGTCAGCTTTTTAATGGATGTATATTTATTTATTTTGAATGCCCAAAGTGCTGCTTCTGAGGTCTGCAGTTAAACTTTTAGAGGCACATCTGGCGCTGGTCACAAAAATACGTGCACTCCTGATGTTGGTTGTGCAACATGTCTCTGAATAATGACTCCGCGTGTTTTTATTATTTACTTTTTCATTTGTTTTCATTCAACAGGGATGATTTACAGACTACTGCCAGTAAATGCCCTTTAGTAAAATGAAGCCGGGGCGGTCCACGAAGAGCCGCAGAGCTCGCCATAATTTGCAGGTTTTGTCCTCAGTTGGCTTTGAAGGTAACAAAGTCACAGAAACATAAAAACGGAGCCGAGAACAGGGAAAGGAAACACTTTGATCAGAATCAGAATCAGAATACTTTATTGATCCCTGGGGGAAATTATTTTTTGTTACAGTGCTCCATTTTAAACCAACATGTTGACACATTTTGTTCAGGCCAAAACGTTTCCTAATAATAAAGACGTTCTTAACATGACGTTTTTATTTCTGATGGCAGCGTGTGAGCTGATGCACACGACCACGACGTGCTCCATCCACACGTAACGGGAACACTCCCAGAACCTTTCGATTGCACTTCTTGCGTTGCTGTTTTGTCCGTCTGAGACGAAGCGTTGTGCAGACACATGGAAAGCTGTCGGCCGCCATCGTGTCGTCTGTCACAGCCTGATTCTGCTGCCCGCACATTTACCATATTTTGGGGAATAGTTGGTCTTCTAAAGTTTGGCAATAAGAACATGTGCATGTGAATATTTTAGATGTGTTGCTGCAGGACAGTGTTCACCACAGTGGCCTTCTGCTGTCAGCTGGTCCTTTTAACATAAAAGCATCGTATCCACATTTTACACTAAATTAATTTGATTTCTCTGCTGATAAATATTTGGTAAATGGACTCAAAGCGCTCTATACAAAATATATGTAACATTTTATTATTTTAAGGACTTGTGACACATATAATCTAGATGAACTTTTAGTGAGTGTGACATTCCTCATCATTGCCTTGATGCTTGTTCACGTTGGACAAACCACCTGTGTGGACAATAAAATAATTGAATACCTCAGCTGTCTCCATGCTTGATGTTTTCTACACTAAGCACTGTGCCCTCCTGCTGCCTGCCATCCTGATGGAAACTGCAGAACACCGAGTATGTACTGAATACTGCAGTGCAGTAACTTTGTTATGTAAGCTGCTCTTTGTTGTCTGTATCTTGGTAATCAGAAAAGACCATGAACATGGCCTTAAGGGTCAGACTGGGACAGGAAAATCCACGGATACTTCACCGCCGCCCAGGTGACACACATACAAAGACAACAGCTTTAATGGAACTACTGGGTTGATGCTCTGTTTCAAGAGCAAGTCTGTAATAGCAGGTCACCGCTGTGAGAGCATGTACTTATTGTTTTTAAAGAGAAATAAAGGAGCAGTCCTGAACACAAAGCCACTTCAGTCAGTGTTAGCTGCTGACTGCTCGACAGGCAGCCGAAGCTAAAACTATACCGAGCTTCATCTTTACATTTATCCATCAAATGCATCCAGAAACGTTTTGGACCCAACTCATAGGAATGCTCTTCAGCATGTAAATGAGACTCATCACCTCTTAGAGCAAATGATAAAAATTCAACCACTCAGGAACAAAGGGCTAAATCGTGTTTTTTACACGCCTGTTTAACTGTTGTTTTGTTTTAGGTAATGATTAAATGTATTTTGGGTTTATTGTTTATTAAATAAATGGTTTTTTGTACCGTTTTAGAGCGCCTTCATTCAGACATACAACCCAGAGAGCTCACAGGACAATATTATAAAAGTATAATAATAATAATTAGAAAGGCTTCATGCACCGTTCACCACAAAGTGAATTCCGATTTAAAGGTTATACAGCAAATATTCTTTACATTTATCAAACATTTCGTTAAAAGTTTTGTTTAAAGCTGTTAAACAAACCAAGGAATCCTTAGTTATGATACAAGCAGCCAGGCTGCTGGGATTCCCATGATGCACTGTGTTTCTTCACATGTTTATACACCACTTTAATTCAGTTATTAGTTCTTCTCTGGCTCTCTTCTCAACGCTGCTTCGTCCCTGTTCTATTTTAAATATGAATAGATTTATCCAGACATTCACGTCATTTTCATGGATAGTAGCTATAAATGACTAGTGGGCAATAAATTAAAATAATCCAGTTCTATGAGGAAACTCTACGGTCTGGAAGCCCATAAAGAAACTCTTGCATTCCTGTCAATTGAGTCGCTTGTCATGAGGCCTCTTGCAGAGCTATGGGAACTGCCTGCAGGAATTAAAGTGGATGGACCGGGCACCTTTCTTTTCCATAACGGGGTGCTCAAAAATAAATAAAATGTAGATGAAAAACAGGCTGCACAAGCAAACCTCAGAGGGACATGACCACAAGGATTTCTGCTAGTGCTCTGTTCATCGGGGGGATTCTCATTAAAAGAGATGGACATGTGCACCCACAGTTTATGGTTGTAAGGTAGCCTGTGGCTATTGCCATGTTGTTTTCTGTTGTCTGAAATAACAGTCTTTGGATGAGAGGACAGCTGGAAAGCTGGAGCCAATAGACAAACCAGTGACAAAATGCATGTCCACAATTAATGCCAGACTGACCAGATCTGCCTCCTGGATACTCTTTGCAAAGTTGTTGCCAGCAAAGTTAGCGTCCATGGGCAGGTTAGCTTTGTTAGAAATCACTGAACTCTCACATCCAGATGCAAAGTCTTTTAAGTAGTTCAGGCAGTTCTCAGGTAGCCAGACCAATAAACCCGCTGAGTCTGTTAAAAACAAACAAAAGAAAGTATCTGAGTACATTTACAATTGAAACGTGTCTGTGCGTCTGTGTGCAACAGCTCATAAACATGTCCTGCGCAGTACTGGAGGCAAAGAGTCGTGACTTATGAGATGAATCGTTATCAGTTTTTAAAGTCACATTTTATTGACCATTAAATCAGTGTGATTTTCACTTTTCTCAATAATCAGTTAACACAGCAGAGCTCTCTAAGATCGTGCTTTTCTCTGTCTGCCTCTAAAACTGTGTTTGAAGCCCCGTCTCGGATGAAATCAGCGATCAGGACTCGATCGTTTCTAAATGACTTGCAACACAATGTTCCCTGGAATAAAAAAGCTTCCCTCACCCTCTCACATGTTCCCAAAGTCATCCAGCTGGCTGGGCCGGACTCGGCACGGCTATAAAACTTCAAACCCGCATGGAGCCGTTATTGTTTCCATGCACAGGTTGAGAAGAGTTTGTAATTATATGATAGATCAATTGCTAAATAAATGAAAGCATCTTGTGGAAAATGACGTGTTTATCGTCGGTTGTCTGTGGCTCTGGCATGAATTCAAAACACAGTAAAATCCCCAGAAACATTACTCTAAACGATATTCCACGTGCACAAATCACTTTCATTGATGTCGCTGATGTTCTGTGATGTGAAGCATTTATTTTTAACGATCATGAAAAAGGACGGTTTATGTAATTTCTCCACATAATGGGAACAAACTGACCGTAAATTAACTCTTAACTATATGTCACGTCTGGGTGAAAAAAAAGATGCCTTGAAGTTAATCGGTGCGTTCAGACCTAACCGTGGCAGCACACTCAGTGTGGGGCATGCAGAGGGGGTGGCAGGAAGACAGCTCCAACACCTCCAGGACACGCGATCAAAGAGGCTGGCGCACAGACAGCTGCGGCGGCGCACTTCTCATCAAATTACACGGCACGGCACGGACCGGCCCAGGCTGCGCAGGGGTCACAGAATCCCCAAACAATCTTTTTATAAACACACAAAAGAACAACAGGTGTTTTCTTCACATCACTCAAACCCACAACGGCTCTTTCAGCACGATGGAAAAAGCCACGAAGGAACTGGACTGTGATGATGAAGATGACAATGCAGTCGTCTTTCAGCTGTCAGATTCCCGATGAAGGATGTATTATCTGAATTGACATTATTGGTGACTCATGTAGGATTTGTGCATTTCGCAAAAGACATGAGAAGAGAGATGAATTAATCATGAGACATGAAGTGAATCAATGAACCCTCGACAGCAATTTTACAGTCATCAAGACGACTGCGATCACTATAAATAAGGCGGTTTGACTGAATGAAGCCTTGGGGTCCAAGCATTTGGATCAAAGTGTTCTTCTGTGGATGGGGCAGGGCTTTGATATTTACGTCATAAGAGCCCATATTTAGGTTTTAGCATGAAATATGTTAGTAAGTGCCAAATGGCTAACAAAACTGCAGGAATGGGAGCATTGCATCCACTTGGTGAGCTGGTATCACATCCGAACAAGGCCCGAAGTTTACAGCAACGTGTCCTCCAGCCTCCATCTAAACATGGCTCCATGAACACGTTTCTCCTCACTGGTCTTGAGCTCTGATGGAGCTCGGTACCGCCTGACAGGAAGGAAATGGCATGGCTTTGGTCTCTATTTGCTATTTATTACAGCAGCATTTCTCAGAGGCACCAGAGGAAGGATTTGGTGCTTGTGTGTAATTGTATTAACGCCCTCCCACATACTGTCCCCTGTGCATCTTCTGTCTCCTCTCCTAATCTGTGCTGTTTGTCTCCAGATAAGTGATATCCTCCTCAGATTAGGATCCGGTGTCCCTGCTCTGCCTGCCCGAAGGGAAAGGGATCCCCAGTGTATCCCGTGGGGTGCGAGCAGTATTTTTAGCTTCCTAATCCTTTTATAGTTTGGGCTGAAAACATCACCCTTTTGCCTAATTGGTCCAGTTCATTACCGCACAGTACGCCACAGAGGAAGTGCTTCATCTGGATCCTTTCGGCTATTTGGTTTTGCAATATGCTGGTTTTTGGTGGGGCATAAATTTCTGAGCCGGATTCGTCTGTTCCTAAGCAACTTTGATTTGTGGAAGGGAGGCTATCACCGATTTTATTGCCCTGCAGCACAAGGACATCTCCTATCATGCTGGAAACATTGCACTGATAGGATCTGTACATCATCAGCACTAAAAAACAACCCAACCCGCCCCCCACCCACATATTTTCAACGGAGTTTAAGTTCACAACCCTTTGAACTGATGTCCGCTGCAGATGATTTTTTAACGATCCCACAACAGGCCAAACTTTGTTGAATAATGCATGATCCCTTGTAAGAAACACTTTCCTGCTAAGTCTGCAGAGACATACTGACGTGAGAACAGAGCTGTTGTAATCTTTGGCTTAGGGTATGTTTTCTTAGCTTATCAGCATCCTCACGTGTACGTGGGTCATTTATTTCACTCCCCAAATAAAAACAGCAATCACTGTCACTGTTCTCAGAGCACAAATGTACGACATGAAAAAGAGAAATAGATTTCTGACCTTTTTATTTTGTCAGCAGTTTAAAGCGCTCTGTACTGTAACCACAGCCAAGTTGACCCCCGTCCCCGAAATTCACAGTGAATTCAATTAAAGCAGCTCGGACGCCTCCATCAGTCACTGAACAACCTGCAGTTCTCATACGGTGTTTGCTGCTTTAAAAGAAAACACGAGAGAACCTCTGGAAGAAAAAAACACACATTTCTTTCTTTCCTGGCACAAAGTCAGACGAGTTGGAGACTACGCTCAGTTTAGCCTGTTAACTGATACAGCAGGTGGCCTGAGGCTTGAACACAAAGCACATTTCAATCAGTGAATTTTGATGATCGTGAACAAACTTTCTTCAAATGGTTTTCTTTCCCTGCTTGATTGCACTTGTAAACTGCAAGAAACTTTCGCCAGAGCCAATTTGTCAAGTCTTCCGCACGGTACACAGATGTTTTCAAAGCCCACCATCAGCCATCGTGCAGCTAATTTAGATTCTCCCTATCAACAGCTACAACTCTGAAAAATGCCTTTCACGTGTGACTACTTGAGGAGTTCATCAAACCTTTGCTGAGCTTATCCAAAGCTGGTTCTTTGGAGCTCGGGTTGCTCAACATCACGTCGAGTCCAAGATATCTGACAGCTAAGATTGAGTGTGTGATTGCCAGAGACAAGCAGAGGAATCTGCCAGAAATTTTGCAACAAGCTCCAGTTAGAGGAGAGAGTTTAGTAATGGTGGTCCCTGTTCAGAGAGCGTCAGAAAGGTGCTGAAAACTGAAAGAAGAAGAAATACTCGGGCCAGAAGGAGCATAAAGACCCACTGGCTGTGGCTTTCCCACAGCATAACAGCTGTAATGAAACGCAGTCTCTTTCAGGACACCGAACGGTGTTTCCTCTGCAAACTGGAGAGGCTGGCTTAATCCTGAGCTCATCACACTGCTCTCCACCAGCTTCCCCTCATCTTCAATGATGGCGACATGCTGTGCTTCAGTATTCTTTATTGTTCAGTACTGCAGTGCATTATCACCATTGCTCTTATTCCATATATTCTCAATGTCAGCCACATCCTTTAGTTCACTCCAGTGCCAAATAAAATGTAATGAAGTCAATGACAGAGCGTAACATCAGTATAACAGTGGGAGTCTTATATATGGATGAGAAAAGAAGCTTCTTCCTCATCCATAACTGTAATAACCAAAAAAGAATCAAATTTTGAATGACTGTGAAATTATTATATACATTCCTTCTCAATAAATAGGTGCATTTAATATTAAATTAATATTTCTTTACAGATACATGGTATATACAGGTACATCCATTCAAAAACAACCAACGGCGTCCGTCGATGACAGCGAGAACAACAGAAAGTAGAAACACTAGAAACACAACCACGTTCTCATGACTGCTGTGGGTTTGAAGGCACTTCCTTGGCACCACGTCGATCCTTCTTCTGTTATTCTGGGACCTGCAATCAAAAGAAAATACAAAACCTCGATGAGGATGAACCATCACTCCTTCCTGCATCCTTTCAGACTGCATGTTTGCTTGTGGCTCCCAGAGTTTGTAGAATGGGAGGCAGAGCGTCTTCTGTGGAAGCAGCTCCCACTGTGGATCCAGGAGATAGACACCCCCAGCGTACATGCAAGTTCAGGCTTTTCCTTACAGTTAGGATCAGGTGACCCTGAGGCATCCTTTAGTTCAGCTGGAACAGGCTCCTTTTCACTCCCCACGTGTTTGTGCACCACTGCTGCACGCCATTACACTGCTTCTTCTTCTTCCTGTCTCCCACGCTCTATTTCTTTTCTATTTGCAAACGTGATGGTTTTCAGAAGCTCCTCTGCTAACAGTTAACGACTGCTAGGCTAGCTACAGTAGATTTGTTCATTACTAAAATTTTGCAAATCAGATTTTCCCTGCAAGGCAAACAGAAGAAGGCTAAGACGCCCCCGCAAAGCAGGAACTGTATTTAGAAAACTAAAACTAGAAAACTAATTATACTTCCACGTTCACCTCCAACACCTCCATGCAAATTTTTGTTGTTTTCCACTCAACGATGTAATTCTGCTAACATCTCTATTAAGAAATGACCAGAATGACGACATAACGAATCCTTTAATATTCCCTCTGATTGTTACATTTGTCAGATTTCGCCGACAGGATCTTATTATCTGATTCACTTGAGAAACTGAATACCTGGGATGTGTCAGCCTCTTCAAATTTATAATCACCAACTCCACTACAGAAAAATCCAATGAACCAAGATGACCGCTTGTAGAGATGAACTGTAAGAGCAATCACTCTCCAGCTAATTTCCTGTACTGAATGTGTGCGTTTACGCTGCAGCATTTAGACAGCAGTGAACCCTTCAGACCTGCTGTCACAGAAGATCAATTTTAAAAAGGCCTGACAACGACAGCGTCGTAAATTACTCCACTGATGTCCGTCCTCTGTCCTGAGAGCGGTCGTATTAATAGATTTAGTGTGAGGAAGTACACGAGTGGCGTTTCTCCCACGAACGTCGGGAAGCAGTGACGTTCATGGAAAAAGACTATACACACACACACACACACACACACACACACACACACACACACACACACACACATATATATATATATATATATATATATATATATATATATGTATTTTTACTTTAACCCCTCTGTTGTTGTGGATGCAGGAGACCACGGGTGAAGTCTTATTATCTCTGTGTGCCATTTCCTCACATGTGCTTGACAACATGAATTACATGCTCTAATGTGCATGTTTGGCATAAAGAGAACTGAATGTATAAAATCTGCATCTCTGTTCTTTCTGACTCTCACTCCACTACAGACCTAAATTTAAACCCTGTTCTGACAGGCTAGCATGTCATCAAAGCATACAGTCTTCTTACGTAAAGAAATGTTGAATTTAACATTTCTACTTACGTGAAAAATCCCCCCCCCCCCCCCCCCCAGCTCTGTATCACACATTCAATTAAACTGACCAAAAGCAACAAAGACCTCTGAATTAATATTTCTGTCTTCTTTAACATCGTTTATTGTCTATTCAGAGGATGATGACAACAAATGATGACAGTCAGGAAAGCAGGAAAAACTTACATGCAATATCTAGGACTGCATGCAGAGTGGACTCATTGCTAATCGTGTTAGCAATCTCGCACATCGTTTGTAATCTGGGGAGAAAAACATGATGTTAATATAACGCCTCCCTGGTAACCATATCAGTAAAAAACAAACATGAAACGTTTTGATTTGTGGTAAAAATAGTAACGTAGACATGAGGTCTCAGGTTCACAGTGAAATACTTGTTAAACCGTGTTCTGCTGTGGCATCTATAGTAAAGTATACTTAACTTACTGGTAAAAGATAAAAAGCCAATTATATGTATGTATGTCTGTGTATATATATACATACACATACATATATAAAAAGAAATAGACCTAAGAGAAGGTTCTGAGCGCTGCTGCCACATGATAACTCCTGAAATACAGAGTCCCGTTTTCTGACCCTGACATCTGTAATATCTGCGTGACATGAACTGCGTCCCACAATCCTCTGGGCCAACCCAGCATCCTGTATGTGATCCATTGGCCAGCATTGTCTCACTATTGTCAGGCTTTAAATAAACTTCCTTAACCTCGGGACAATCCTGATTATGTGATGTAGTTTGATGCCTGTTTGACTCGGTCACATGTGTGAAAGGCATCAGGAAGAGGAGGAGCTTCTCGCTCTAATTTATTGTGTGACAAACGCACACCACCCAGCATTACCGTCTGCACTCACTGATGTCTGTGGACGGTTTCCTCATAATTCCCATATCATTAATATCCCAGAAGGAAGACCGGGATTTTCATAATACATCACCAAATTGTCTTAACAACAGAATCAAATAATAAAACATCGTGTTTGAGCTTTGAAATCCCTGCAGCGCGTTAGCTCTGTTTACTTTTACTAGAAACCCTCGGCGTTATCGTGTACAGCTCAAGTGTCAAACTCGTTTTATTTCAATGCTGCGTGTGCGCAGGTTTGATCTCAGAAGTAAGAACGATTGCATGAGAACTTAAAAACACACTCACAGTTTTTTTACATAACGTGAACGATTCATTTCCAGTGTAGCTGCGATTTCTGCAGTCAGTCTTGTAAATCACACAGTTTAGTGTGGTACTGCAGGCCGTGGGTCACATCGCTGTCACAGAGAAGGCTGACAGTGATTCAGGCTTCTGTTTGGACGGCCGCTCTGATATGATCCCCTATTCATTAGGGGTGGGGGAAAAATCGATACTGTGTAGTATCGTATATTTTGTTTGCTGATAATGTATCGATGCAGGGACGGCACAAATCGATATTTTGTTACAGAAAAAGTTTGTGCTCTGACTTCAGAGCATGTTGATCCTTTTTCTGAGCAACAATCCTGACGCTGTCCAAATGTGTTTAACTGTTTTTTGGCAGCAATAAACATGACAGTTTACTTATTTTAATTTAAGACATGTTTTATTTTAATTACGTTTAAAACTTTTTTATTTAATGTAAAATTACATTTTGTTTTAATTTACTTTCAAATTCTTCAGTTGCTGAAGGGGCTGCATAGTTTTCATATTGCATAGTTCAGAATAGCTGTAATTGTACCAGATGGTTTCAGTTAAGTTGGACTAGACTGTAATACAAACCGTTCAGTTTGTCAACAATAAAACTGAGATGAGAGAAAGACTGAGTGTGAGACTTTGATATTAGATAAAATTAATATTGATGAAGTTTACCTTTATGGACAGAATCTGAATATCGCAAAATATTTTAAAAAATTGCAATAATATCGTATCGTGCGTTAAGTATTGTGATAATATCGTATCGTGGGATGTTTGGTGATTCCCACCTCTACTATCTATGCTTCTGGCATAAATACAGATACGATATCCCTCAATCACTACAGTTTTTACTCCCTAAATGTTAGCCAGCGGTGGTGTATATCCCCCTCATCCACAAATCAAAATGACTTTATAATTTAAGAACAGTTTAAAGCAATAAAGTTTGTCTTATTAAGCACAGAGTTTAGCACTCATAAACTGAACTCGGATCAGGTTTGACTGGTAGTTGATTTAAATGTCATAGTGTGACAACTCCAACCCAAACAAACTGTTAAGACGTTACAGTAAACCCGTAAAAGCAGGTTTTGAGGAAGCGCAGAGATCATCGAGCACATCAGCAGAAACAGAACAGGAGAAGAAGTCATACATACATGCTGGTGTCGAGCAGTCCCTCGTGTTGTGATAAACTCTATGAAAGTGTGTTTTGCACTCCGATGAGAACTTGACTGGTCCTGCTTAACAGAAAAAGGTCTCATCAGATAAAGCAATCATTTTTGAATCTTATTTGCAGGTGTAATTAAGCTTACAGTTAATGTGAACAGACATGTGCTAACTAAAGCTGGACCTGGCCTTAGTGTGCAGGGGAATCGAGTCTTCAATTAGAAGCACATCTAACATTTAAGCTTCCAGATTTTCACATCACTCATGAACCCTGCACATAGTTCCTGAGACAAATAATCAGCTTAATGTGCCGCTGCCTTCAGCTTAATACTGTCAGCTTCAGACCATGTGCTGTTTCTCAGCACTGCTGCCCTACAAGCAACCCTTTCTTAACTTACTGCAGCCCCCAGTGTTCGTGATGTTTTCTATGACCTGAGCAGACTGCATGCTGGCTTGGAAAGAAAAGGATTTTTTCACAGGGGCAAAAGGAGGAATTTGCACTGGATTAGTGCCATCAATGCTGGGACAGTTAGTTGTCAGAAACAAACGGTCTTGCATTAGAGACAGAGTTTGTGCTCCTAGTGTCGTCTTTGGTTTCTTACCTCCAAAATGCTCAATGATTTTCTCTTTCATGTTTGCATCTCTGGAAAAGATTTCTGGAAAAGAAACTCACTGTTAGCTTCTCACCATCTGAGCAAAGTTATGCATGAACCACAGTGACGGAGGGATCGTCAGTGTTAACAGTCTCCCTCCTGCATCCTGCATTATGTTTCAAGAATCTCAGCAGTGTCGCTGCTTTACGTGACGATGCACAGCTGCTTTGCATTATTAATAACTTTGAAATGTTTTTGGATTTTACTGCACACGTCCCAACTGCAGAATCATAAATGAACATTATTCATTCTCTATTAAGTTCCTCAGATGTGCACCAAATGTAGTTTTTCTCCAACTGATTGACACACTCGTGTTTTTGTCCACGGTTTGCACTCTGAGGAAATTTTGTGTATTCATAAAGACACCAAGGACCTCTGTTTGTATTAACTGTCCATCCAGGCAACACAATGGCCATGCTTACAGGCTAAAGAGATTATTTTATGGGAGTTTAATGCCCATCAGAAGAAGTAAGTAGCTACATTAACCCTCCAGCAAGAGATTTGTGCAATGCTCTACGGGGGGATAAATATGGAAGAAAATCACTTAGATGCACTAAGAAAAATCACAGAGAATATTACAAAATTAATTTAGGAAGACGGACAGAAGACAACCCATAAGAGCAACACGGGTCAGGTTTTCAGGGTCTACATATGTGGAGGATTAGTGAATGTGTCGACACTGTTTTTAGCTGCCAGTCCTAAACTGTAACGATGTAACAGATAAAACCAGCTAGAAAATAAGTGCCTGGCTTCATGGCGTGTTTCTTGAAACAACCGTAGCTGTAGAGGAAGAGGTGAGTGTGCCGCACACATCAGTGGATTTATCGATGTTTCTCTTTCCTCCTCGTTGTGTTCAAAACATCCATCCTTGCGTGACCACAAATCTTTGGTAGCGTTGCACGCACCGCTTGCTAATGTGCTGCTTTTTATATCCTCAAAAGATGAATTCCATCCAGTCAGTGGTCTGAAAGGTACTTTTCCAACTGCATGAGCTGGAGCCAAGATTTTAAGCTGTATAACGCCTGCACAACATCTCTACGACAGGATCTAATTGATAGTGGTGTTGGACACAGTCTGATATTGGAAATAAACAGCACATTATGTTAACTTAGCCCTTAATATACTCCCACACATACCAGTGAGGCACAGCCCTCGACTACTCTCTGAGTCTGTTAAAGCGATAAAAACAGTTGCATAAAAGGATTTTCTGGATTCCTTTTCTTTATCACATTCGAGCGCACCTTCTTTGCCAGGTTTTAGATATTTGAAGAGTTGCAGCATTAATGCAGATTTACTGAAATGTCTGAGACGACTCAGTTTTAGTAAAAATCCTGTTAAATGTCGCAAGGGCAACATTCAGTAACATGCTCTGGATAGTCTTCCCAGATAAATAAAGTCCAGTGTTTATAGTCTCCTCATACAGGCTCTTCATTCCATAACGGTCAAAAAAGTATTTTAGTTAGAGTATCACTGATGCAATGCCGTGTACGTGACACAGCACAACCAGTCTGCTTTATCTGCTCTGTCTGCAGACGTGAATGTGACCGGAGATGCTTTCCAGGACACTACAGCGCCTGTGTGCATGTTGGGCGCTCATCACTCACGTTAAAGAGTCCAATCATACTGAATGACTCATTCACAAGTTTAGCATCACCATGCCCCTCCTACCTTAATTAGCCTATCCACATCTCCATCTGTCCAACAGTCAGTTAAACACGTGTTGAAGAAACATGGTCAGAAAACAGGTCTTCAAAATGAAGCACACCTGCATTGTGTTCATGGAAACCACTTTAAATTTAGCTGGACACTTGAGGCCAGACGGATGTGGATGCTGACCTCTCTGAGCACCAGTGACACACAAAATTACAAAATTTAACTCGAACAAACCAGTTTCCATTCAGCTAAAAGAAGCTCTTGAATAAGGCGTGCAGCACTGCCCAGAACACTGACAGCTGTCCCCAACTGTAAAATGGGGATTATGCCTTCATCATCAGAACCTAAAAATAAATCTTATCAGCTTACCTGAGAGTCTACTGTTATCCAGCCTAGGGACATAGAAAGGCTTTTCCCGGGAGGAGAACTTCATGTCTTGTGCTGAAGTGAAGAGTCCACTGCTACAGCGCCTGGAGATGGGTTTCTCCCGTTGCTGGCTGTCTCTGATAACCTGTAAGATTAGATCCAACAGGGTCCTTCGTTCTTTCTGCTTGTCCTCCTTGCTGTCCATACACTGACCCGAAGTGATGAGCAGAAAGAAGATAGTGAGCAGTACGTGCCATTTCCTTTCCACCTGCATGACTTTACTGTCTGAAAGCATGAGCAGACGGGTTTTGTTACACGAAAGTCATTACACGAAAAGAAATGCCTCATTTGTTTGACTGGACTGACCAAAAACACACTTGGACAGTTTGCATTATGATTTACATGAAGGGACGAATCAGCACTGATATTTGAAGTCCTTCACATTTTCATTATTACAGCAAAATTAATAAAATCTGCATGTTGGAGATAAAATAGGTAACTTCTAAAAAATCTCCACTTTCCCCTTGTTTAATACAAGAGTAACGCAAATGCATTTAATTGAACTTCAAACTTACTAGTTTAGGAGTTAAAGATGCTTATGTCCTGGAGGGTGGACACAGTTGTCTTCAGCAAATTCTTCCGATCCGATAGGAGAGAAAGCCAACAGACTGTGCTCACCACAGTCTTTCTTGAAATAATGCGTTCCTATTTATACGAGGAGCCACCTTCTTGAAGGTAATACAATCGATTTTGAGTGGGTGGTAAAGCAATGTTGACATCTTTGGTGTAATTTCTTCCAGTGGCACTCCCTCACTTAGGCATGAGCCACTCCTTTACGCACCAAAAACATCACTAGTTGTAGTTGAACGGGACAGGCTACTTGCAAATAAAAACGACCCTCTTATAGATGCAATAATGGGCGAAGATCTGAAAAAGTCCCCCGTGCACTATAACTTCCATTAAAAAAGAAAGAAAAAAACCCGACAAAGACCGTGGCGCGGAAGCGCACGAGTGTCCACTTTTCCAAAAAGAGCGACTTGTTGGATGTTGGGTGCAGAGAAGTGAAGAATCTGTGGGCATGTGAGCTTCTAGCTGACCTGTCAGCGTGCCGATGTTTTTGCTCACCGATGTCCAAGTCTTGTGACCGCCTAAGCGCCGCAGATATTGCGCCTCCTGGAGCAGCCATCCGGCTTTTTCCCACACATGCTGAACAGAGTCATGTCCGTGTATAACTCTAAAACTTTACCTACAGGTGTGGCAGGGTTACGGAGTGGTGTAATTAGTGGGTCGCTACATTTCAGATGCATCTGATACAGACACACCTGCTGACTCAGCTGCTGGAACTGTGACTCCAATCCAGTTTAAAATACAAAGTTTGTATGAGTGTAACAATGAGGCAAATCTATTAATGCGTGAAGTCTTCAGATTGATTCATTGTTTCATGTGTAATCAGTTATTAACAGGCTTCTATTTGTGCTTACAGAGATCCACGTTTGCACTTTGCATGCATTCACGTCACCTAGTTGCGTAAAGAGCTCATGTGGAAGCTTTAGATGTGCATTTCGTCATTCGATGTTTATTGGTGGTTTAAAAAGCACAGGAGGAGGAAGATGACATTACTGTTTTTATTATTGTTGTTGGTGTAGATGTTTATATGTTTTTATATTAATTGTGGAGAAGAAGCACTGTGCGTCAGGTGTTGGTCCCCATCGCTTAGCTTTACCTGAACATAACCACTGTCTTCTGGGGCGCTCAACTGGAGCCCAAAGGTATCTTGACACCTTTGGAGGGTATGCGGAGCGAAACACGACTTTCAACGCGGACAGACTTCCTGTGTTACTGTTACTATGGAAACAGACCACGCACTGAAGGCTGAGCTAACGTTAGCTGTAGCTAACCTTGGTTTAGTTTCGGCTCCGTGGGACCTTTCTTTGGTTAGAGACACGTTTTCTATCTAAATATGTCGCAAAGGTAACCTGTTCAAAAGCCACGTGCTTGTTGTTGTGAAGTGTTTAATGTTTGCTTGTTGTGCGTAAAACGTGAAAATATCTGTGCCCAGTAAGTCAAACTAAAGAAAGTATCACAGCAGGGATATTTCAAATTTAGCAGCATATTTGATCACAGAATAAATAAAGGGTCTTATTATTATTGTCAATCCCAATGAGTAATGAGACTCCAGCTGAATAGCAGCGCTGACACGTGTGCTGGTTTCTGCTCTTTAAATATTTAGCTTTGTTGTTATTCGCATTTGCAAGTCATGATCGTTTATTCTTGTTATTCTTTGAACAATCACTAACCTGCATTATGTACCTTTCAGGATTCTCACTCACAGACTGTTCGTTCTGGCACAAACTCATCAGATTGCTTCCACTTTTTCAGGACATACAACCAGCTGTGGGCAGATGCCCAGTTAGAGCTGAGCTGTCTGCTAGAAGAAGAACTACCAGCTGAGCCCCCGGGCCCTGAAAAAGACAGAGTCGTTTTCTTCCAGCGTCTGGCCGTGCTTTTTGTGCGCTACACCCAAATCTTCAGACAGCTGGAGAAAGCCTATGACCTGGTGGTCCACCCTCAGAAGAGGAGATTTATTCACTCAGCTCTTGAAAGTGTGATGGGAAGAGTGTTAGAGCTGAAAAATGAAATGGTGGAGAAAGAGTTTTCAGAGTACCACTACATGGATGATGTGCTTCATGATTTGAAGCTCATACCTGTACGTTTGATTTCTGAGTTCAAGATAAAACCAAAATAAGCTTCTGCACACCGGCGCCCAGGGCCAACATAGTAACCACTGTTTACTCTGATGTCCTGTTAGGCCGACCTCGAGATCCCCATCCCTCGCTACTTTCACAGTGAACGCAGCAAAGAGGTGCAGCAAAGAAAGGCCATGCTGACTGACATCCTGAAAATGGCGGAGGTCACTGAAACTCCTGAGGTGAGTGGAAAAGCAGCCAAATCTTTTAAAGCCCTGAAACTTTCTCGCTTAATTTGTTCCTGTCATTTTGTTACACGCTTATGCAACAACTGTTACATTTAATGAGCCGGCGTCATGCAGAAGGTGTTCCCGTACTTTTGTCTGTTCTATTTTTGTCCCCACAGCCTGTAATGGCCAAGAAGATGAGTCAAGAGGAGGCAGTGAAGATTATTCAAGTGGCAGAGCGGGCACGACAAGGACGTGAAAGGGCAAAGTTCAACATGGAAAACTTAAATATGAACACCATGTACAGGATCAAGGAACCTGGAGCAGAAAGTGCTGAATCCGCTGCAGTCTGCATCCAAAAGGTCCATCGTTACTCACACACCACGTGTCACGTGCCATCTTCTTTTTCTGTGCAAGCACTCGTTCATGCTCACAGGTACAATTGAATGTACTCGCAGGTGTGGAAGGGCTACGTGCAGAGGAAGAGGACAAAAACTGCCAGAGAGGAGGAGATGATTCTTCTGGGAATGGTGGGTAAAATGCGGCTTCATCAAGATACTTTTTAATGTTTATAAGAAAACACTAGAGTGCTGAATTTTTGTTCTAGAATATGGATCCAAAGTATGAGGAGCCACGCCCTGCGGAAATGACGGCCCAGGCCATCGCGGCTTCCACACGAGTAAAACAGATGGAGCACGAGGAGGCTTACCAAAAGGCCACAGTGGATGTCATGAACCAACTACGGGATGTGGAAGGGGACGACATGAGCAAAAGCATGAAGGTGCAAATTCAGCAGTGGTTCACTGAGTGCCGGTAAGCTGGCAGAGAGTTTGTTTCCATGATTTTTCCCTCTGGTCACGGAGCTTTTTCACACTTGGTGGGTTTAGTTTCACGTTTGAATCTTCGATGTTTTAGCAATGCTACAGGAACATTTCCAGACTACCCAGATGAAGAAGATGGAGGTTCTGCCCTCATTTTTGCTGAAAAGACCCCTCAGCAGGTAGAATCCAGTCTGATTTAAAGGTTTTATTCGTGCTTTAATATTGTTCGTAAACAGTGGCGTTGGTGGGTTTTTTAGTTGTTGGAAGAATTTGCTGCAAAAGAAGAAGAAGAGGCCAACGCCAAAGCTAAAGGAAAAGAAGAAAAGAAGGAAAAGGGGAAAAGTGACAAGAGGAAGGAAGACGAGGAGGTGGGGAGACACCGCTGTTTTTAATTTAGTAGAACAATCTGTAAAATGATTATTACTGTATCTTAGATAAGAATATAGCAAAATATTGAGCTCAATCAAAGCAAAACCAAACGCTTCACTTTGTGTTCATCGCTGTAACTGCATCACGATCAGGTGGAGGAGGCAGGGCTGAAGATGCTGCCTTCTGCATTTCTGCTGGACCTCGAAGTTGAAAGTAAAATCTACGCAGGTACGGTCCAGCGCCAAACACTGACAGTTTGTTTAAATGTTAAAAACCTTTAACACTAAAACTCGTGATTCACATCCAGTTTGCAACAAAGCGTAAAGGTTTTTGTTTGTTTTGGCCAATCATGAGTCTTTGTGAGTATCACAGTTTATCCTGATGCATGCTGAGTCATGCAGGTAAGTAACTCTGTAAGTTCTGTTCATCTGGACGTTTTCAGTTTCGTCACTCATCCAGGTGACTTCTTCAGCCTCCAAGTGACGAGCCGCTTCCCCCACGCTGCGTCCTGATGAGCAGCGCCAACCTTTCACGCGCATACTTAGAGTCTGCATCTTTGTCATCCTCAGACTTTTGGCACAATCGCAGTGAGTACGGAAACTTTAACCAAATGCACGACCCGGAGCTGATCAAGGAAGAAAAGAGGAAAGTCATTGAGGCGGAAATTCGAGTGAAGGTGCGGCGAAGGCTCCAGCACACGAGCCAACATTGTAAAAGCAATTCTTGGCTCATTTCACAGCAAAACACCCGTTTGCTTCTGCTTAGCCTTAAATTAACATTTCGTTTGGTCTTAACAGAGAGTTCGATGCAATGCTTGGGTTTGCCTCACTCACTGGTGATGTTTTGCTCGCACCAGGTCGATGAGCAGATGAGACACGAACTGGCTGAGTGGAAGCTGTCTGTGGATAAAGACAAGGGCGGTAAGACGAAAGCAAACGCCAAGGTACCTGACTGAGAGACGGCGGCCGCAGTTTACGCTGATTCCTTGAAGCGTGTTGCTGATTGTGTTTGTTTCTGCAGAAGAAGAAAGGCTCTAAGAGTGGAAAGAAGAAGAAAAAGGAAAAAGACCTGACGGCTGATCGGTGAGGTCACGCGCAGCCTGATTGGATGTTCAGCACAATGCAGAAGAGATTTCATCTTTTATTCACATCTGTAGGACTCTGCAGTCTCTGTGTCGGGAGCTGGTGGAGCAGGGCTTACTGAAGCAGACACGTAATGTTCAGCTGCAGGATTTCTTGGGTAAGACACGACACACTGTGACAGAAATGCTTTTGTCTAATTGTAACTTGTTTTTGTGTGCTTGTGCATGATGTGCTGGTACTCCACAGGAAGTTCACCACTGAGCTGTGTTAAGTAGAAACTATGGCGCGTGGATGTGCTGCCCTCTTCTGGCTCGCGTTGCTAAAACTAATCTCACGCAGTCGTTCGATGTAATGTTGATGATTTTGCACCGACTGTCTATATTCATACGTCACAGTTCAGTTAAGTACAGATTAAATAAAATGCTGTAACTTATTACATCATTTTATATCCCAGCCTTTGTTAAGGTGAGATTTATTCACTGATTATGGTTTTGCAGAACATTTGTATTGTGTCGATGTGAAACTAACAAACAGGTGACTTGCTGCATACTCCCTAGGCGACTATAGCTACCTGGGGACCACGCTGAGGCAACACGACATTGAGCCCATGCCGTCATTGTCAGATGTGCGACAAGTCATATCTCTGTACGCAGTTCTGCCGTTAGGTATTAAAGCCAGCACCAATCTTTCACATCAACGGGACAGAAAACATCTGTAGTTTGAAATAACATGCGCGTCACTTTCAGGCTCTCAGGTGGTACACGAGAAGGCTCCTCTGATAAAGTCGGTCCTGCTGGTCGGACCCACAGGTGTGGGTAAAAAGATGCTGGTCCATGCGGTTTGCCACGAGACGGGCGCCTGCCTGTTTGATCTGTCTCCCCTGAACACAGCCGGAAAGTACCCAGGCAAGAGCGGGCTCGCCATGATGCTTCACATGGTGTTTAAGGTGAAACGGCCAACCGCAATCAATGCTTTTAATCTCGCGTGTGCAGCACAAATGAGAAGAATTTGGTGATTTAAAGACTTTAAAAAGGTAAAATCAGACTGCATTCAGATTTTTCTGTCATTATCTTAAAGACTCAAAGTTATGAAGGCAGAACCTTAATGAACTTACATGACAAACTGGTTAATGTCAAGCAGAATAAAGAAGCCAGTGCATAGAAAAATGCAGCGTGAGTGTAACCCAAATAAGGCGGAAGAAAGAGGGCTGAGGCTCACAGACTAGAGTGCATCTAAAGACAGGCTTGTGTTCAGCTGGCGTAGCAGCAGAAATGACCCACATCACCATGAACATTTGCATCCTGCTAAGTTCCTCCTGATCGTTTACAGGTTGCGAGACTGATGCAGCCTTCAGTGATCTGGATCGAAGATGCAGAGAAAATGTTTTACAGGAAAATCCCCAAAGAGGAAAAAGAGGTAAAGCAGACAAAGGGATTGTCGTTGTGTACAAATGTTGTAAAGCTGATTTTTCCATGTGGTTAATAGTTGGACCCTAAGCGGCTGAAGAAAGATTTGCCCAAGTTCCTGAAGCTGATCAAAGGGGAGGATCGCGTTCTGATCATAGGAACGACTCGAGACCCGCACAGCGCCGAGATCAAGTCTCTGTGCAAAATGTTCAGCAAAATCCTCCTCATCCCAAGACCTGACTACGGCTCAAGACGCAGTAAAGACAATTAAACGTCATGTTTTTGTAATGAATGTAACGATATTTCGACGACGTTGGTGTTAAACTTGACTCTGTTTGCCTTCAGTCCTGTGGAAGCAGCTGATCAGAAAACACGGAGGTGAAGGGACCGAGGCGTTGGACCTCAGTTCTCTGGCAAAGATTTCTGACGGCTATACTCCAGGACACATCGTCCAAGTGATTCAGAGCGTTCTTACCAAACATCGAGTCTTCCAGCAGGCAAAACGACCGCTGACTGCAGCCGAGTTTATCGCCCCGTTAGCCCAGATTGACCCCGTGTTCCAGGAGGAGGAGGAGGCCCTGAAGGTAACGTGGATGTCTTTGATGTAAAGAGTAACTCAACGACAGGCTGAGAAGCAGAATATTGAAGCCCGCTTTACTCTGGCTAAAAATAGACTAAAAGTACTGCGGATCACTTTATATAAAGGTTAGACACGAGATTATTAGAGGTTGTTAAGTTACTCTTTAGGATTTGCTTACATTTACATTCTTTGACAGTATTGTTGTCACTGACATTAAAATCATAAAAGGATTTCTTTTTCCAACAGAGCTGGTATGCAAAGACGCCCCTGGGAAAGAAGAGAAGTAAAGCTGCGTCAGGAAAGGAAGAAGAAGAACCAGCTAAAGACAAAAATACCAAGAAGAAAGGAAAAAAATGATCTTTTATTTGTTGTCTTTTACTGAAGTGTGTGAGTTGTACCCTCAGTGAGGCTGACGCTGTCCTGCGTCAGTAACACACATTAAGCTGCAGTCCCTGTGTTTGCAGCCACATCAGTGAAGTTTCTCTCTTGTGCAGGAGTTACCTGTAAACAGAACGCAGTCGTTTTCAAATCATTAGCATCCTACATTTTATTGAATGCAGTAGTTTGATGATTTTCAATTTTATGTCAGTAAAATGTTTCCAAAACGTTGGGAGGTCTTTTTTTCAGTATGCACGTGGGAACAAGGACGCCCACTTCTGCAGTGCGTTCGCTTTTTCTGCGTTTCGCTCGCTTGGTGTCGGATTTTATCCTCTCAGCTTTGTCATGTTTGTTTGGGTGGATGCCAGGCCGAGACTGTGGGCTTCCATACAAAGAAGAAGATCTAGATGCAGGTTCTTCATCCTTACTTCTGAATGGCCTGTTCTCTCTGAGGTGCAGTTTGTATATATATGTAAATATGACCCTTGACCTGTCAAACTGGTGGCTGTAGCTGTGAGACTGAAGGCTAAGCTGTTATTAGATGTGCCAAGGCGGCTCAGTCAAGGACATTTAATGTTCAGGCTGTGGCTTCCTGGCTGTAGCGCTCAGTTATGAAGGTTAAGGAGATCCTCTTTTCTTTAGGTGTCACACACAAAGCCAGAGTAAAATTCATTTCCAGGGCACCGAGACGACGACAGGAGCCACATTTTAAATAATCACAGCGTGCTGCAGAGTCCTACAGTGTGCTCTTTGTTATTGCCTCTGTGTGGTGCAGAGAGTCAGGCTCAGAAGAAATGCCAAACACACGAGGGGGAGTGTTTCCAACATGATCCAGAGGCTTAGTTCAGCTGTTTCGTCAAGTTCTAAATTCCCTCGGCAGATCTTCACATTGACTTGGTTCCTTTACCGTGACTCTATTTTTAGAGTTTGTACACAAAGATCCACATTTCATCATGCAAAGCTCGTCTGTTGGACATCTTCACAGGATCAAGACATCAGAGGCTGCTCGTCTTTCATCTTCAGAAACAGCGACAGCCTTCGAGTCAGAAATACAACGAAATATTTGTTCCTACACCGACTCGATATTTTACCTGTTAAACATTGCAGTGAATGAGCTTCTGTAAACTGAGAATGGCTTCTGTGGACCACCGTTCTCCTTCGCAGTGATGACAGGTTATTTTCTGTGCCCCACAGAGATAATCTCTGCTGATACAGTTTCACTGGCACATGGGACTGTCTGTCAGACTGAGGTTTACACAATGCTGCCTGGCTCTGGCTTTCTTCTTTTTGATGAGGGATTCCCACAAATCTGAACTACGTAAAAATGGTTAAAACAATAGCATAAAGGCTGAAGCACGGTTGGCTGCTGGGCTTTGACCGTCTCATTGTAATGTTTCCTGTATTTGGTTTTTGGGGCAAACTGAGCTTTTCAGATCCCAGATGCAGCCACACAGACCATAGTTGTGGTCAAAAGGTTACATACAGTAATCACGGACATGGATGTCAGAGTAATTTGAGGTTTTAATGATTTCTTTGAACTTTTAAAAAACAAGAATTGGTGCACAAGTTTGGATTTATTCTGTGTTTTCCTTAACCCCCGCCCCAAATAACATTAGGTTAAATGTCCCTTAGCAAAATCTATCCAACCATCGTGAAATTGAGGATTTTGGAGGGTCTCCTTCTTAGGGCCTCCAGTACTACTCACAGCAAAACAGCCCCAGAGCATAATGCTACTACCACCATGCTTGACTTTTGATCTTTTGGAGAAGGCATTTGGTTTGTCCATGTGTACGCCTGCAAATTTCAACTGCACTTTAAGGCTTCGATTATGGAGCAGTGGCTTCTGTCTTGGTCGGGATCCTCTCAGTCTGTGTAAAACTTGTTTTGACTGTGGACAGTGACGCTGGTGTTCCAGCGGTTTCGAGTTCATGACACACTTTAACCCTGGTGGTTTCTGGGCTGTTCCTGAACATCCTCTCAGCGGAGGGCGACAGCTTGGCTGGTCTTCCTCAGCAAAGTGGTGACATATCCAAATAACTGGTACTTTTGTCCAGTTGTTTGTGTTTGATCTGCAGCTGTTCTGATGTAGCTCTGTGATGCTTCTCTGATGGACCGTCCCAAAACCCCAACTTCAAATTTACTGACTATGTTTAAAAGGAAACCCACCAGGCCGTGATGAGTGGTGAAATATGCAGCCAGAGTTATGCCCGAGGCTCCAAAGGTGTCTTATGAAGGTGGGACTTGATTTGATTTTACATGTGCGTATGTATGCTTTGACCCCGTGTGGATGACAGAAAATCCTACATTCAAACTTGTTTTGTAACGATTTTAAGGACGTATGCATCTTTCATGACCTTTTAGCATTAACAGTGGAAGAAACCACCTCTTTCCTGTTACCTGTTTGACGTCTGTATCTGTAACAGGTTTTAGACACTGTGGCACCCAATGTGTGTGTGTGTGTGTGTGTGTGTATGTGTGTATATATATATATATATATATATATATATATATATATATATACACACACACATATATATATATATATGTATATATATATATATATATATATATATATATATATATATATACATACACACACACACACACACACACACACACACACACACACACACAGCAGCTGGATAGCGTAGTGGTTAGACTACACGCCTTTGGAACAGAGGATCGCAAGTTCGATTCCTGCCTGGGGCGTCTGTATCCAGTAAGGGTCCTAAGGCTAGACCCCCTATGCTAAGCAAGCCTACCGCAGACATGAGCGAGACAGATAAATATGAAGGCATGCCGGCTCGGACGTCGCCCGGATCAACAAGGTCCGCGTCAGGTGTTGAGGAACCAGGGCACCCTGACGAAAAGTGGGCTACTGGAACAAGAAGGCATCGGTGGGCAAGGGACGAAAACAGGGCGTTGTTGGAATGCTACTACGCAAGTAACCCCGGCGGAAGGGGCTACATGAATAGGATGAGGGACCTATGGATTCTTCGATACCCAACATCCACAATGACGGCGAAACAACTAGTAGCTCAGTGTTCCAACATTCGAAAGAAGGGACTGCTCTCACAGCTAGAGATTGACGAGGTACAACACAAATGCTACGGCAAGGAGGAGTCAGGACGCCAGGTCAGGGGGGAGATATCATCACCCCCACCCGAGATTGGGTACATAGCCCCAAGTGCGATAGGAGAAGGATCGTTGAGTGCGAGAGGAACTGACCTGAAAAATAGGATCATGGCCAAGCTTGAAACCTGGATCCCCCGTAGCCGGTTACCAAGATTACGTGAAGTACCCTCAGAAGGTCTGCTAGATGATGTTAATGCAGCACTACGGGCAATACCTACAACCACGATTACCGACACTAACAAGCTGATCTACAATACGGCAGCAGTGATCAGTGAGATGCTTGGCTACAAGTTGAACAGCCACAAGGGGCAGTACCCTCCATGGAGAAGGAGGCTAGAGGGCAAGATCAAAGTAGCACGGAGGGAGGTTAGCCAACTAACGGAGTTGCAGAAAGGTGCGACGAATAAGGTGCCTAAGAAATACAGCAAGCTGTCCATACCTGAGGCCTTGGAAACTGCCAAGCAAAGACTCACAGCCTTGGCCAGCCGCTTGAGGAGGTACACCAGAGAGATAGAAGGCAGGAGAATAAACCAGCTGTTCTCCACAGAACCAGCAAAGGTGTACTCTCAGTGGCAAGGGAACAATAAGAGAACAGCACCACCAAGGCTGGAGACAGAACAATACTGGAAGAGCATATGGGAGAAGGACGCAATGCTCGGTGGCTAGTGGATCTGAGGGCAGACCATAGCGACCTCCCTGAACAGGGTCCAGTAACCATCACAGTGGCAGATATCCAAGAAAGGGTCTCCAGTATGAAGAGTTGGACAGCACCAGGGCCCGACATGGTTCACGCCTACTGGCTGAAGAAGCTGACTGCACTCCACGAGCGTCTGGCAGCACAAATGAACCAGCTGCTAGTTAACGAGAGACACCCGGAATGGCTAACTGAAGGCCGGACGGTCCTGATCCCCAAGGACCCCAAGAAGGGACCGGTCCCCTTCAACTACCGACCAATAACCTGCCTCAGTACTACATGGAAGCTCCTGTCAGGCATCATATCGGCTAAGATGAACAGGCACATGGGTCAATACATGAGCGGGACACAGAAAGGAATTGGCAAGAATACCAGAGGGGCAAAACACCAGCTACTGGTAGACAGAACAATCAGCCGAGACTGCAAGACCAGACTGACCAACCTGTGCACTGCCTGGATTGATTACAAGAAGGCCTATGACTCAATGCCCCACAGCTGGATACTGGAATGCCTAGAATTGTACAAGATCAATGGGACCCTAAGAGCCTTCATCAGGAACTCAATGGGGATGTGGCGTACAACACTAGAGGCCAACTCCAAGCCCATAGCACAAGTTACCATCAAGTGCGGGATCTACCAAGGAGATGCTCTGTCCCCACTGCTGTTCTGCATAGGCCTGAACCCCCTCAGTGAGATCATTAACAAGACTGGCTACGGATACCGACTACGGAACGGAGCAGTTGTCAGCCACCTCCTGTACATGGATGACATCAAGCTGTATGCCAAGAGTGAACGAGACATCGATTCACTGATCCACACTACCAGGCTATACAGCAATGACATTGGAATGTCGTTCGGACTGGAGAAGTGTAGTCGGATGGTAACAAAGAGAGGGAAGGTAGTCAGAACTGAGGGGATTGAACTACCAGAAGGCAACATTGCAGACATAGAGGACAGTTACAAGTACCTGGGGATCCCGCAGGCAAATGGGAACCATGAAGAGGCCGCTAGAAAGGCTGCAACCACCAAGTACCTGCAGAGGGTCAGGCAAGTCCTGAGGAGTCAGCTGAATGGTAAGAACAAGATCCGGGCCATCAACACATACGTGATCAGGTACCCTACTGGGGTAATAGGCTGGCCAAAGGAGGAGATAGAAGCCACTGACATAAAGACAAGAAAGCTCCTGACCATGCATGGAGGGTTTCACCCCAAGTCCAGCACCCTGAGGCTGTACGCTAAGCGGAAGGAAGGGGGCCGGGGACTGGTGAGTGTCAGCACCACAGTCCAGGATGAGACAAGGAACATCCAAGAATACATTGGGAAGATGGCCCCAACTGACCGAGTGCTCAGTGAATACCTCAGGCAGCAGAAACCCAAGAAAGAGGAGGGAGACGAGGAACCATCATGGAAGGACAGGCCCCTGCACGGTATGTACCACCGGCAGATAGAGGAGGTGGCTGATATCCAGAAATCCTACCAGTGGCTGGACAAAGCTGGACTGAAAGACAGCACAGAGGCACTAATCATGGCAGCACAAGAACAAGCTCTGAGCACAAGATCCATAGAGGCTGGGGTCTATCACACCAGGCAAGACCCCAGGTGCAGGCTGTGTAAAGATGCCCCAGAGACAATCCAGCACATAACAGCAGGGTGCAAGATGCTAGCAGGCAAGGCATACATGGAACGCCATAACCAAGTGGCCGGCATAGTGTACAGGAACATCTGTGCCGAGTATAACCTGGAAGTCCCGAGGTCAAAATGGGAGATGCCCCCAAGGGTGGTGGAGAATGACCGAGCTAAGATCCTGTGGGACTTCCAGATACAGACGGACAAAATGGTGGTGGCTAACCAACCGGACATAGTGGTGGTAGACAAACAGAAGAAGACGGCCGTAGTGATCGATGTAGCGGTTCCGAATGACAGCAATATCAGGAAGAAGGAACACGAGAAGCTGGAGAAATACCAAGGGCTCAGAGAAGAGCTGGAGAGGATGTGGAGGGTGAAGGTAACGGTGGTCCCCGTGGTAATCGGAGCACTAGGTGCGGTGACTCCCAAGCTAGGCGAGTGGCTCCAGCAGATCCCGGGAACAACATCGGAGATCTCTGTCCAGAAGAGCGCAGTCCTGGGAACAGCTAAGATACTGCGCAGGACCCTCAAGCTCCCAGGCCTCTGGTAGAGGACCCGAGCTTGAAGGATAAACCGCCCGCAGGGGCGTGCTGGGTGTTTTTATATATATATATATATATATATATATATATATATATATATATATATATATATATATATATATAAAAATAATGTTCTTCCTCTACACCCCCCCCCCCAATTTTTTTGCACATGTCAGGCTACATTTCATTGTGTGTTATACTTGTATAACTATGATGCATGTGACAAATAAAGAACCTTGAACCTTGAACCTGTGGGTCGGGGTTGTACAGAGCAGGCGATTAAACCCCATCAGCCTCATGGTGCAGAGGCTCGTCTGATGCTGTTCGGTCATTTTGGTCTCATTGTTGAGAGAAAATGCTGCAGACCTTCTGATGCAATACAAAGGTTGCTTTAAAATAAGGTGAATCTACGTTTTGTTGTCATGTTTCTAAGCTGGTCAACCCCTCATTGATGCACGGTGGAAAACCATCAGAGACACTGGGACCACTGTTTACATTCTGATTGTTTTTCATGGTTCCAGTGATGTCGAGCATATGGTGCCTTGCACCATTAAAGCCAAAGCTATCTTTGCCCTCATACTGACAGAAGGCTATTTTGGAGGTTAGTGTGTGGGGAGAGATATGTCAGCTGTTCAGCACTATGCTCCATAACAGCAGGAAAAAAAGAGAAAGCACTATAGCCTGTCAACTTTGGGAACTGGGATGCACAAGGAGGCATGGACACGCTCTTTGGTGGATTAAATGCATCTTGTTAACCTTAAAGGCTCTGTGAGAAACAGCACAGCACTCCCAAAGGATCAGTGGCCACGCTGGAGGTTTCATCCAGCTCGTGTTTGCTTTGGATAAAGTAGTTTTGCTTTTTTGAAACAGGTGCAGAAACAGTGCATGCAGGCATGTGTTCGTCCTATAGATCACCTGCTTAGTTTGAGAGCTGGTGCATTGGTGCAGGTAAGCTTATGTATTCTTCTTTAATTTGGAAATGTGTATAGAAATGATATTTTTTATTTTTGCAGTTGAATATAGCCAACAAGAAACCCTGTTGAATAGAGTATCACTGGAATATAGTTGAATTATATTGCAAAGTTGTATTAAGCTGGTTTGCTGTATTGCTCTGAAAGGATTTCAGTTTTTATTTCTCTGGTGTTTATTTTGCAGAATAGATTTTAATAGGCTTATGATAAAATATTAGGTAATCTAGATAACTGGTTCCAAAGACAGTGGCGTGTGTGACGCATCATAAAATACCATTTTAGCTGTAGGTAATGTAATGGAGCAGACTGGCCTATGCTTGGAGCGCTGCTGGGAGGAGCTGGCGTGTTTGATGATCTCAAATATCATATCAATCGGTCGATCGCTTGTTGGCTTTTCAGAGCTTTCCCTTCCTCTGAGTTCAGCTCATGTTGCCTTATGGAGGTTTGATCACAGCTGAGTCTATATTGGTGGGGATGAACTCAGCCAAGTGCGGTGACAGAGATTACTCTGCTCTTCATTACTGACTGGCACGCCATCACAGGGATCAACAACATGAGACACTGATGCCATGTATATCAGTTTGATGGGGTTACCATTTTGGACGTTGTGGTTTGATGGTTAGCCTGAAAGGAATTAATCTGTTTTTGCAATGATGTCCAAAAGATTTAAGCACTTATGCAGAAATCAGTAATGTCTGTACCCCTGAACTGTGAGCTGAATGAGTTCGTGGAAAAGCTGATTTCTCTTTTTGTAACACGGTTAGACAACATATCATGACTCAGGGTCACCTCGGGTACGTTTGTATTTGCAGCCTGCTGACTGTGATAGAAAACAAACTTCTCCAGTCAAGAACAAGAGACATGGGAGACAATAAGCCTGGAGGAATAGTAGCAGCTGCAAGTATGTTTATTTCTAAATGCATTTGTGCTTTTTCAACAGAGTTCTCACCATGAGTCAAAGGCCTTTAGGCCTCTAACGCCGCCTGTGTGTGTGTGTTTGCCAGAGAACCGTCTGCAGGTGGTGAAGGGATTGGATGACGTAGAGGTCTCAGAGTGTGAGAGCTGCTCCTTTGAGGTATCTCTTAACCTAGCCTACATAGAGGGCGTGTGGATGAGGGATGGGACGCAGCTCAAATCTAAACCCAACTGTCGCATCAGCACACACGGGAAGAAACACTCCCTCTTACTGAACAGGGTGGCTTTGGGAGATGCCGGTTTGTTCTCTTTCCAAGCTAATGGCATTCAGACCTCAGGCCGACTCACTGTCAGAGGTAATGTGACAGAACTACTTGCATGCTCACAGGATTGAATGTTTTTATATGGCCCAGACCATCTCTGTGTTAGATCCCAAAATCAGGTCAGTGACTTTCTCCGGGGCTTCGATAACCTGAACCACTAACTCGAGGTTCATACGTGTCTTTAAGAGGCTGTAGTTTCTGCAGTGAAGTGCATGCTGTAGTTGAAATGTCCAACAACTGCTGGACTTGGACAGACGGTGTTAATCAGTGTTATGAACCCAACAAAGCTATGGAACCGCAGAACATACAGTCACAGCGCACCGTCTTTCATTTTAGTTCGTTCAGGCGATCGTGGCTCAGAGTTGGGAGTTCGTCTTGTAATCGGACGGTTCCCGGTTCGAGCCCCGGCTTGGACAGTCTCAGTCGTTGTGTCCTTGGGCGAGACACTTCACCCGTTGCCTACTGGTGGTGGTCAGAGGGCCCGGTGGCGCCAGTGTCCGGCAGCCTCGCCTCTGTCAGTGCGCCCCAGGGTGGCTGTGGCTACAATGTAGCTGCCATCACCAGTGTGTGAATGTGTGTGTGAATGGGTGGATGACTGGATGTGTAAAGCGCTTTGGGTCCTTAGGGACTAGGAAAGCTATACAAATACAGGCCATTTAGTTCAATAAATAAATAATGATATGGAGTAATATGTCAGATTGCAGTTAGCCAATATTTTAGTGGCAAAAAGCTCTCTTTGGTTACTTTCACTAAGTTTCGAGTCATAGTGTGGATATTTCCTGCCAGCTAGGGACATTCACATCGTGAAGGAGCTGGAAGATGTCGACACAGTCGAGCGTCAACCTGTAACCTTCGTGTGCGAGGTCAGCCAGATGGATGTGGATGGTCGGTGGTACAGAGATGACTGCCGGATCCGTCCTGGGGACAGCATCAAGATCAGACACCAAGGTAAAAGATCAGTTATCTTAGCAGTAGGCCTTATTTTGGGGGAGCTAGCCTTATAGTTGCTTGAACTGATGAGCTTCAGTCATTGGTACCTGAACCATAAGGGGAACTCTGAGAATTAACCGAGGAAAAGGTAATAAGCAGAATAAAATACTGGGTTTAATGTGATTTCAGGTGAAACTCATTCTCTGTCCTTCAAGTCAGTCAGACCAGAACATGCAGGAGAGATCAGGTTCACGGCAGAGCGGGTCTCATCCTGTGCAACCCTCACGGTACAAGGTGAGCCCCGAGATTCATACCTCACACTGGGCATGAAGGAAATCCTGATGAACACACAAGAAATAGCTCTTATAAAACAATAAAGATCATAAAACCTGAGTTTATTCTTCCACTCTCAGAGCTTCCAGTCCAAATAGTGCGTCCTCTGAGAGTAAAAATCGCCATGTATCGCCACCGAGGTCTGCTAGAGTGCCAGGTGTCACGGCCTAACGCTGAGGTCAGGTGGTACAAGAACAGGAAGGAGCTACTTCCCAGCAAGAAGTATCAGCTAATCAGCCAAGATATCTACAGGCAGCTTGCTATCAATGACGTCTGCTCGTCAGATGAAGACACCTATACATGTGACGCACAGGATGATAAAACCTCCTGCCAGCTTCTGGTGGAGGGTGAGGTTCCCACACTTATGAAATCAAACTATGATATCAGGAGCTGTGCAGTAGAGGTAATATGTATTATGCTGTACGTGCAGAGCAGGCTATCACCATAGTGCGGGGGATGAAATCGGTGGAGGTGATGGAGCCAGAGCCTGCACGATTCCAGGTAGAGACCAACTTGAAATCAGGGAGGCCACCAAAGTGGACGCTGAACGGTGAGGTCATGGAGCCATGCGCGGCAGTGGACATTGACAGGGAGGCCACCCTCCACAGCCTGTGCTTCACCTCCACAGAAAGCTCCATGTCAGGCCCGGTGGTCTTTGTCGCTGGCAAGAGTCGTTCCACCGCTCAGCTTACGGTTAAAGGTGAATCTCCCACACCGCCTCAAACTGATAACATGGTATTCTCCAGTGAAATAATGGAAACACGCTGCTGAACTAAACCTGTCTCCCCTTTTAGAGCGGCCTCTTCAGGTGGTCCACCACTTGGATGACGTGGAGGCAAAAGAGAGCAGCTCTGTGACTCTGAGCTGTGAGTTTGCCCCATCTCCCAGGGTGGTGCGCTGGTTTAAGGGCCGCACAGCTCTGAAATCCTCTAACAAGTACAGCATGAAGAGGGAGGGGAAACGAGCAGGGCTGACCATCCATGGCCTGACGGGGATGGATGCGGGACAGTACCGCTGTCTGGCTGGAGGGTCACAGAGCTCGGCACACGTTAAAGTAGAAGGTAGGTTCAGTGTGATGCAAACGTTAATATGAAGCCTTTTCAGGACACGTTGATGAATTGAGCCTTTGTATTGCAGTGCGGACGCTGAAGTTGATCAAACACCTTGAACCGGTGGAAATTGAGGAGAATGGCGTCGCCACTTTCTCGTGTGAACTCAACTACGTGGTGGCCAATGTGGAGTGGCTCCTCAATAATGTCCGGCTCTATTCCAACGCCATCAACAAGATCCACCACATGGGCACCATGCACAGCCTCACAATCAAAAAGCTTCGGCCACAGGAGAGCAGGGTTACCTTCAAAGCGGGCCTTCTCACTGAGACAACCACCTTAAAGGTCAAAGGTCAGTGACAGAAGGAGTTGCTTAAATTTCTCAGAAACATAAATTGCAATGATAACAACACAAAGACTAACCTGTAATGTGTCCCAGAATGCCCAGCAGTGTTCCTGAGGCCTCTGGAGGATGCAGTTGGAGAGGAGCAAGGGGAGCTTTGTCTTCAGTGTGAGATTTCCAAAGAGACGGTGAGCCCTGCTTGGAAGAAGGACGGTGTAGTTCTGACAGCTGATGACAAACACGAGCTGCTCCAGTTTGGGAAGTCCATGGCTTTGATCATCCATTCACTGAGCAAGGACGATGCAGGACAGTACACGTGTGATCTCGGCACAAGTCAGACCAAAGCCAAAGTCACAGTACATGGTGAGTAGAGATGGACCGATACCACTTTTTCATGTCCGATACGTAATATCGGATCGGTCCATCTCTAATGGTGAGTAGAAGAAGAAACGCCATTTCTAATAAGCTCTCAAACCACAGGGTAAATTGTTTTATGCGAGTTTATCAGTAAAAGCTCTTGTATTTCTGAAACCATTTAAGAAGTTAAATAAGGTCATTATTCCTTTACTCTGCACCATGTTTAATGAGTGTTGGTGGCATTAAACCTTTCTGAGCTCTCATCCACAGTTAGTATAGCATTCAGCTGACATATGTGGTCATTCACTGATTGTATTTATTTACAGACTTACACATTACAATTGTCCAGCGTTTGAAGACGACGGCTGTCCTCGAGGGAGACACCTGCACCTTTGAGTGTCTTCTCTCCCATGATCTTGACGATAAACCTTCCTGGACCATTAACGGCCAGCTCATGGCTACCAACAGCCGTATTCAGCTCACCAACAGCGGCCGCATGTATATGATGACAGTTAGAGATGCGTTACTTACTGACGCTGGAGATGTGGTCTTCACCATTAAAGATCTAACCTGTAGGACCATGCTTTTTGTTCAAGGTACATAATCTTTCCTAAGATATGGTCACGCCTGGAGAGTTTATACACATTATACATATCCTACACTGTAAGTTGTTTCAAGATGTTGAGCGAGCCAATGTGCCCTTTCTCACACAGAGAAGCCAGTGCACATCTTCAGGGACTTGTTGAACGTCAAGGCCGTGCCTGGTGAGGATGCAGAGCTGAGCTGTGAAATCACCAAACCAGAAGTCACCATCCGTTGGCTGAAAAACGGGCGTCTGATCAAGGAGAGCCCCAAGTATGAGATGAGCGTGGAGAAACATCTGGCACGGTTGGTGATCAAAAGCACCACTATCCGAGACTCTGGAGAGTACTGCTGTGAGGCCGAAGGCGTGGCCTCCCGTGCCAAGCTTGAGATCAGAGGTAGCCTCGATTTGACTTTTCATTCATTCTTGGTTAGCAACCATTTACAGGTAGTGGTAAAACACAGGCTGCAGCAGATTGAAAGGATCGATATTGTCTCCACGCTTATATGTCTTTGGGCTTTTCATGGCTGGATCGGCTTTACTAAGCTGCCTTTTCATTTCAGAGTTACAGCACACATTTGCCAGGGAGCTGAAAGACACTCGAGCAGAAGAAAGAGGAAAGGTGACACTCGAGTGCGAGACGAGGCAGCCAGCCAAGCGTGTGACCTGGCTGAAGGGCTTGATTGAGCTGCGGCCTGGAAGGAAGTATGTCATCAGGCAGAAGGGCGTGGTGCTGTCGCTCGCCATCACCTCACTGGAGAAATCGGACACAGATATTTATATATGTGACGTTGGCACCATGCAAAGCCGGGCACAGCTGACTGTGCAAGGTGAGCGTGGATCATTTAAATCAAACTGGGCCATATCAGGCAGTGATGGAAAACACTGTAAAACAAAGGAACCAACACACTGGGAGAAATGCCAATACGATGAGTGCTGCAATGCAACGTTTATCATTGCTGAGTAAAATGTTTGGTAAAAATCTAATGGTGCTGATCGGGTCATGTATGCTGCAAGTTTGTCAGAGTTTTGTCTTTTCCGTCTCGCAGGTCAGAAGGTGGTGATTCTGGATGAACTGGAAGACGTTGAGTGTCTGGAGGGGGACACGGTCACGTTCAGGTGTCGTATCTCTCCCAGTGACTACGCTGGGGCCAAGTGGTATTTGGATGAGACTTTGCTTTATACCAACGAGCTCAATGAGATCCAGGTGCTTTCAGGAGGCTTCCACACCCTGACGTTTAAACAGCTGGCCCGTAAAGACACCGGCACCATTTCCTTCGCAGCAGGGGACAAAAGATCGTACGCCTCGCTGTTGGTTCGAGGTAAAGCTGAGATCTTTGGGTTTTAACGTGTATTTTTTGTCACATCTTACATGTGCTGTGCTTCATCTGCTCATGACACCAGAAAGGCGTCCCACCATTTGTAAGTCACTTGAGGACTGCGAGGCCATCGAAGGAGGTGGTTTGATTTTGTCCTGTGTGACCTCCAAGCCGTGTCACATCCTGTGGTACAAAGATGGCTGTCTCATGTGGAACTCCTCAAGATACTTTACCAGTCGTTTGGGGTGCGAAGCTCGGCTGACCATTCGAGAAGTTTGTAAAACAGATGCAGGAGTGTACGAGTGCAGTGCTGGCTCTGTTACAACCAGGGCCGCGGTCGCTGTCAAAGGTACCAATAGGGATTTATTTGTCACGTGGTTGCTGTGGGTCGAACATTTCTGGTAGATTGTATATGATTACATTGGAGAAATTATAATAAGCAAAGACCTCCTCATTGTCACTCCTAGCCATCCCAGCAGAGTTCATCCACCATTTGAAGCATGTGGAGGCCAAAGAAGGAGAAGCTGTCACCCTGACCTGTGAGTACTCTCTGCCTGGGGTCCACGTCCACTGGAAGAAAGGTTTTGAGAGCATCAGGCCAGGAGACAAGTACGTGATGAAACAGAGGAAGACGATCAACTCTCTGACCATCAAAGCCCTGAAACCCGAGGACGCTGGACAGTACACATGCCAGTGCAGAGACCACCACACTACAGCAAGTCTCAAAGTACACGGTAAAGTCTTCATCACACTACAAACTCACCTGACACAGCTTTACCAAAAACTTCTTCTTTTTTAGCATTTACAACATGTTTCACATCCATTGCGAGCTCATGCAAGTATAAAAGGAGCAGTGAGAAATACAGACGCATGCAACATGCAATAACTTACTGTGCACTGATATATGGCAGTTAGCCACACACAGGTACAGCTGCTAATGCAATAAACTATCACACAAGCTTTTATCCTCTTTTATTCACGTCTATGATGTCACTCCTTATTTTCCAGCTGTTCCTATCACATTCATACAACAACTCAAGAATATGCAAGCAGAGGAGGGCAGCAGCGTCATACTGCGCTGTGAAATTTCCAAACCTGGGATCCCGGTAGAGTGGAGGAAAGAGGATGAGGTGCTGAAGAACAGTGTGAAGTACCAGATAAGGAAACGGGAGACCACACTGGAGCTCCTCATATGGAAACCTGTGCCCGAGGACGGTGGGGTCTACAGCTGTGTGTGTGCTGATCAGATGACATCTGCCACTGTCAGGATTACTGGTAGGACTTTATTTACCAACGAGCTGATAAAGGAATATGAGGCCATCTGTGATTATTTATCTGGTCTTAATGGGTTTCTCAGCTCTCCCAGTCACCTTCAAGCAGAAGCTGAGGAACGTGTTGATAGAGGAGGGCAACACTGCCACGTTACGCTGTGAGCTCTCCAAACCCGGTCAGTCGGTGGAGTGGAGGAAAGGCGGGGATGAACCGATTAGAAATGGAGAGAAATGTCACGTACGACAGAGAGACATGCTCGTCGAGCTGAGGATCTTTGATGCGACCCCCGAGGACAGCAGCATCTACACGTGCATCTGTGGAAACGTGGAGACCACCGCCACTCTGACTGTTAATGGTAACTTATGTTCTAGTGTTTTCTGTGTATCTGGCAGGTACAGGCAGTCACACATTTGAAACCCACACATTACGGCTTTAATTAATTACCTCAGTGAATTTCAGAGCAGACCCGTGAAAGAAGGACGTGCTGCATGTTTGTTTTCAGGCGCTTCACTTATCTCGTCCACTTACTTTGCCTTTCAGCTCTTCCCATCGTCTTCAAACAAAAGCTAAAAAATGTACAAGTCGAGGAAGGACACAACATCACGCTGTGTTGTGAGATCTCTAAACCTGGTGTCCCAGTGGAATGGAGGCTCGGAGGAGATCTGCTTGAGCACGGAGACAAGCACCAGATAAAACAGAGGGGCTCGGTCCTGGAGCTGAGCATCAGAGATGCCGTACCAGAGGACAGCGGTGTCTACACATGTGTGTGCCGAGAGCAGAGGACAAAGTCTACGGTTAAAGTTATTGGTGAGTTTACTCTCGGTGCCACATCTCGTTATTACTTAGCCCTGCTAAATGAGGCCTGCACCGTCTGACCTTTGCTCAGGTGTCACAGACCCGAATGCTCACACTAGCAAACTTCCATCGTTTCTGCTTCTGTCGGTCACACTTCCTGAGGATCAGTTCGTTAAGCACATCACCTGGCTGCTACTTACCTTCTTTATCTCTGTGGAAGCAGTAACGATAAACGTTGCTTTTCAACGTACTGCACAGAGACCTGAGAAAAATGTCTTTTCACTGAACTTTGACCTGTAAATCATATTTGTCTCGTTCTTGCCTTTGTTTTACTTCACACATATAAAAATATATGTGCCTGCTTTGACAGCGATCCCTGCGACATTTAAGGTGAGCCTGAAGAGTCAGGTGGCCGAAGAAGGGAGCAGCGTGACGTTGCAGTGTGAGCTGTCAAAGAAGGGAGTCCCGATTCAGTGGCAGAAGCAGGGGCAGCTGCTCTCTGAGGAGGGATCTCGGGGAAAGTATCGCACAGAGCTCGAAGGAAAGACGGCTAAACTGACCGTTTTAAACATCCAACCGGAAGACGCAGGAAAATACAGCTGCATCACAGGAGATGAGAAAACCACCGCTGAAGTCAAAGTGAAACGTACGTTTAAATCAGTTTGTGACCTTAACTGCATCGGTCCTGGCTATTTAACCTCTGTGCTACATGAAAAAGCAGAAATAAAGACTGAATAAGAAACAAATACAGCGGGTAGGTGTAAACGGCACTTTGCAAATTCAATCACCAAAAAAGATCCATTTTCCAACAGCACTTCCTGTAACATTTAAACGGGAGATCCGGAGCCTGGTGGTGAAGGAAGGGGACAGCGGCGTTTTCTGCTGTGAGCTCTCCAAACCTGGAGCTGCAGTCAGCTGGAGGAAAGGCAGAGTCGTTCTGAAGCCTGGAGAGAAATACGAGATGAAACAGGACGGGCGCGTCACTAAACTGGTCATCAACCACGTGGAGGAGAGCGATGCCGGCAAATACACCTGCAAGACTAAAGACAGCCAATCGACTGCTGAGCTCACAGTCGTAGGTGAGACGCACCCCCGACATCTGATCGTGATTTCATAAAGCACTCTTCTTCCTTCTTTTTGAATTTTGATGTCATTATTTAACAGAGTCACCCAAGCGCAGACGTCAAAGAGGTCAGCCACATAATAGTCAGAATGAACTAAGTAGACCGTCATCACTGTGTGAACCCACTCATGTTTCCATATCGTCACCCAGTTTGTGTCACAGTGTGTCCTCTACTGTAAAGTCCTGCATCATTGAAGCCAAAGCTTCCTGAATCTTATTATGAGCAGCAGTCCATCATTTGTCTCATGCAGGCATCATGAGACAAACACAGCCTGGAATATAATGGATTAGAGTTTAATCCATTATAGCGCATATCGAATACCCGCGTCTCCTCTGCAGTAGCTTTGTAGCAGAGTGGACACTGGATACTGGATTTCTCCACCTGTAGTCGTGTTTTCCACTCATTGCTGAAGTTGTACCATAAACAACCCTCCTATGCTTTATGGATTTCAGTGTGACCTTTAATTTTATCTGTAATAATTGTTTATGTATTTTAAAATCACATCCCTTTAGTGCGCGACACGTGATGTTCTCTGTGGCTCTTGGTTTTCGTTAGAGTTACCGCCTAGTTTCAAGATACTGCTAGCCAATCAGGAGGTGACGGAGGGCAGCGGTGTGGTTCTGCGCTGTGAGCTCACCAAACCTGCGTCCGCGGTGGAGTGGAGGAGAGGAGGAGAGCTGCTGAAGAATGGAGACAAGTACCAGATGAGGAAAAAGGACCTGCAGGTGGAGATGAAGGTCGCAGACCTCTGTGTGGAGGACAGTGGAGATTATACTTGTATATGTGGAGAACAGAGGACAACAGCTGAGATCAGAGTGAATGGTGAGCGCTGCTGCTTTCACTGTAGCAGTTTTCCAGCATCCTGAATGTCATAAAGCAACATTTAAAGATGAAGATGACGAACAGAAGTATGGTGACTCAAAAATGACGCAGTATATACATATATCTTTGTTTAAATCTATTTTATATGTCATTGACTTCATCTCAGTGTCTACCTGTCAGAGCTACAGCAGCATAAAGCTGACGTGCATTTCAGGATGTCTCCTCTGCTCTTTTCTAGAGCGGCCCATCAAATTTCTTCAAGACTTGAAGAATATTCAGGTGCAGGAGGGCGGTGTTGTTACACTGTGCTGTGAGCTGTCCCAGCCTGGGGTCCCCGTGCAGTGGACAAAGGGAGACACTGTCCTTTCAAACGGAGACAAATACCAGATCAAGCAGAGCGGCTGCATCCACGAGCTCCACATCAGGAAAAGCCTCCCCGAGGACAGCGGCACCTACAGCTGCATTTGTGATGAGATAAAATCCACGGCAACAACAATTATTACTGGTGAGATGCATTCAGCAACATCGTTCACGGGGCGATCGTGGCTCAAGAGTTGGGAGTTCGTCTTGCAATCGGAAGGTTGCCGGTTCGAGCCCCGACTCGGTCTTTGTGTCCTTGGGCGAGACACTTCACCCGTTGCCTACTGGTGGTGGTCAGAGGGCCCGGTGGCGCCAGTGTCCGGCAGCCTCGCCTCTGTCAGTGCGCCCCAGGGTGGCTGTGGCTACGATGTAGCTGCCATCACCAGTGTGTGTGTGTGTGGATGTGTAAAGCTTTGGGGTCCTTAGGGACTAAGTGCTATACAAATACAGGCCATTTATAATTAAGCTTTAACAATCTACAAATGCTTTTGTAATGTTTCTGGCTATCACTCCTTAGCAATACCAGTGACCTTTAAGCAGAAACTGAAGAACCAGGAAGCTGTGGAGGAGGGCTGCGTGACCTTACGCTGTGAGCTTTCCAAAGCTGGAGTCCCCGTGGAGTGGAGGAAAGACGCTCAACTGGTGAAAGAGGGAGAAAAAATACAAACAAAGCAAGAAGGCCGAGTGGCGGAGATGTTAATCAGAAACGTAACTCTGGCAGACTCTGGCGAGTACAGCTGTTCTGTTGGGACTGTTGTGACATCAGCTGACATCAAAGTAAGAGGTAAGCTTCACTACAGCTTCACTACAGCTGGGGTAGAGATACAAACTGTCCAGCTGGGAATGACCACAGGAGAAAACACCCAGCACTTCCTGTTAACCACGGCAGATTTAGAAAATGACTTGTAATTTCAGATTTCACTCACTTTGTTTTCTTTTCTGTAGCACTTCCTGTTACATTTACAAAGGAGGTTGAGAATTTGGAGGTGAGGGAGGGGGACGGTGGCGTTTTCTGCTGTGAGCTCTCCAAACCCGGAGCTCCGGTGGACTGGAGGAAAGGCAGAGTGATTCTGAAGCCTGGATACAAATACGAGATGAAACAGGAGGGACGCGTCACCAAGCTGATCATCAACAACGTGGAGGAGAGCGATGCCGGCAAATACACCTGCAAGACTACAGACAGCCAATCCACTGCTGAGCTCACAGTTAAAGGTAAACCCAGCTCCCACACTAGAAACACTCAATCTGAAAGAATGAACTTTTATAAAAGTCAAATAACTCCATAACTCCTCTTTGGTGCTTCTTGCAGCGCCGCCGGTCACATTCAAGACTAAGCTAAGGAACCAGCAGGTGGAGGAGGAGAACAGCCTGACCCTGAGCTGCGAGCTGTCCAAGCCCGGCCTTGCTGTGGAGTGGCGGAAAGGAGAAGAGCTGCTGAGGAATAATTTCAAGCACCAGATGAAAAATCGAAACAGCGTCATGGAGCTGACGATCAAAAACGCACAACTGGAGGACAGCGGCCTCTACAGCTGTTTCTATGGAGATGTCAAGACTACAGCCAATGTCACAATCACACGTAAGCCAAGAGTGTAGATGTGAAAGTGTCTGGTTCATTCATGCTCCTAAAGCCTACGTTTACCAAATGAAATATGTTATTTCCTGATCGTTAGACTTCAAATTCGATTTTCTTCTCCACATCCACAGCTATCCCGCTCACGTTCAAAATGGGTCTGAAGAACCAGGAGGCCCCTGAAGGAGGCAACGTGTCCCTGCGCTGTGAACTATCCAGGGCCGGGGTGCCCGTGCAGTGGTGGAAGGGGGAGGACCAGCTTTATCATGGAGGAAGGTATCAGATGACGCTGAAGGGGAGGGTAGCTGAGATGACCATCAGAAACATCCAGCCAGAGGATGTTGGAGAGTACAGCTGCGCCTTCGGGGAGCAGAAGACGACAGCTGAAGTCAACGTGAGAGGTATTCGAACAGTTTACTTTTCTTTATTGCATTTTATTGCGAATTGCTACCCTGGACCCATGGGCTATGTTGTCTGGGGGCTTTTGCCCCCTGGTAGGGCCCCGCTCTGGAGCCAAGCCCGAGGCAGAGCGTCTGGTGGCTAGGCTTTAGTCCATGGGGCCCGGCCGGGCACAGCCCAAAAAGGGGACACGGGCCCATCCTCCTGCAGGTCCACCACCCGCAGGAGGCACCGTAGGGGTCGGGTGCATTGTGTGCCTGGCGGCGGCCAGGAGTGGAGGCCCTGTCGGACTGATCCCCTGCCAAGGCTGAACTCTTATCCTTCAGGCCCGACCTGCGCTGTATAACTGTGCATTAAACATGCTGGAGTTGTATTTGTGGAACCGCAATCCCACAATTGATATGAACCCATTAATTTATCCCTTTCCTGAACCGCTTACCACCCCGGTGAGAACTGCGCCTCTGTCAGACCTTCACGCGCCTCCCTGACCACCGGCAGGCACGGATCCTCACGCGCCTCCTCCACAAGTAGGCGTGAACCCCCGCGCAGCTCCTCTTTTTCCTTCCTGTCACCCGTCAGGCATGGACCCTCGTGCTCCGCCTCCTCCTCCAGCGACAGCTTGGCAGGTTCCCCCCGTGCTCGCCGTGTGCTGACCTCCGGCTCGGGCTGAGCAGGTGGGTGAGCTGTTGGTGGACCCAGTGGTTGTTTCGTGGCCCTCCTCCAGGGAGCAGGAAAAGGCAACAACAGGCGGTACAAGCCGTTCCCACCTGAGGAGTGGGGATGGGTGCGGCGGCAGGCTGCGTCCTGGCTGGTTGCAACTTGGGGGCCGGCACGGGCGGCAGAACATTCCCGACGTCGGCCACTCCCATGCATTCGAGGGATGACGGTGGGGGTGGCGGCGATGTCGGCCAGGACTGGATCTGAGCCGCCAGACTCGCGATCCTCTGCATGCGGCACTTAACCAGGTCCTCCAGTTCTTCCTGCTGTGTGGCCACCATCTGGGTCAGCTCCTTCCCCGGCTGGCCCAGTCGCGGGTCTGCTGTGTCCCCTTCCTGGGGTTCAGCACCACTGTAACAAACCCACAGCAGACCCGGTGCACGTTCATGCTTTCAAGCATCTCTTTATTACAACTCAAGGTTGACGTTCACGACACACACTTTTTTGCGGATGCTGTGCAGGTGCGTCCGCCTTACCTGCACGGCAGTGCAAGCCACGCCCACCACACTGTGATCATCGCCTCTTTGTTAAAAAAGTAATCTGAATATCTCTTTCTTCACGCAGCGGCAGCATCGGTGTTCTTTGAAAAGGAACTCGAGAGCCAAACTGTGGTGGAGGGGAAGTCTGTGCTGTTCTCCTGTGAAGTCTCCAGTCCTAATGTGCCCGTAACGTGGAAGAAGGGCAACACCGTGGTGGAAGAAGGAGAACGCTGTATCGTGACAAAGAAAGGCCCCAGTCACACTCTGCAGATCAAGAAATTGCATCTGGAGGATGCTGGGGAGTTCAGCTGCATCACCAGGGGCAAAAAGACCACTGCCAAGTTGATTGTCAGGGGTGGGTGTATATGGCAGTCTAATGTCATTATTTGTTGAAGTATTGGGCTCATTTATTTACATGACACGAAATCCAGAGCTGACCCTTCTGAGTTGAGTTAATGTAAACGTATCAAATTCCCTTTTCTGCTGAAGCTGTATCTAGCTCCTGCTTCCTCCACAGAGCGCGTTCGGATCGTTACAGAGCTTCAAGACAAAACTGTGACAGCGGGAGAGGACGCGGTGTTTGTGTGCGAGCTGAGCCACGCAGACGTGAGCGAGGGCGTCTGGTGGCTTGGGAACAGCCCTCTGCAGAAGAACGAGATGAACCAGATGACGTGTCGCGGCCGCCAGCACCGACTGGTCCTCACCATGACAACGCCTGAGGAGACGGGCACGGTTGCTTTTGTGGTCGGGGAGGAGAGGACCTCTGCACACCTGCTGGTTGTTCCTAAGCCTAAAGGTGAGCATAAGAACACAGTAGAGAGGGTGTATTTAAGTAAAAACTAATAAAATGCTTCAAAGTTATGTACCCCCTGATGATCACTGGGATTTGATATCAAATTCTAGTTTTATTGGAGGAGAAGCCCAAAGACACAGTGGTCATGGAGGGCGAGACGGCAACTTTGAGTTGCACCACCTCTGACCTCACCACCTTGGTTACCTGGAAACGCAACCACGTTCCTCTTCGAAATGGTGATAAATACGAGATGCGCAAGGACGGAAAAGTCAACCTGCTGCTCATCCGTGACGTCGACCCCCTGGATACTGGTGTATACTCTTGTGATACAGGAGATATGCAGAGCACTGCCAAACTCGCCGTCACTGGTACTTCAGGGCAATGAGCTAAACAATCTTATGATCAGCACGTACAGTGAGGCGTTCTTCTTAAACTATTCCCATTTCTGTCCTTTTCCCCCAGAGCTTCCTCCGTTCTTCCAGGAGGAGCTTCAGAGTGTGGAAGCTGAAGAAGGAGCTTCAGCCACCCTGTACTGCGAGCTCTCCAAACTTGGAGTTCCAGTTCAGTGGAAGAAAAACAGCTTGCCCCTGAGAGCGAGCAGGAAGTATGAGATGCGACAGGACGGTTGCTTCCTCCAGCTTCACATCAAGGAGCTCAAACTTGAAGACAGTGGCAGCTACTCGTGCCAAGCAGGGGGTGCAGAGACCAGTGCGACTGTGTCTGTGAAAGGTGTGTGAAGTGTTACTGTGTTAGCATCCTTCCAGTGGCAGAAACATAATGCGTGGTGATGGTGTGACATCACTGAAAACCTTTCAAAAGGACTTTCTTCTCCCTTTTAACACATTTTCCAGAACTTCCTCCATTCTTCAAGAAAGAATTAAGAAGTGTGGAGGCTGACGAGGGAGGTACAGCCTCCTTGTACTGCGAGTTGTCCAGACCTGGAGTGTCAGTGCTGTGGAAGAAGAACAGACTGCCTCTGAGAGCCAGCAGGAAGTATGAGATCAGGCAAGAGGGCTGCAGCTTACAGCTTCACATCAAGGAGCTCAAGCCTGAAGACAGTGGCAGCTACATATGCCAAGCAGGAAGTGCAGAAACCAGCGCAAATGTGTCAGTGGAAGGTGTGTGAATGGCTGATTTGCTTGGTTTGTTTTACAGCATCGTTAATATCTGAGTAGAAATCATTTCTGCATTTCTACATTTTCGTTCATTACTTTCAAGCCATCTTCTTTTTTGCAGAGCTTGCACCATTTTTCCAAAAAGAGCTGCAGAATATGAAGGCAGAGGAGGGAGGTACAGCCTTACTGTGCTGTGAGCTGTCCAAGCCTGGGATATCAGTGCAGTGGAGGAAGAACAAGCTGCCTCTGAGAGCCAGCAGGAAGTACGAGGTGAAGCAGGACGGCTGCCTCCTCCAGCTTCATGTAAAAGAGCTCAAACCCGAGGACAGCGGCTGCTACACGTGTCAAGCAGGACGTGCAGAGACCACTGCAGCTGTAACAGTGAAAGGTCTGTGATTATGGCCAGTTACATGGTAAACGTTAGTGTTCACAAGCCCTTGATCACTGGGAACTACTTTAAAATTACTTTTGATCATCTATACTTGTTAAAAACAAGTGGAGCAAACTTTAGTCATCTTTTTACATCACATGTACTTTCTATAACTTATTTGCCCTTACCTTAATTTTTCTTTTAATGATAATCCCTCAACCTTTTATTTTTGCCAGAGCTTCAACCTTTTTTCAGAAAAGAATTACAAAACATAGATGCAGAGGAAGGAGGTACAGCCTTACTGTGCTGTGAGCTGTCCAAGCCTGGGATATCAGTGCAGTGGAGGAAGAACAAGCTGCCTCTGAGAGCCAGCAGGAAGTATGAGATGAAGCAGGACGGCTGCCTCCTCCAGCTTCATGTAAAAGAGCTCAAACCCGAGGACAGTGGCTACTACACGTGTCAAGCAGGAAACGCAGAAACTGGTGCAAATCTGTCAGTAAAAGGTACGTTAAACTATAGATTTGCATTTGGTATATTTTCAGGACATTTTAACGTCTAAAGCATCACTCGGGTAATCCAGGAACATATTTATTCATTACCTTTACTTCCTCTATTTTTTTGCAGAGCTTGCACCATTTTTCCAAAAAGAGCTGCAGAATATGAAGGCAGAGGAGGGAAGTACAGTATCGCTGTGCTGTGAGCTGTCCAAGCCTGGGATATCAGTGCAGTGGAAGAGGAACAAGCTGCCTCTGAGAGCCAGCAGGAAGTATGAGATGAAGCAGGACGGCTGCCTCCTCCAGCTTCACATCAAAGAGCTCAAACCCGAGGACAGCGGCTGCTACACGTGTCAAGCAGGGACGGCTGAAACTACTGCAAAAGTGTCCGTGACAGGTATGCAAAACAGAATCCACCATACAAACACACACGTTTCATTCTGTATGTTGCTATCTTACATTAGCTGTTGAAAAGATATTTTATACGACTTTTGTTTATGCCTGAAGTATTGTATGTATCCTGTATGTATGATGACTTTTTCTCCAGAGCGCCCACCTGTTTTCAAACAAGATTTGAAAGATGTGGCTGCCGAGGAAGGAGGCACCGCCTTGCTGCACTGTGAAGTGTCTAAACCTGGATTATCAGTGCAGTGGCAGAAGAACAAGCTGCCTCTGAGAGCCAGCAGGAAGTATGAGATGAAGCAGGACGGCTGCCTGCTCCAGCTCCACATCAAAGAGCTCAAACCCGAGGACAGCGGCAGCTACTCGTGTCGAGCAGGAGCTGCAGAGACAGCTGCAGCTCTGACAGTGAAAGGTGTGTGCAGCGAGAAAAGACTTTTCCCAATCATTTGGTAAAGCTCTGATATTAGTGCTGCCTTCTGTTATTCTATCCTGTCCTATTATTTGTTATTCATAATCTATTAGTTTAGTTTTTTTTAATAAACTCACACACTTGAAATATTTGTAGTTTAAAGAGAAAATATAGTTAGTGATGTATTAGCATGGTTCCTTATACATTATGAATTTTAAATTCCTTGCCTATTTTACCAGAGCTGCCTCCTTTCTTCAAGAGAGAATTACAAAATGTAGAAGCCGAGGAGGAAAGCACAGCAGCCCTGCACTGTGAAGTGTCTAAACCTGGGGTGTCAGTGCAGTGGAAGAAAAACAACACACCATTAAGAGCCAACAGGAAGTATGAGATGAAGCAGGACGGCTGCCTGCTCCAGCTCCACATCAAAGATCTTAAACCTGAGGACGGCGGCAGCTACACCTGTAAAGCTGGAGGTGCAGAAACCAGTGGGACTGTGACAGTAAAGGGTTTGTACACTGGTTTTAAACTCATCCACAGCAGACATTTACATAGTAAAACAATCTATTACATCTTCTTGTACATAGTCCATTGTTCACTATGAGCTAGATATTAAAAACATAGCGTTACCTTCCTTCCTCACCTCAGAGCTCCCTCCATTCTTCAAGCAAGGTTTACATAGCATGGAAGTTGAAGAAGGACGCGTGGCTTCCCTTTCCTGTGAACTGTCTCAACCTGCAGTTATGGTGCAGTGGAAGAAGAACGGGCTACTGGTGAGACCGAATGCAAAGTATGAAATGAAGCAGGAGGGCTGCTTCATGCAGCTGCTGATTAAGGAACTCAAAGTGGAAGACAGCGGCAGCTACACGTGCCAAGCAGGCAAAGCAGAGACCAGCGCAACTGTAACAGTGAAAGGTTTGTGCATGAGTGCATTTCAGCTGCATTCACGGAGTCTTAATATCAGTTTCTGAGCACTTGTGGCACTTTAGCATTATGTAAGCTAAATCGTAGCATTCTGTATTTCTTAGTTGACCCTGTATCAAACTATTTGTTGGGCTGTTCTATCCCACCTAGAGCTCACTCCATTCTTCAACAAAGAATTAGAAAGCATAGAGGCTGAAGCAGGAGGTACAGCTTCCCTGTATTGTGAGCTGTCTAAGCCCAGCGTATCAATACAGTGGAGAAAGAACAAGCTCCCACTGAGGGCCAGCAGGAAGTACGAGATGAAGCAAGACGGCTGCTTCCTGCAGCTGATCATCAATGAGCTCAAACCTGAAGACAGTGGTAACTACTCTTGTCAGGCAGGAAGCATAGAGACCACTGCAATGGTGCAAGTAAAAGGTACGTTGATTTATTGCTGATCGGCGAGGTTACAAGAAGGTAAACACACTCATGTTCATTTCCTTTGTCCAGGACAACAACCGACTCCAGCAGAGGCACAACCTCCAACAATCATGCTGCAGGCAAAAGAAACAACTCCTGCTCAGGAGACGCAGAGACCAGTGGTCCCAGAGGGTAAACCAGCTCCTCCTGAGCCGAAAAAGAGGGCAAGAAAAGCATCAATTGCAAATTCAGAAAAAGACACGGAGCTTGTTTTTGACCTCAGACCGTCTGCGCTGAAGCATGATGATAAAGTCCAAAAGGACACTCAGCCTGCAAGAGCTGTAGAAAAAGGCACGGATGGTGCACAGAACGCAGCACATGGACAGATTAATAAAGTGAAGGACAGGGAGGTGAACAAGAAAGCTGATAAACCTGTGAGACTACAGGAGACTACAGACTATAGGGTTGACGGGGAGGTCGAGGAGCCAGCTAGGCATTTGGAAAAAGAAACTGATGCTTTACCGGAGATGAAACAAACAAGACGACATACTGAAGAATTAGCTAAAGCTGACCACGAAGAAGTTCAATCAGACAGGGCTTTGGATAAAACATGTTTTGCACAAAGGAAACAAAAAGAAAAGAAACCTGGAACTGAAAACAGCTCCGAACAACTAGAAATACATTTGGCAAAAACAAGTGGAGTTGAGGAGAAGCAGAAACATCCAGCTGCAGAAGTAGGAACGATAAGCCAGGATGACAAGTCTCCTGTGAAACCACCGCAAGGGTTGATTAGCAAAGAATCAATGAAAGATCAAAATATGACATCTTTAGAAAATGAAGGTGAACTAGACAAGACAGAAGGAGAGCCTTTGAAACCACCAACAAGATCTAAAGGAAAACTGACAGATGGAAAGCCACCAATCAAGTATTTACTGAAGGATGGTGAGGAGATCCTTCCTACAATGTTAAAGATGACACAGATCGATTCTGAAGAAGACAGCAAACAGAGAGGTCGTCTGAATAAACAAGTGTCCAAAGAGTCAGAGAGAGGAACAAAGCCAGAAAAAGAGCCGACTGAACAACCAGAACGGCCGGTAGAAAAGGAAGATGCGTTTACTCATCCAAAGCCTCCTGTGAGGACAAAAAGCAAAGTAAAAGGTGTAGAAAAACAAGTATCACGGGACACGGAGACGGATCGAGAGGAACAAGAGCCAACAACAGCAGTGGTAAAAGTTCAAGACCAACCTATGAAACAGCTTCTAAAGCCGTTAATAAAACAGGCCGAAGAGAAACCAGCATTTGAGAGGAACCAGTCAGCAACTGAGGAAACAGAGCAGCCTGCCAACCCTCCATTAAAACAGCCAGTTCAACCCATGAGAAAAGAACCGGAAATGGACCAGGACGTGAGACTGGCAGTGAAGCCAACGAGGAGGGAGGAAGAACAACAAACACAGGTGGCAGAAGACATTCCCCTCCTTTATATTTCTGAAGATGAAACTTTCTCAGAGGCTCTGACTGAGATACCAGCTGCCCACAGGGATGTCCAGCCCCACGAACCCTTTGTTGAGATTGCACTCCAGACGACAGAACCATTGAAGGAGTCTCCGCCGGAGATCGATATCAGCACCGAGGATGAACCACAAATGCAAGAGGCTGCGGTCAAGATCCAGGCTGCCTTCAAAGGCTTCAAGACGCGCAAAGACATGCGACCTGTTTTTAAAGAGGTTTTTAAGAACCAGACAGCAGATCTTCACAGTACGCTCACACTAATGTGTGTTGTCGAGGGAAAGCCCAGCGCAGTACGGTGGCTCAGAAACGGGCAACAAATTTGCAACGACCAGAGATGCAGGATTACGACCACAGATGATGGAGAATGCACACTTGTGATCAAGAACCTGTTAAACAGCGACAGAGGAATTTATACCTGTGAGGCGGTCAATAAGTTTGGTGTGACCTCCTACAATGGAAACATAACAGTGGTGCAAACCCCCCAGCCTGCTCCTGTGGCACAGAAGCCCGTACACCCACCTCTTGCAGCCATTACTCCTTTGCAGCTCGCCCCAACAAAGCCCGCAGCCCCGCCCAAAGACCAGAATGAGAATCTGCCACCGAGTCAAGCGCAGGTGCCCACGTCAGCAGAGGACTATGCAGAAAGCATGAACGTGTCGCTGTGGGAGGCCTACACGCTGACAGAGCATGCGCCCCAGCAGACCCCCCAAGAGAGGAGACGGTCCTCTGTCATGGCTGCCAGCTCCAGTGAGTGACTTAGCTTTAAAAACTTGACTGGGTCACATTGAAGCACTAATGATTCATTACTCTGCCTTCAACAGTGTCGAGTCCCTCCGATTATGACACAGCTCCCGATATGATGGAACCTGTTGAGATGTCCACAATCACACCGAGGTACCAGATAAAACATTTGATTTATTCTATGAATGTCATTTTGTTCGGCTGTAAAGATGCCAAAAATATGAATATTGTCACAGGGAAGAACCAAAACCAACAGAACAAGCAGCTCCGAAGGATGATAACGAAGAGACAACCCAACCTCCGAAGACGCTATTAAAGATCAAAGGTCAGCAAGGTTATTTATTTAATATATTATTTATGCAACTTTCTGAGCAGGTGTACTGAAGCTATCCTCTATTACAAATGTTTAGGGGCCCATGACAGTAAAATGAGGACACCATCTCCAAAACATCGTGCCCACACGCCCTTGGACAGCACAGTCTCTGGATCTGAGTCGGAGGGGGAAGAGGACAGACGAGAGGTGATTTACGTTGATTGGATGCACGTTATCGTCTATTTTTATGTCCTTTTTAAGCATCAGTGGAACAAATCTGAGAAAGTCACTGTATGACAAAATAATATTGCACACGTCCCAGGCATAAATAATGTATTTGCTGTTTTCTTCCTCAGACGTCTGAAATATATGTGGCTCGAGCTCACTGTAGCCCTAACAGTGGCAGTAAGGAGAGTTTTATTCTGAAGGAGGGCCAGTTTGTAGAGGTGCTGGACTCTGTTCATCCTGACAGATGGCTGGTGAGGACCAAACCCACCAAAACCAACCCTGCTCGGCAGGGATGGCTGTGTCCAGCATACCTGGAGAAGAAGAGAAAGGTGGGATGTAGACATCCGCATGACAAACATGTTGAAAATCTATACTGTTAGTTTATTATTATATCAACAAAGACGTTGAGGATTTAAAAAATGAGCTTTTAATAGTTATAACTGTCATTTTAAACAGGAGACCTTCCCTCAGCTGAGAGCACGTCAAGAGGATCTTGATGGAATTGGATGTACAGGAGAAGAGTACAGGAGAGGCCTGAGGTGCGTCATACTGCCAGATGAGCTTTACTAGTATTGGGATACTGGATGACTTATACTGATGATGACTAAACTGTGTCAGAGTAAATACATGCATACATATTTCATGTATGTTCATGCACTTCTACGATACTTTGGTGTTGGTCATCACAGCTGGTCCTGAATAACATCTTGGCTTCTGTGATGAATCCATTTGTTTCCCTGTATCTTTAGTCAGTTGATCCAAGGCCTGATTGACGGAGAGGAGGAGTTTGTGAGAGAGATGAAGATGTTTATATCTCAGCAGCTAAATTTTCTGGACTCCAGCTACCGCATCCCCGTTAACGTCCTCAACCAGAAAGAGCTCATTTTCAGGAACATCAAAGACATCGTGTTGTTACACGAGAGGTGATACACACGTGCTAGATCAAAGGCAAAACGCATCAACGTGTCAAATCACAGTAACAGAACTCGTGTTTTCTCAGGTGTGTCCTTCCTGGGTTGAGGGAGTGTGCCACAGATGATGACGTGGCCATGCATCTGATCAAACACAGAGAAGACTTTGAGAAGTATCTGCACTACATGGTGGGTCAAGCTCAGGCAGAGGCCTGCATCGCTGACAAGGCCATCCAACAGTTTTTCAAGGTATTCACAACTGAATTCAAGTATAAACATTTAATGCTGCTGAAACAAAGGTGTGGAGAGCAGGATTACTACATCAGTCTAATGTGTTGTTGTTTCCTGGCATATTTCAGGAGTTACCAGAAGCTGGTAAGCTGGACGGTGCTGTTATGGATGTCCTTACATTCCTCCAGCAACCAGTGGAAAGAATTCAAACTTACCAAGCATTACTAAAGGTCAGCATATAGATTTAATACCATTTAACATTTAAGGCTATTAGGGCTAATCTTCTTTAAAGTGTGTCACATGAAAAGTTCAACTTTTTACCTGCAGGAGTTAATCAAGAATAAAGCTAAGAGTGGCCAGAGCTGCCATCTGCTGGAGGATGCTTTCTCTTTGGTGTCCTGCCTTCCCTGGAGGTCAGACAACCTGCACAAGGTGTCTCTGATTGAGAACTACCCGGCTCCTCTTATTGCCCTGGGCGAGCCCGTGCGTCAGGTGGGCAAAAATGACTTATATACAGTTTAGATCTGGTTCCAGCATGAAACAAGCAAACCAAAAAAACTGTCGTAACATTCTAGTTGTGCAGAAACGCACAAATGATTTCACGTCTTCTTCTCTTTAGGGATCCTTCACAGTGTTGGAGGAGACTCCAGAAATTAAGACCACCTCTAGAGGGCATCAGAGACAAGTCTTTCTCTTCAGGGAATGCATTGTACTGTGTAAACTGAAAAAAGACACCAGCATGAACCGAGACACCTACACCTTCAAGAACAAAATGAAGGTAAGGTCATTTGTCGTTCTGCGTTGCACCACGCCGTACACTTACTGCTTTTCCTATTCTTCATGTCGTCCTCCCACTTACTCGTCCTCCTCATTGTCTCCAGCTGAATGATGTGGAAATAAAGGAGACTGTGGGTGGAGACGAAAGGTCTTGGGGCTTGTGGCACGAACACAGAGGCTCCATAAGGAGGTACACGCTGCAGGGCAGCTCCACGCTGCTCAAACTGTCCTGGCTTAAAGACCTGAAGGAGCTACAGCAACGTTCCAGCCTGCCTACTAACAGTAAGTCTGTTAGTCCAGGTACTGAACATCGAACATTTTTATGATAAAACCATAAAACTAAATACTGTTTCATTCATTAACCTAACACGGCAACATTCAGTTCTGAAACGCTGGATTAAAAGTTATTTCAGTGATAAACAGTCAAAGATAAACTGATGGGTCCAGTTACGCTGTGTGCTTGATGTATATTTGTGTGTTTGCATCCACAGGTCCCCCAGTGTTTGGCTCACTGCTGTCTGACTGCACATCGAAGATGGGACAAACAATCAAGCTGACCTGCAAAGTGTCAGGATCTCCAAAACCAGAGATCAGCTGGCTCAAAGGTTTGAAAATAGACACATAATAGAAAATTATACTTCACATGGTTGCATCTGTTTGATGTTTTATCAGATCAGATTGTTTGCCCTCATTCGCATACATATCTTGTTATTTATGCCGTCGTGTATCCACATTTTGCATTCAAAGTAACTCTGACTTATATGAAGAACTGACAGTTAAGCCAACTTTTACATACTGTGCTGAACACATTTATCAGACGACCACCTAATGTGAGGCTTACACCTGCCCTGAAGTACCAGCATCATTTTTATGCTTCTGTAATGGTTAATCCAACATTTAATACATTTGTGTTTTCGTGTTTTTATATCGGGTTGTCTTGTAAGTTTGTTGCGCACTTCATCACGTGCCAATCCTTTGTCATCTGAACTCGTGTTAGGTATAAAACTGCATTTCACCTTTTCCACTTTAAAAATCAACCCAGTGTCTCCAAAAGTGGATTCTGTTCATCTGGACGCAGCGTTTTGTGGGAGAAACGTTTGGTCACTCATCCAGGTGACTGCTTCAGTCTCAGCTGACTGCAGGTTTCAATCTTATAAAGAGTACATATGATGACTGAAACCAGCCCACTGAAGGAACAATGGGCTGGGAGGTCAGTTCCTTCATCTTAATTATGCAAATTATCTTCTGAAGAAGTCACCTGGATGATGACGAAACGTTTCTCCCACAAAACGCTACGTCCAGATGAACAGAATCAACTTTTGGAGATTTACTTACCTGGATGATTGAGATGCATCAAGACAACCCAAAAAGGTGGTTTCACTTTCAGGTATTACTGTGTTCCTAAAAAGAAAAGAAAACGTGTATTTGTGTGACATGTCACGGAGACAGTGTCCAGAATAGCAGACGAGTTTATCACCACATAATTGAGTGTTATGGTCACAGTGATGAACCTACCTGGATCCTGATCCCTTCCTCCTAGATGGCCTTCCTTTGGAGGACGACCCACGTCACATCATCACCGCAGACCGGTCGGGCTCCTGCAGTCTCATCCTGGACAGCCTCACTGCGGAGGACTCCGGAGAGTATGCGTGCTACGCTACCAGCTTCATGGGCAGAGCTGGCACTCTGGCTAAGGTGGTGGTGCAGGGTGAGTTACCAATCCGAGTTTAAGCTATGCTAACACTGGGGCTCGATTGATATGTGCGCATGCGTCAGACGGCACGCAGCCTGTTTCAGCTGCTGATGCTTTTGTCTCCTTACTTTAACTTTTTCTTACTTTTGTCTTTGTCTTTTACTTTGTATGTTAGTGTTTGTTTTGTCTTTTCAAACATGTGGATCGAGAAAGTTTTGGTTCTCCTTGTTGTCAGGGAACTACTTTGTATAATTTCTCAGCGATTGATAAAGTTTTGTGATGCTGATTTACTTACAAACAAATCTGTGCGTAAATCACGCGACTGTTTCACGCACGTATCCATGATTGATCAATATTAGGAACACAAACAAAGAACTTCTTGGTTGCCTTAGGAATTTAAACACAAATCTTTAAAATGAATACTACACCTACTACTGCTTTCACCATTACTTCTACAATTAACAACAACAACAATAATTATTGTTTTTATTATTGCCTTTTGGTTATTATTTACAAAAATGTCCTTTTTTTTAAACAGCATAAACAACAAAATGCACAGAATTGCAACAAAAAGAAAACATGTAAATTAAACAAATTACTAAATGTAGCGATGTGGCCTTTAACCTTTGTAATTTAAACATATTCCCCTATACGTTATTTTATTTTATCATAGCTTAAACATTACCTTTCTTCAGGATGACTTCCATCACGGCAGCGTGATTTCTTGATGCTGAGAATTTGGATCTTTCTTTTCATTGTAGTGAGTTTTTGTTTTTAGGTTGACACACGGCACCTTGTCCGTGTCTTCCACCTGTTTCTCTTCTTTCTCGTGGTCTGTTGGGCTTTTTCGTATCAACTTTGTGTTTTTTATTTAAGCTGCAGTGATCTCAGGGGAAATCATATTCGTCGCTTTTTATTTATTGATTTATTTTTAAATGTTTCGTCACTCCAGTCGAAACACTTTGAAAAGCTACACCTCTTCCGTCTTACTCCTTGGACCTCAGACAGCATTGTGTAATTTTCTATAGTCTGACCTTATTCCCTGCCTGAGAGGTGCGGGCTTCGTTCTTACACCATAGTCACCTGTTTTGCCATTTCACATCTGTGCTTCTTTCTGCAGAGAAATGGAGCGGGGCAGTATGCAGATAGTATGCAGATAGTATGCTGATTGCACAACGCTGCTGTGTCTGAATGATTTTGATTTACTAACATGCAACAACATACACCGTTATGCACGTTTCATAAATCCAACTTTAAATTTGCCTACAAAGGGTAAGGGTAAGAACATTTCCCCTGAGAGCTCCGGAGTTACTAGAATAGAATAGAATAGAATAGAATAATCCTTTAATTGTCCCACAAGGGGAAATTTGTTTGTAACAGCAGCCAGAAAGACACATATACAAACAAACAGGACACAGGAAAGAAACATACAGTTTTATTCTTACATATTTACATCAAGGACAGTGGTTACTATAAACAGAGTACTGTACAGTTATTAAATTAAATAAAATTACAAATAAGAGGCAAACCCAGGTTGTAGTGTGAATACTTACCTCTTATAATATTAATATAATAGCTGCTGCTTTTGGTTGTTTCTAGGCTAAACCTGATCTTTTCATGCTTCTTTTCTCCAGCTCCACCCAGATTCGTGAGTCGACTGGAAAGTGCTTGTCTCATTGAAGGAGAGGACATCCAGTTCTCCTGCTCCACATTCACCACTCCGTTACCGAGAATTAGGTATCGCAGCGCAGAGCTGACCGCTGTAGTCGCTTTACGATTTTGCAACTATTGTGTTTCTGAATGCAGCGCTGCTTGCTCTTGACAGGTGGTTGAAGGATGGCAAAGAGTTGACTGACCAGCAGAAATACTTGATTATGAATGATGCACGGAGCGGGATCCTGTCTCTGACCGTCGTCAGGGCAACTGAAGCAGATATTGGGCAGTACCAGTGTGAGGTATAAAACATCGTCCATGTGTGAACACAGCTGGTGTCACTAATGTCAGAGCTCTGCCTTTGATATGTATGAAAATGTTTTATTTTGTTCAGCTTTGGAATGAACTTGGTGGCGTCAAGTGCAAGGCAGGTTTATGCCCCGCCTATGTCCCCCCGACTGACCGCGAGAATGACCAATCACAGGACTTACCTCCTAAAGGTAAGACAGTTACAGCCAATGAAGTTAACATCCTCCACCTAGGATGGGAACCCATAAGAGCCTTTTTAAGTGGGTGGGGGTCACACTGTCACTAGTTCAGCTGCGTTGGAGAAAGGGTGAAGCACATGCCATTGTCCAGTCACCCTGTTCTTACATCACACCATGTGACATCTCTTCCCTTCACTACAAACAGTTTGGATCAGTTTCACCTTTCCACCCTTCATTCATTTGATCAAGTTTACACCATTTTCAGACTTTACTCACGTTTTCCTTTCCCCGTTTCACACACACTCACATCATGAATAGTTCCAACCACCCTACCAGCTGTCACTAGATTCCTAAGGATTATGGCGTTGGGTGTAGTCTGCACTGTAGCTGCATGCCACAGAGTTGATGCAGTTTCCATTTGCACTGTGCAGCAAATGCAAAATCCTAACTATTAACTGTCATATATCACACGAGATAAAACCACGTCAACATTTATTCACCATCAACCCATTTCCCATTTGGCACGTCATGAAAAATGCACACTTCATATCCATATCATCTCAGTATCTGTAACTACCATCTTCCAGCAAAAACCAACTTACACATAAATATCTCATCCTCTCTAATACTAATCTAAAACCTGAGTCATTGTCTGTGAAGCTTCTCAGTCATCCAGGTCATCAGAGTCTAAGGAGCTTGGAAAGAAAGGCGCCTGGACTTCTTTAAGTTGCTTGAAGACGTTTCACCTCTCACCTGAGAAGCTTCCTCAGTTCTAGGGTCAAATGGTGGAGAGTCCCAGATTTAAGCCCTGTGGGAGTGTCCCCCCAAGTGTCACCGTGGGGATGTGGGGAAAGGAGGACCCAGGCGTGGTGCTCTGTGTATAAGCAGTGCGTTTATTTACAGTGTGGTAAATATCGATGCACAATTAATCCCCGTGCTCCCCAAGACTCCCGTGTGTGTCTTCCAGTGGCGTCCGTGTTCGTGCTCCCCGCTGTCGTGACTCTGCACACCCTGTGCGTGCTGTCCTTCCTCTCCACGCTCCTCCTCCCGCGGGCAAACACGATCAGTACTTCCTGGATTAACACACTGACTTGGAAGTTTCACGCAATGATCCCGCGTCGGAGAGAGCTCCACCACACTCTCAAGTAGCTCCTCCGACGAGGCCTGATCAGCTGCAGGTGTGTCACGGACTTCAGGTGTGGCCAATCACTTGCCAGGGTCACACCCACACACCTACATACACACATATATCTACAAGCAGGGAGAACGAGGGACAGCAATAACAAAATACATATATAATAATAATAATAATATAATTCATAACTGCTCCGGGACCTTGGGTCGCTCCGACCCAGGACGCTGACACCAAGAGGGACATGGACCCCCTAATGATCCTCCACCTAATCGCACGGCCAAGGTGTGTAAATCTGGGACTCTCCACCATTTGACCCTAGAACTGAGGAAGCTTCTCGGATGAGAGGTGAAAGTCCAGACGCTTTTTTCTTTCCAAGCTCCTCAGACCTGAGTCATTGTTGATCTTCTCTAATAACTGACTGTAGAGCTGTAGCACGTCACCCTCTGCATGTATGGGACGTCTGAAATGTTTTAGGGTCACATGGTGTTCTCAAAGCTAACATTTGTTCTGTTGCCATAACGATGGGATCTAGTGGCTACCATTCAACATAGACACCATACCTTACTGCACAGCATCCCATGAGAAGACCCCGTATGCAACGTTTTGTGTGTTTCATCACATTTCCACTGTTCACAGAAGGCATGGATTCAAACTAAACAGATAAATATACAAAGCTTGGAAGTAGCTGTTACTGAATATTATGCAGTGATTTTCCAACTCTGCTAGTTTTGCTACAGAATCCACACTTAAAGCAGAGCAATACAGTAGAATAGAGCAATCAGTGTAAGTATAGCATGTACGATCTAAGTATATCTATATTTTCTGGACTGTTGACGCCATGTTTGTCCTTCCATTGTCCGTAACTTACGTATTTTCTCATCTTCCCTGTACTGGTCCTAAAGCAGGAGGTTCCTCACATGGACAGTTCCATGTAAGTCATCATTGTCATGATAACAAATAACCACTCAGCATCCTCCTCTCTCCTCTTGCCAACGCATGCCCAGCTAACTCTTCACTCCTGTGAACAAAAGATGGTCATGTGCTGGGCAAGTGTCACTTTTGCACCCGTCTAGCAGGGGGCATGTGTCCATGTCCTGTTGATGTGGTGGGTTGGTAAGATCCAACCCAGAGGCTGAAGGTAAGGATCACAGCACATTGTTGCTGTTCCTGCGCTGTAAGGTAATGTACCCTACGTGTTTCCTTTTTCAACATATTAATAAGAGTAAAATCCTTTGAAATATATAATTACTGCCATTGTTTTCTGTCTGAGTTGGTTTTGATCTTCGTAGATCCCGACTCAGAGGGCTGGTCTGCTGCATTTGTGAAGAAATGGTTACAGGCTGATTTCAACCCAACTTCTATTGCAAGGATGCTTTTTCCTCCCGAAAGTCCTGAACAGTAAGTTCAGCTTTATGCACTGACATTCGCTTCCACATTACATCCCGATCATGTTTTGAATGTTTGTCTCTGTTTAATGGTTTGCTTGTGAAACTAGATCTGGATTTTAAGCATTTACTGTGTAATAACCAGTGTTGGTCAAGTTACTTGAAAAAAGTAATCAGTAACTAATTACTGATTACTTCCCCCAAAAAGTAATCCTGTTACTTTACTGATTACTTATTTTTAAAAGTAATTAATTACTTAGTTACTTTTTAAAAACACGATTTACAACCTGAAGAGGTGATAAAGTGATAGATCTTTCAGCCCAATTCTACTTTTTCTGCATAATCCATCATACAAAATGTAATCAAATGGAAAAGTCTCTTTTTAAAACTTGTTTTATTAGTTTTAATCTTTTAACTTTATGCATCAAGCAAAGATTTAATTATCTGCAACATTCTCTGACTGGAAGAAATTAGTTTAACATTTAAACCTATTTTCTGCACATTCCACACAAAATAAAGTATTTTTTGTGTTTACACTCAGTCTTTCAAAGTAAAACACAGCAGAACATAAATAAAGTCAAAGACTCAGCGGTCCTGTTGCTCTATTTTCACCTGTAAAGCAGGAGTGGGGTAGGCGGAGGTTTACCCTGGTGCAGGTGTGCAGCGGTCAGTGGAAGAATCCGCGAGTTTCTCTGTGAGTTTCCCATTAAGTCGTAGCTACTCGGTGCTTGTTGGAAGTTTAGGGGTTTTTTCGCTGTAAAAAGAAGTTTTCTTCCCACGCACAGCGGACACTAATGTTTTTGTCACTTTTTATGGAATCAAACTCAAAGTAAGGTCAGTACTTCCACGCTTTAAACGCTGCATGCTCATACTCTCTCTGCACTCGATATGTGATCCATTGTTGATCTGCACACAGCTGTTGTCACGAACGACGCACTCGCTTACGTCACTGTCATGAGACATTCTCGCAAAAAAATCAGTTTTAGTAACGCAGTAACGCAGCGTTCCTACGGGAAAGTAACGGTAATCTAATTACCGTTTTTGCAATAGTAATCCCTTACTTTACTCGTTACTTGAAAAAAGTAATCGGATTACAGTAACGCGTTACGCGTTACTGTCCATCTCTGATAATAACTGTGTCCTTAATCTAATGTTTTGTCTCCAGCGCTGAGGGTGGTGCTGAAGTGAGTCTTTACGCCCCCACGTCAGCCGATCCAGCAGCACAGCAGCCCATGTGTTACCTCGAGGAAGAAGAGGAGATCTACATCTCAGAGCAAATACAAGAAATTGCAGATGGTATCCTTGCATCCTACTCATAACATGCAGAATAATATCACATTTTACATGATTAGCTCATGAATCAAATTTCTTGTTTAGCTCCTCCCTCTATCCAGATACCCATGGAGGACCTGTTTGTAGAGCCGGGTCACCTATCGACATTTACAGCCATCATCACAGGAAGACCAGCACCTAAGATAAAGTGGTACAAGGTATGAGCAGAGTTTTTTGAGTTGTTTTCTAAACGGATTTTTTGGTCTATATCAACTCTTCAAAGGTTGTAACAGGGAATCACATTGTTCTAAGATCACAAACCGCTGGTTTCAATCTGAAAGCTTATTTATAAATGAAACTGCTGGTTCACATTAATAGGATGAAGAGGAGCTTGCAGCCAATGAGAATGTGAGGATGGGACAACATGGTGCCCGCTGCTCATTAACCATAGTGTGCACCGAGGGTGAGGACAGTGGGATGTACGCCTGCTTCGCTCACAACAACTCTGGTTATGCATCGTGTCAGGCTGAGCTGACAGTGGAAGAAGGTAACACGGGAGCTCAAAATAACCAAAGGGCTGCTCGTCGCTGTAGCATGCGTTTGTTGTTTCCAGCGCTGGAGTTAGTTGCAGCTTTAGTTTTTGCCTGCAGGACTCCTGGAGTTCCAGGAGAGAGAGCTGGAGCTGGGAAAAAGAAGGAAGCTGTTCTCTGTCTATGACGTCCACGATGAAATCGGAAGGTGAAGCTGCATTTTCTCTTTAGCATTATCTTTGCCAAGATTTCATGTGCAGTAAATCATCTTTCTGTGTTTTAGGGGAACGTTCGGAGTAGTGAAGCGCGTCGTCCACAGAAGGACCGCTGAAGTCTTTGCTGCCAAGTTTCTGCCTCTGCGGAGCAGCACTCGGACCAGGGCCTTCCAGGAGAGGGACCTGCTGTCCCGCCTCGCTCACCCCCGAGTGGCTTGTCTGCTGGACTTCTTTTGCACCAGACGCACCTTGGTGCTGATCACAGAAATGTATCCTACCTCTTACGTGTTACAGTTAATTTGTGTGTTTGACCACATATTGAAGCTGTGAGTTCTTTAACAGCTTTTCTAGCTGCTGTTCTCACGGGCTTCTGGATCATTTATTACTGAAAGGATCGGTCTCAGAAAAAGAGGTATATTTAATTTACTTTATTAAATGATTTGAGTCTTGCAGAAAAGGTGCATGACACGTGTTGTGTCTTCTTATTTCAGATTCAGTCATTCATACAGCAAATTCTGGAGGGAGTTGGTCACATTCATAGCATGAACATCCTGCATCTGGACATTAAAGTGAGCGCTCTGCTGCATTGCATTATTTACTCTGGGATTTATTTTCACGAAGTCTCTTTTTCATGTTTCTTCCTTTTAGCCTGAAAACATCCTCATGGTGTATCCCCCAAGAGACGAGATCAAAATCTGTGACTTTGGCTTCTGCCAGGAAATAGACACATCCAGGCACCAGTACAGCATGTTTGGGACGCCTGAATTTGTTGCCCCAGAAATTGTTCACCAAGAACCAGTAACTGTGGCCACTGATATTTGGTGAGTTTAACGGCTACATGTATTTTAGATATAAATCAAATACTGTATATTTCTCTACATCCAGATGCAGAACCAACCCTCTAGTTTTATACGGAGATTTAAATAAAAGTAAACGATTATTTGCAGTAGTGCACAAAAGTTAAAAGTTGAAACAAAACGTTTGAATCGTTTCTGTCTTGTCAGGGCCGTGGGGGTTGTCGCGTTTCTCTGGTATGTATCTCCGCCTTTTGAAAGCAATCTTGAAATCTTAAAAACACAGAACATCCAAAAATGTAACGACTCTTAAACTTTATCTGGACAGTCTGGTGTGTCGGTGCCCTTTTGTGGGCGAGACTGACCGCGCCACACTGCTGAGGGTGGGGGAGGGCACTCTGAACTGGGCCGCCCCTGATGTCATGTACAGGAGCCCGGAAGCCAAGAACTTTCTCCACACGCTCCTTCAGCCTGACCCAGAGTAAGGAAGCGCTTTTGGTGTTTTACGTGGGCTCGTGAGATATTTTTAAAGTTATGTGCAAACGACAGAAAGTACCCTGTGTCAGTGATGCTAACGCTGCTAAGCTTCTTATAGCTTCATTATGTTGGATCCAGTTGCTTTAAGGTGAAACAGAGAATGTCTCTGATGTTTCTGTACCTAGGAAGCGACCGTCTGCCTTTGAGTGCTTGGGCCATGACTGGATCCAGGTGAGGTCATATCATCAGGTGTTTCCTTTAAACTGTGAATGTCAAACTTACTGAACATTGGGACTGTTGTCAGGATGAACATGCAGGAGAAGACACGGATGAAATCAATACAAGGAGTCTGAAAGCCTTCATTTCAAAAAGGAAGTGGCAGGTGAGTTCCTGCTGCAGCTTTAATACCTGCCTGGATACAAAAGGAAATACCAGATGGTTTCCTGTAGTGTTAAACATCTTTGTCTGAGTGTGCTCTCTTTCTCTTCAGCGTTCTCTGACATGCATTGGGTCGGTGCTCACGCTGAGGCCCATTCCTGAGCTACTAGATGCTCCTCTCAGGGAGACGGCAGTGACGGTGCCCCGAGAGCCCCAAGAACACAGCAGTACCTCCCCGAGCAGTGGCTCTTCGTCGGAGTATGACGAGGCTGACTCCTGGGACTTTTTCCAGCACTGCAGCCAGACTGAAGAGGAAGAGGAAACAGAGGAAGACTATGATCCTTTAATGGAGAGAGCACAGATCCCAGATCCTTTTCCCAGCTTCCACCGGGATGGAGAAGAGGAAGGGGATTTGACACTAGGCGAGGAAGAGGATGGAGAGATAGTAGGAAGGAGGACTGTATTAGAGCGGAGTATGAGCAGGCAATCGGTCGCATCGTCGGAAGTATCGTGTCAAAGGACACCTCAGAGGGAACGTCGGTCCAGCAAGGACAGCAGTCCATCGCTCTACCTGTCGGATGGGGACGAGGGTTCAGGGAGTGACGGAGGTCGTATTCCTCGGGGAAGCGTCATCCGAAGCACTTTTTATAGCAACTCTCATCAGCTTTCGCCGTTGTCTGCCAGACACATGACATTAAGGGACAAATTTCAAGCTAAGAAGCAGGAGAGGGGCCGCAAGCCGCTCAGGAGGAGCTTCTCAGGACGCCTCAACGAGCCTCTTATTGAATATGTGGAGGATGAGACGGAGACCAGCCGTGGCCAGAGACGGGCATCCGTTCAGACCGCAATGCAGAAGTCCTGCTCGTTTGACAGCGGGGTGGGTTTCGCCCATGCTAACGCACCACCTCACAGAAGGAGCAGGTCTCTAGATGAGTATTCACGTCGGTCTCCCACTTCACCCAAACGTGCGAACGCCGGTGAAGAAGAAGGGTCGCAAAGTCTAAAGGAAGATTTCACAGACGATGAAGTGGCCGGGACAAACTTGCTGACAATCCCAAATTCTCAGCGAGCCACGAGAAGAGGCTCTGTCACTCCTGTGCAGGTGAGGCAGGCTTTTAGAGGAGCCTCTGTTCCTTCGAGCTTGGACCAAGCACAGACGGAGGGAGATGACTTTGCTGGCTCCCAGGGGTCTCTGGCTGAGTCTTTTACTTTGGAGCATGGTGGCTCTGAGTCTTCAAGTAGACTCGGCTCCAGTGAAGAACTGAGTCACGGTCGTCTCAGAGGGAGATACAGATCAGGAGACGGCGATGGATATGATGATCAGGGTGAGCGCCTCGTTGCACCATCGCCTCGCTCTTTCCAAGAAGTAAAACCCCGAAGCTCGTTTCCCCGGGCACCACCACGTAATCGCACACGCTCCAATCCCAACCTGTCCACAAACAGCAGAGGTCAGCTGGGGACGCCGCTAATGCCAAGCCCCAGTCCCAGCCTCTCTTCTCTGCAGGCTCCAGAGAGGCCTCCCAGAGCCCGGGACAAGAAAGAGGGTCACGGCCTCCAGAGGCACGCATCTGCTCCAGCCCTCGAAGCTCCACCACCTACAGGAAGGTCACCAAAACTGGGACTGCTTAACATCTTCCGCAGGCAATCCTGGACTGGCCATTCCTACTCCCATCTGGAGGACACGGAGTTAGGACCAACTCTGGGCGAGATCATGAAGCCTGATACACCCACCATGTCTCTAAGGAAGAGAATGAGAGCGTCAGCCTCAAGTCTGACCAAACTCTTTTCCAGATCCTCCAGTAAAGAGGATGTGAGTGAAGGAGGTGAGGCACCGCAGATGCACCTCAGTATAAGCACTACGTTGTGTTACTGTTGTGAAATGATATCCTGTATTATTCAATCTGAAGTTAAAACCATTTGCTCTTTCCTGTTTTATTTATAACAGGTCCAATAGTGAAAGGATCAGCTCCCGCTCCACCTGAAAGGAGGCGCAGCAGCAGCCTCGAGAGTCCCAAAAGGAGGAGCTCAAAGCTCTTACCATCCTTCAAAATACCTGCGTTTAAAAAGAAAGGTCGGACAAAGGTTACATTCTGTGACTGATCTGCTTTAAATTTCACATCACAGTTGTTGCTTTGAGAACATGCTCTTTTGTTACCCTTTGTTAATATTCAGACCTGCCCGTTCGCCCCAGCAAGGCTGAGGTGCTACAGTTGGATGGAGGCGGAGTCCTCCTGGCGTGGAGGCCGGTTCGCTCAAGCGATCCCGTCACTTACTGCGTGCAGTACTGTACGGACGGTGCGTTCGCAGACATGGCAGGACAGAAATGTGTTTTTTGTTGTTTGTGTGAAAAAGAAATTATTTAGTGTTTATTCCATTATGACTAAACTATATTTTTATGGTCTAAAATAGCGGCTCCAACCTTTTTTGTGCCACGGACCGGTTTATGTCCGACAATATTTACCTTTAAGGTGTCGAGGATAAATACAACAAAATAAAAACAGTACTGGTACCGAAGAAGGAAGATTTATTCATAACATACAGGAACAGACCCAGGGGGAAGGGAACAGAGTTAACCATCAAAACGATAAATAAATAAGGCTAAAACCCTGAAAACCATAAATTTCACTCCTGAGCCTCGACTCTCGAGGCCCGGTACCGGGGGTTGGGGACCGCTGGTCTAAAACACCAGGGAATTTTAATAGCACTGTGTTATTGGTGTTTTCCGTTGCCTAAATCAGGGGTGTCCAACTCCAGGCCTCGAGGCCCGGTGTCCTGCAGGTTTTAGATGTGTCCCTGATCCAACACAGCTGATTTAAATGGCTAAATCACCTCCTCAACATGTCCTGAAGTTCTCCAGAGGCTTGAACTCATCATCTGAATCAGCTAGGGATGCACCGATACCAATACTGGTATCCGGTATCGGGGCTGATACTGTAAAATGCGTGTGTACTCATACTCGTAAAAGTTAACCGATACCATGAACCGATAGGTTTTTGTACTCTGTATCGGCCAGTACTCGGATCCAAGTATCGGTATTGTAGCTTGCCATCACCAGTGTGTGAATGTGTGCGTGAATGGGTGGATGACTACTAAGTGCAATAATCCTTTCTGTCATCGTTGTATTTTTACTCAGTTGTATATAGTATTTGTATTTGTATTCTATTTTTATCTTATTGTATATTTATTCTATTTTATTCTACTGTATATAGTATATTATTTTATTCTATTCTGTACAGCTGTGTACTGTATTTATTCTTATTGTATTCTAATTTTTGCGTCATAACTTTTGCACTGTCCACTTCCTGCTGTGACAAAACAAATTTCCCACGTGTGGGACTAATAAAGCTTATCTTATCTTATCTTATCTTATCTTATCTTATCTTATCTTATCTTATCTTATGACTGGATGTGTAAAGCGCTTTGGGGTCCTTAGGGACTAGTAAAGCTATATAAATACAGGCCATTTACCATTTATTGTATCGGTTTGAAAAAATCGGTATTGTTGCATCCCTAGAATCAGCTGTGTTGACCCAGCGTGAGATCTAAAACCTGCAGGACACCGGCCCCCGAGGCCTGGAGTTGGACCCCCGGGCCTAAATTTAAACAGTGTAGTTGAATGCAGCACTCCTTATAGGAGGTCACAGGTTATGAGCAGAGGGTTGGGTGGTGATTGAGTGTGATGCTTACGGAGGAGTGCGAGGAGTGTACCTGTGTGTGCATGTATTGCAAACACATCATTTGTAAAACGGCACCAACACTGGTGTCATGGTTTCATGTCTCCACAGGGGCGGAGTGGACAGTCCTGTCAGAGCACGTGGCAGACAGCTGCTACGTGGTAGAGGACTTACCGAGAGGAGCTTCTTACGTGTTCAGGGTGGGTCGTGTCACAAAGACGGGAGCAGGACCGTTCAGTGACGCCTCAGCTCCCGTTGTTATGGCGACTGATCCTGAAGGCAAGAGAAACGCTGTCTCCTATTGGACGTTGTCTTTTTATGATTTCACGTCATTGTTATTATGCTCTTTTTGAAAACATGGTGCAACAGCTGTTTGTGTTTGTTATACAGAGATCCACATTCCTCTCATTCAGACTGAGTCACTGGGGTCAAAGGTCATTGGATCAGAACAAGCAGCACACAAGAACTACAACTTCCTGTCTGAGATCAACAGGTGAGACATCCAACAACGAGCTGCAGCAGTTCAATAAAGTTATGTTTTGTTTCTCTAATCTTTATAACTGAAGAGCTGACTCCTTCTGTTGGTAGTAACAGTGTGCATGATAACACAGGATACCAGAACCAGGCCCAGTAAGCCAAACCTCACTTTACACGCTCAGGTCTTGGCCTTACTATGCAAAGTGCCCTTGGGTGATTTATGTTGTGACTTAGTGCTGCATCCATCCGTCTTTCAGGGGTCGTTTCAGCGTGGTAACCCTGTGCAGGAACGCCGAGACCAGCCAGGTGTTTGCGGCCAAGATCACCCCTTACCAAGCAGAGCAGAGGCAGCTGGTGTTGAAGGAGTACCAGCTGCTGAGGAGGCTTCACCACCCCCACCTGGTTCAGCTGCACTGTGCTTTCATCACCTCCCGCTACCTCGTGTTAGTAGAAGAGCTTTGTCCCGGCAAGGAGCTCCTCTACAGCCTGGCTGCGAGGTAAGCGACGCTCAAAAACATCAGCCATGAAGGAGGAGCATAGTTCCTAATAACGCTCGTGTGTCCTCGTCTTTCAGTCTAGCTTCAGGTTAGAACTTGTACACATGAATGAGCTTGAGATGGGAAGTCTAAGAATTTAAATAGACGTTATCAAGCAGAACAAACAGAACTGTATATCAAAATGTAAAAAAATCAAGCTAAGCTAATATTTCTGTGCTAATTCATTAGTTATGGCACCTCGGGTGCTGACGTCAAGCTTGACCATCACGTCTGTGTTTGCGTCCTCTCAGAGATCTGTACGCAGAGACTCAAGTGGCCGAGCTGCTCGTTCAGATCCTGAGTGCGGTCGACTATCTCCACGGCCGCCGAGTCGTCCACCTGGACCTGAAGTCGGACAACATGCTGGTGGACGACTGTAACCACCTGAAGGTCGTTGACTTTGGCTCGGCTCAGTCCTTCACGCCCGGACAGCCTTTAAACATCGAGCACATCCAGGGCTTTTCTGACAGCAGAGGTAACGATGTGTGTTTTTTAAATTCACACTAAATGTTGTACGCTGCATTCTGATTGGTCTAACATACTAAACCTCTGACTGTCGTGGCCTTCCGACAGACTCCTGCAGCAAAGGTACACGTTGTTTTACGGAGGACGGATTGATGGAAATAACTCCGCCTAACTCCATCCACCTCAGCTGACCCTAGCTCCCATAGTCTAACAAACCCAAGTCTATTCTTATCCTTTTATCCATTTCTTTTTGGTCTGAGCCTTTTTCCTGATACAGAAAGATGCACTGCCTGTAAATGTGCCACTCTCTATAAAGATATTCTGTCTGTCTGTTCTCTCAGTGTATATTATCCTTCCTAAAGCTCCGGAAATCCTCGAAGGTCAGGGTGTTGGGCCAGAGACCGACATCTGGGCTGTTGGAGTTTTGTCGTTCATCATGTAAGCAAAGAGGTTTATTCAAACTTGGATTACATCTCATCATCTGAGAACAATCCCACACGTAGCAGGGCTGTTCTGTTCTGATAAATGTGGGTTTGTAGACGTCATGGTGTGAGGAGGCTACAGACTGACTTCTGTTATAATAAGAATTACTATCATCTTTATCCTTCCCTACGTTAGGCTGAGTGCTGACAGCCCGTTTCATGCGGAGCACAGCTGGGATCACGACAGAAACATCAGGAAAGGGAAGATCCAGTTTGGACGCTGCTACCCGGGTCTGTCTGAGGGAGCCCTGAACTTCATGAAGAGCAGCCTGAACAACAAATCCTGGTGAGTCTTTTCCCAGAGTGTACTCACTCACACGTTAGCACTCATTCTGACATGATAAAAAACTTTGCAGGGGGAGACCCACTGCAGCCGAGAGTCTCCAGAATCCGTGGCTCCGTGCCCATCGCGCCCCACACAAAGCCCGTCACTCCAAAGTGTGCTTCTCCACCGACAAACTTAAAGCTTACCTCAAGCAGAAAGAGGAGAAACGAGATCAGGTGCGCACCAAGCTTCAGGGTCCCTCCTTCTGCCAGTGACGCCACGATGCCAAAGTTACCATCGTCTTTCTCAACGAAGAAGAAAACCTGCAGCTGCAACGACGTGTCGGTGCAGCAGTTTGTGCTTCAAGTGTTGCTCTGTGTCTGCCAACCTGGAGCCTGGTTAGAAAAACGTTTGATTTTTAAAAGTTGATGCGTCTTAATGAGTTGCTTCTGTGTTCGATTGTGTTTTATAGTCTGGGGATTTATTTTGTGCGTATCAGGGATAACGTGTGATCACATAAGGTGTGCACGGTGCTGCTGCATGAGCTGGAAAGTTGATCAAAATGTTGTTTTGCTCCTCTGGCAGACGGACGGACATGCTTGGCTTTGCAGTTCTGTCTCCGTAAAACTTATTTAACGCAGTATTTTATGTGAAGCTTTACAGGAGTTAGTCGATTAAATCATTATTAAACAACTCAAAGTGCTCAGTCGTTGTCCTAAAACTCTTTATTCTGTCTCGTTTCAGTTCAACACACGAACATTTCAGCTCTAACACATTTTAGATTAAATCTACCACAAACGGTGATTTTCAGATGCTCTGTCGTTCATGTGCACGAGTCCATCCTGATAATATACTCGACTAAGACTGAATTTATTTCTACTTCGGGTAGAAGTCATAGTATCTGAACACTTTCTAGATGTGGAGCTAAAGCAGATCTGTGCCAGCCTGTGAAGACCGAACGTAGCGCTGGATGTGGCGTTTTATTCGTACCTGCTGAGCCAAATGTCAGAAATCTATGAAGTAGGACTACACACCTAATATCAGCCACTGCTTTTACTAAATCTAACACAAAGGACATGTGAGACACGTCGGTCCAGACTCTTCGTTTCCATCTGTGTGTCTGAACTGCAGCTGGATGCAGCTGAGCGTGAGGAAGAGCTTTTCTTATTTCACGTGTTCCAGTGAAGATGGAGCTTTTCCAGTCAGAGACACATCAGTGTTCCTGTCCACCTGCTGAAAGCCTGCTTATTTCCTTATTATGATTTGGCCTCCTGAACTTTTTTAATTTCCTGTGGAGAGAGAGAGGTGACAAATACTTCAACCAATCATCTGATGAGTTTAAAGTAAAAGGAGCAAAGAGACTTTCTGCTTTTACTTACTTCATCCAGGATTTCTTTTAGCTCCTCGTAGGCCTTTTCTAAGTCGTCGTTGATGATCACAGCATCAAACACTCCGGGCTCCTTACCTAGAAATTAAATCAAATTGCAATAATTGGCTTTGCATTCGGGATCACGTTCCGCCGGAAATGATGGGAAACTTACTGAGCTCCATGTCGACGCGTGCCGCTTCCAGACGTTTCTGTAAACTCTCCTCTGTTTCCGTCTGCCTGTCCCTCAGACGTTTTTCCTGAGAGACGACAGAACAATCACAGCACCTACCTGTAACTGGGCACTGCTTCTTACTACCAGGTGAAGTCTTGTCACACTTTTAAAGCACGCTCAAAGTGCAAATATGAAGAAATAATACATCTTAAAAGCGCAAGAAAAGAATCGATATATGCTGTGGATTAATCACAATAAAAGGATTTACCAACGCGTCCATAGATGGAGGCTGGATGGAGACGTAGATGGGGTTCAGGTCGGTCTCTTTGATCCGCTTCACCCCCTGGATATCCACGTCCAGGATGCAGATCAGGTTTTTGGCTCGCACGTCTTCCACAGAAGCCTTACTGAACAAACAGGAGTCAAATAAGCCGTGCCGTTCACGTGAGCAGAAACATCCAAGCAGGTACTGAATGTAATTTTGTGCTTCTCACACGAAGTGACTGGTAAGAGGATAAGAGGATCGCTGCACTGGTCCGAGCTGCTCAGACTCAGAGAGTGAGCGTTATCTTCAGAACAAGAGGAAGAGATTAAATGTGACACAAGGTGCTGAGCCGCAGCGTTGCTCTTTTTGACCTAATGGGGGTTAAAGCTCCATCTGTCACCAGACTATTATGTAGCCGCTTGATCCTTGTTACTAAGCCCACAGTGTGACATTTATGTAAGGCTCGGTCTTCATTTCTAATGACTTAAGTTCAGCCTGTATGAGGACACTGATATCTTATTGTATTTTCAGCAGAAATGCGTTTGGTTTGATCAGTCAAACCCTGAATCCTGGGTGTGGAGCGTCAGGCAGGACCAGCCCACTGGATCACTTTGGAAAATGTAAAGAAAGCTTCAGACTTTTCTCCAGTGTCACAGCTTTTCCTACTGATTTCCACTCACACTCGCTGCATAATTCAATTATAGATTTCTGTCATTTCAGACATTTTCTTCTCACAGTTTAGGCCCAACGAGACGATTTCTTTCATTTACTGCAGCTGCATTTCTGTAGCATGTAGTCAGACTCTGACACACTGTTGACATCGTGGCTCTTTTTCTTACATTAAGATGTCTCATTGATTAAATGTGTCGGTAATTCTCTGCACAGAAAGACTGTGCGTGGCTCGTGACGTAAAACGAGCTTCACGTCCCTGCAAATGTTTCCTCAGCAAAGTTTGATCAGTTCTGCTTTTAAATAAACTCAGTTCAGTTCAAATGAAATCGCGCGAGATTAGAAGCTGTCGCGTCAGAGCGGGTTGCACACGCAGTGTTACAGAGAGCGGGTTAACTCGGGGCTAGCCCCCCTCTGAGAATATGCATGCAAGTCATAGTGTTTATGAATCTGCGTGAAATATCTCACACATATCCATTTACCTTGTTCCATACATGTTGCCAGAAAACTCAGCGTGCTCAATGAACTCTCCTTTGTCGATACCCTCCTGCATGGCCTCCCTCGTTGTGAAGTGATAGTCTGTGGGGAGCAACGTGTGGAATGAATCGAGCTCTGCGTGGAAAACGATCTATCAAAGCAAAATCAAGCAGGAGCTCACTACAGTGTAGCAAAGCTGTCACGGTGTAACAGCCTGTCACAGCTGATCACGCGTGTCGGAGCCTAATTTCAACTGTGATTGTCATTCTCCACGTGTGTCCACACGCGACCCACAGACCCACACAGGGCAGTTTCAAAAGCAAACACGTTACTACGAAGCAATCATTACATGACAACATGAAGGAGTCAGACTGAAGCATCAGTTTGGAGAGAAACACTGTAAAACAACGAGATAATAAGCACGAGAACAGGTCACGGGGATTTAAACAGCGCAAAGTGCGGATATTTCTGCTCATGTTAAAATCCTCGTTTATTAAAAGTTGGAAACCTGTTCATCACTCAGTATTAGTTTAAAGGACCTCGACTAAAGAATGCAATAAAATGGATGCAACAAGTTCTAAAAGGATTTTAAAAATAACCTTTTGTTCTCCTGCATGTTGCCAATGGTTGTTTGCATCTTGCCTATCGGGAAAAAGAGGAAATGGGAACACCAGTGTGGATCTAAAGACGTGTGGGAGTGGAAATGGGAATCACTGCTGAGGCATCACAGGGGGCTATTTTCAAAAGCTTGTTACTCCAAAGTGTAAACTGTCGCGTCTTCCTGAGGTCATTGTACTTTTTAAAAATATATATATTTACATGATTTTCAATTTTTTGACCAGTTCCTATTAATCCAATCACAACGTGCCAGGATGATGAAAGTAACCCCCATCCATCTGCGGTAAAAATACACTGTGATCAGGAATCACACTGAGATCACCTTCATCTGTGGTTTCTGATTCATTTGGACATGAGGCTGACATTTCTATGTCCTCAGAGGATAAGACGGCTGCTACGGGCAGTAAAGTAGCCCCCAGAAGCATGGGGAGCTTGTTCAGTCCTATGGAGAAAACAAAAAAGGCACAGAGAGCTTTATCCCAAACCACGGGAGCCTCACAGGGTGGCAAACCAGTCCTGCAGTTCACTTGGGAGTAAGAAGTGCTGTGGGTGTGGAGTGGGTGGGGGGAGGCTAGGAAACAAAATGAAAAGGAGCTTGTTTGTCAGATTCTCCACTTTTCTCCACTTTTATCTCAGCTCTGCAAGCTTAAATCCAGATGCAGGGCTGATGTTTTGTGATTGATCCTAACACAACGTGAAAGCACTAAACATGAGCACCCACTTAGAAAGTGCCAGCAACAAGCCGGGTTTCACTCATAAGTGTTGTACCTTTGCCATCTTCTTCTCCTGGTCGAGGGTTTCTCGTCGTGTCTGCGGGGAAAGAATTGCAAAAACATCAGTGTCAACTTTACAGCCGGTACTGGCAGGTGCAGAATTAGGCTGCTGCTTCCTCCTCAGACAGGACGTTTTGCAAAGGAAGCCGAGCATCAGTTGGCACAAAAACGTACGTGAGACGCTGAATCCAAAGACTCCTTCGTGCTCTTTCATCAGCCTCTTCAACAGAGTGCTCTTCCCTGCTCCAGAGGGGCCACTCAGCACCACGGGCCTCGGTCCCGACATCGTCCTAAGAGCCACGGACGGACGCAGACGGGGGAAGAGGGATGTCTTAGAGATTTGTACAGACCAACACGTTTCACAGGCGGTGAGCTATGGTGTCTTTCAGGTGCTTTACCTTAATAATCTCCCTTTTTCCTGTGAATCGCTGCTCCTGGCAAAAATCTCAGCTATCCCGTTTGCTCGTCGTAGGTGCCGTGAGGCTAAATCTTTTGATCCAAGCTTCTCGACACACCGTGGGGTTAAAAGCAGGCTGTTCCTCTCGTATCGCTGCTGTTGCAATCTAAGAATTAATTGACATTAATTTCTGTGTCCTTAATTAAAGCATCAAAATGCGTCCACGTCCTAATTGCTGACTGGTTAGACAGCCAGAGGCCTGGAGGTTAACACTAAGGATGTCTGTTAATGAAGCCGCGAGGGGTCAGTCAGCTGGGATAATTGGATCTGAGCCAGGTGGCGCTCAAGGTCCAGGACAGGTGAGTCGTTTACCTAAAGACCGGATGAATCCCGTTAACAGAATTACTTAATAACACAAAAATCTTCCCCAGCTGCAGGTTTACTCGGCACCTTGACTGAATTGATCAGTTCGAGCACTCTTTCATTCGCACACCAGCTGACTGCTGATGGGACCTCATCTACAGTTACATAGTTACTGAGGTAACTGCTGTTGGAGCGAACACACGAGCAGGAGGATAATCCACGGTCTGTTTATCACTATTAACACTTAGTTCTCATCATTTCATTTCCTGAAAAGATAACAACAGCTTATCTATTATTGTTTATTAACATCTTAACTCTGCACCCTTCCTTCCTAATTCAAAGAGCAGACACTGAATTTTCACTCTTTCACTCTATACTCATATAACAGAGCTGTTTTCTAATAAATGTGTCTGTATGTGCACGTAGGTATGTGTGTGTACGTGTATATGTATGTGTGTTATGTATGGGTGTATCCGTATTTGCGCATGCGTGTGTATAACTTGTGCACAAGCATCTTTAGATACTTACATTATTGTGCATTACGCACAACGGAGAGATGCCAAACTGTGTTTCATTGTTCTTCTAACAGTGACAATAAAGAGCTATTCTATTCTATTCTATTCTAATGTTTTACTCTCGTTTTCTTCGAGTTTTATTGATCTTACCTTTTGTCAGAGCGTCTCTGTGTGTGTCGTCTGTGTCGGAGGGACGTGGAGTAACAGATGATTGTGTGCGCGTGTGTGTCACACCGACTCTGTCAGTCTGGATTATCACCGCCTCCCTTCAGCTCACTAACCAATCACGTCGGGGCATGCTGACTTGTTTTGAGAAACACACTCTGCCGTCCAAGTCTAACATAAATGTTTCATTTTTATTAGAATCTGATCAAATGACATTTACCTGGCTGCTGTACATTCAGGTTATACTAGGTTAACTATATTTTTCTTGATGATTAATTATTTGAATAAATAAAAGTTTTATGTGATATAAAATTATTGCTTCGTGTTTGTTGAGGATGAAGAATCTTTGTTTCTGAGTGTTTCGGGTCTTTCTTGGTCCTGTGTGTGTACTGCATGCAGACTTTGTTTCACAACCCCGCTCACTTCAATACGTGTGCATTAATTTTTGCCCGTCAGAAACTGGACTCGTCTCTTGCTCCACTCTACGGCGGAGGCGCATTGCTCTTTTACGTCTCTCTGTGATGTGTCTGAACCTAAGTGGCCTTGCAGTAAAGGCTCAGAATAGCAGGCTTTAGAGTCTTTCAACTCCAGATGAGCTGCGATGGGCTCTGCCTGGCTAATCCCGCAGCGACCCACTTCTTAAAGGGCGCACACACGCCATCATAAGGCTGTCGACAAACGGCAACAACACAGGAATGCACGCCATTCACGCCTCGGCCCACACCTGCGGCAGGTGCAGCAGATACTCTTTAGGTGTTCACAGTTAAAAGCTTTCAGGAAACAACCGCCTTTAGACACAGATTTTATTTTAGTAATGTTGATAAAATTAGATTTGAGTGATCCTATACAAAGAAATACGCCAATAACAAAGACAGAACAAGTCCCCATGTGATGATTATTACTGTAAATGTTTCCAACCTACAAGAGCTAAACAAAGAATAAGTGATCTAAGCAAAGACAAACTCTGTACAGTAAAGTCTGCTAGTCAACATCCTATACACACACCACTCCAAACATACATACACAAAATTATGTACATGTGCTTTGCAGTTCAATCATCTTTCCATAAAACAGAAAAAAAGATTTTTTTTAAAAATCGATAAATAGTCTCAAAGCATTTTTTTCTCAGTGCCTGAGCTCTCAGATGGTTTCAGAGGTTTCTTCTGATCTGCTGGACGATGCAGTAGAAACACGGATATTGTACAGGTCAGAGGTCGCACTCAGTTAGTAGCTGTTAGGAGAACAACGATGGTAAGAAGGAGGAAAAGGAAGAGGGACGGGAGAGGGGAAAGGTGGGCTTGCATGACAGGCCAGCTGCCCAACAAGTCCAAGCCTGATTGGTCAAAACAGAAGAAATCCCTGAAAGTGAGTCACAGGTAAACTCGCCTCAGGTCTCCAGGTGAGGTGATGGTGTTGCACTGAGGACACAGCTTCTTTGCTCCCTTTGAAAAAGAACGGTGAGACTTTTATTACAGACTTTTACTTCGTTCTGGATGTTTTGCATCATTTTTACGTTCAGCTTTTTACCAGCGTTCGAAGCCAACACTCCTCACAGTGAACATGCCAGCACTGGATGGAGGTGAGCGGCGTTGTGTAGGTGTCCTGCACACAGGAACAGGCACAATACAGGTGAGCAACGTTTACCTGCAGTGCGACAAAGCTGCCACTAGGTGTCCACATGTAACTACAATCAGAGCTTTGGAGGAAGCGACTTGAATGTTTGTTGGGATTATCTCTCATTTATTCATCTCATTCATCCCACTGTGATATTTTACTTTGTAACTGATTTTTAAAAATAATTTTTTTTAAATCACAACAAAATATTTAACTTAGAAAAAAAGCCATGCAAAAAATCTGTTCATTACTAATTAATTATATATTTCCAATAATTAATCACTTACATTTTTACATGTAAAATAATAGAAACAAATAAATTGTCTCAGACTGGGGTCGACTTTGAAGAGCAGCGTGTGGTGCATTTGGGCTAAATAAATATTTGAGTGAATAATTGTTCAGTGTTTTGATTCTTTCCGTGTAAAATGGGTCAGTATTTAAAGGAATAAATGTCGCAGAGCTTTATCAGATGCAAACTGTAATATTTGTCGTGTGTATCAAACAGTATTAAGGTCATCTGCAGTACAGTCTGATCATACGAGGAGTCGCAGACAAACATTTTCCATAAAAATATTACTGTATTTATTATGTTAATGAAGAAACAAACATACACCAACAGTTTGAAATTGTGCTCTTTTCTCTTTTGCTTTAATTTGCCTCCACACTCACCATGCAGATGAGACATTTAAATCTGTCTCCTTTAGACAGCTGTTTCTCCAAGTCCCGTATCCGAGCCTTAAGTGCATCTAATGTTGTCAGCGTGGAGTCCTCCGAGAGCCTGTGCGCGCGCACACACACACACACACACACACACACACACACACACACACACACACACACACACAGGAGGACGAGAGGGAGGACACACGAGTTAGGCAGACACTGGAGAGTCATTTATAAATCGAAGACAGATTAAATTATTCGCTGGCCAACATGGACACTGAGCATGAAATTTAGCAGCAATCACATTGCCTGCATTGGGTGTCTCATTTATCATGGGCAGCGGGGCGGGGGTTAGGTGTCAGCGTCCTCACAGAAATAGACATACACGCGCACAATTACAGCATAGACTCTATATGCAAACATACTGTACAGATGGGATGCAATGCATTCAGCGCAATGAAACGTGTACACGCCTGCATCACCTGCTAAGACCCTGACTGACGACATCATCACACTGATATAGTGTGGTATTATGTGCTGGTGAGAGCAGGCGGTCCGAACAGGTATGGCATAAATACAGAGGACCAGGATACAGAGGAATGGCTTCCTCTGGTTGGCTGATGGACCAAGTGCATGCTGGGACAAGCAACAGCTGGATCAACCTGCCTCCACGACGTCAAACTTTAATTTGAAGAGGCACAACTTTGGACGTGGCTGCTGACCACGTCTCCTCTCATGTCTCCAGAGTTACCGGCTCAAAAATCCATCAAATACTCAACAAAGACGGATTCTTTCACTTTGACTGAAAGTCAGTTCATGGGCTCGTTGGAAACTTGAACAAAGTGTGTCAGACTTGCTAAAAACAAACCATTAATTGAACCATTTATGAAATTTGGGTTTAACAAATGTTGGTCCAGAGTGCAGGAAAGCATGAGCCCGCAGCAGGGAAAAACGATTTACCTTTAACCTCTAAAACTTCGTTTTTTATTAATGTTTATCGAACCTTCTGACATGTTTTAACCCTTTAAATCCTGAACCATGAAATAACTCCCTGAAATCTTTCATTTTTTGATAACGGACAGTTTGTTGGTCCTTTAGACAAAAGTCTTAATCGGCATGTGAAAGTTTTAATTTGCTACATGAGCCATGTTTTTGCAGTTTAGTCATTAAAAATGTTTCATGCAATTTATATCATTTTTTGAGGGTAAAAAAAAATCACGCTGATGATGTCACAAAAACACACGTATGAAATATGATACGCTGGGCTTTAACAGAAATTTGCAGATATAAGTTTTAGACTTTTTTATTGCTTAAAAATGTATTGTGCACTTTATTTAGATGGGGGGGGGGGGGCACACTGATGAAGCCTGATAAACTCACAGAAACGTTTCTGCTGTATATGACAGAGTAGGCATGAAAGGGTTAACGACATAATGGATTAAAGGCAAAATACTCTTTGTTTACTTCTTTTTCCAATGACATTTTTCATTAAAATTTGTTTATATGGCGTCAAATCACAACAACAGTCGCTTCAGTGTGCTTTATGTTGGAAGGTGAAAACCCAACAATCAGACCTTTCTATGAATAAGCGCTTGGCGCCAGCGGGAAGGACAAACTCCCCGGGCTGCGACCGGCTTTAACAGTCTCTCAGTTTGTGTATAAATCTGTTAAACTGCAGATCTAACAACAGATCTAACAAACTCACATCTCTATCTCAGCGTTTTTGCAGGTTTGAGTGAGACCGGCTGCACTGCCATCCTGTTTCTCTCCACTGCTTGTAGACGGACTTCCTGGATACACAAACCAATGAGCAGATTACAGTTACATCCATAGTTTTAGGAACTGTGCTCAGCTGCCTCATTATTCCTAACTCACCATCATTTGACCATTTATTAAAGTCCAAGTTTACTCTGGATTCAGGCGGCACGCTGCTGCTGTTGCTGCTGAAAACAAACCAAAGTATATTTACCATCTGAAAGCATCTGAAACGGCTTTGAAATGAATTTAGTTCATATTTATCTAAATGAATACCGAGTGATCGTCACACATCACGGATACGTACTTCACTGCTGTCTCTTTGGAGCTTTCTCCCGAACAGGGAATCACGTCTGTGTCTGTGTATCTGCAAACGAAGTCAGGAGAAAAATACAGCAAAGTGTGCGAGGAAGAACTTTCTCCATGTGCGCGTATATCCCAGTCCCCCCACTTTACTGTAAACGCATTAACATTAACATGCTGTTTAGCGTGCACGCTGGCGTTCTCTTCAGAAGGATACTGTGCCCGGCCGTACTCCAGCGTGTCATCTCCGTCCACGTCCAGGTCTGCATCGCTGTCTCGACACTCCTTAGAGGTGGTGCTCACCAACATTGCACCTGGTGACACAGATTCAAATGGGAATCATTGTTAACAGCCACGTTAGTGATGAGGAAAATGCGACGTTGCCCGTGTATCTGCTGTGACTGCGCCTGTCAGTCAGTTTCCAGGTCAGAGCTGCTCCTCACGCCAAAGAAGCGGTTACTCTTAAGCCAACCTCCCAGGCATCCTGCTGCGCCGTAATCTGGACTGAAAAGTTCAGCGCTTCTTCAGCTGCCACTCAGTCACAGTATTCACCCTCCACTGAACAAGATCACACACGTGGGTACCTCAGTGGTGCACACACACGCACGCACGCACACACGCATGCACGCACACACACACACACACACACACGCACGCACGCACGCACACACACGCACACACACACACACACGCACGCACGCACACACGCATGCACGCACACACACACACACACACACACACACACACGCACGCACGCACGCACGCACGCACGCACGCACACACACACACACACATTCACTTACCTTTAAAGCCTATAGACGCCATCTGTATCCTTCTCCTCTCATTCCAGTCGTCCTCCAATGCCAACAGGTCTGCCGACCCCTCCTGAAAACAACGCCGCGCACACACATGTACACACAAAGACACACATCGGGTCACATGTTCTCTGTCTGGACGAACACGCCCATATGCCTCCTGTAGCCCGGAGCTACATATCTGCCTCACAGCCGTGAACCGGCGCTCGCGGCGCTTTCACGTGGATACACAGCGAGCTGACAGTGATCCGTGCGCCACGTGAACAAAGCCAGGCAACAACGTCTCGGGGTTCAAGGTCAGCGTGTCACACGTTACATATATTCATCTCTGATTACAACACAAATGTCAGGGAAACAAATACTTGCATCTGACTCGTGTGCTTGGAGAGCCTACCTGTGCTTCCTCTGGTTTTCTCCTCTTCAGCTTTCCCATCCTGACTGAACACAGAACACACAGAAGAAATACTGTTAATAATGGTTAAAGGGGACGAGGCATTAGCTTTGGGGTTTAAATCAACACCATCAAACAAGTCGCATGATTTTTAGTAACACTATTGAATTATGTGTAATGAATAACTGGGGTATAACTTATTTGTTCCTGTACATAAAAACGTGCGAGTTTGAGTCGCTGTTCCATCTAAAGAAGCCGAGCTTTGTCCTAAACTGTGATAGGAGGTCACCGAGCTGCGTGAAGACTAACATGACCACGGGTCATTCAAACAGGTTCACACTGAGCCCAGAGCAAAAGAAAGACAAGCCAAAAATATTCATATTAATATTTACAGCTCTATTTATTACCTCCATATTATTATATTTTTATTTAAATAAAAGATAAAAATACTGATAAATAACAGGATAAATTATGCAAAGACTACACTGTGAGTCAGCAGCTAAAAGTAGTGCATGAATGGTTCAAGCTCCCAACGTCCTGCACTCAACACTTCACATGCAAACAGTGAAGAAAGCGAATAGTGGTGGAAGAGGTACCGACAGCTTTCACTTCAGTAGTAAAACCAGTGTGGAAGTATTACAGGTAAAGTTCTGCTCTCACACAATAAATCCAGTGAAAGTGTTCATTAAATAAATGAATAAATTTCTTTTCCTTTCAATATTAGAGCCTCACCTTTATAAATGATGTGTCATGTATTTAATTTAATCTTAAAGGAACAAAAAGTCATGATTGTTCATGTGCAGACAGAGGAAACACTCAAACGTAAAATTCACCTGCTTGTGGAAACCGTCTCGTTCACTTCTAATAACTTCCAACATTTAAAAGCCGGAAATATGGATGCGACACTGAAAACTACTGAGTTCTGTTTCTGTGTGAGCTCACCCCACAAACTGTACAAGCTGGCCGCATTGATGCACGAGGCCCTTAAAGCAGAGACAAGCAGATGCTTCGCGTGGACAGAAGCTGCAGTACGGGATTCAAAGCGGCCCCCCCGTCCCCGTGCTGTCATCCCACCGTCCTCCCCCGCTTTCCTCTCTAAAAATATGAAAGCTAACATGGCAGAACACCAACTGAACCTCCTCTCCTCTCCCTGCCCTGACTGACTGCAGATTGCAAAAGGGGACATTAAGTTTTAAGGCCCTCTAATTCCCTGCTGGATGACAGTGGCCCCCGAGGGGAACGCACGGCGAGCCGGTGGCTGTGACCCGAGTGCCGCAATCCCAGCAAACATAATGAGGGTTAAAGAGACGGTCATAGATGAGGAGGAGCTCATCAAACTACGAAGACAGAGGGAGAGAGAGAGGGAGAGAGAGAGAGAGGTTGATTAATCAACAGAGGACCCCCCTCCTCCTCCTCCTTCCACTCTCTTCTTCTTCCTCCCTGACGTGTATTTAGAAGCTCATTATGCTGTCCGGTTATAAGGCCCAATAAAGGCTAACAGACCTCGACAGCAGTGGCAGTTTGAAGAGTCAGCTAAGAGCTGCAGAGTCTCCGCGGGAATAATAACGGGAGCAGGAAGTCTGCGGCGTCAGCCGCCGCCGGGACGCTGCGCAGGTTTCTGTATTCGTGCAGAAATGCTGTCAGCCTACTTTCAAACATGCTACATGCTATCATTTATTCATTTATTTAGAAATGGCTGGAAACTGTTCAGGGCTGAGTTTCTGTTACAAGCTTCTGTGGAAAAGAACCAGAAACAAGTCCTGATCTGGTTACTGCAGATCTACAAAGCCTTCATTTGTCTCTTAGCGTGACGCACGGCGCGAACACCATCATAAGCTCCGCGGCTGAGCCGTAACGGTAACTACCCGCACGCTTCAGAGGAGAAAATAGTTCCTACGTGAAACATTTACACAACACTGTTTGTGGGTTTTTGTGTGAGAGTAACAGTGTCAGAAATCTCAGTACGTGCCTCTCCCTACCCCCGCTCGCAGCAGATGGCCCCGCCCCTCCCTGAGCCTGGCTCTGCCGGAGGTTTCTTCCTGTTAAAAGGGAGTTTTTCCTTCCCACTGTCGCCAAAGTGCTCACAGGGGGTCTTTATCTTACAATGTAAAGCACCCTGAGGCAACAGTTTCTGTGATTTATAATAAAATGAGTTTGTCATTGGGAAACACGTTTTTTAGATTTTTATTAAAAAAAGCAGCTCAGGTGGAATAAATATTAATCTGGTATCGTAAGGATGTTTCACATTTCATGAAAAGTTTTTGAGACACTTGAAAAGTCAATAGCAGCTATTTCAGGATTAAAAGCATGAACATAATTATATCCATTCAACTAAATAAATACTGACTGATTAGTGAGCTGATGTACTAGTGTCAGAGGTGGGTCTTTTATAAAATAGGAAAAAGTAGAAATGAATAAAATAAATGTTTCTTGTGTGTGTGTCGAATCCTCAGTGAAAAATGCTTCTCAGTGTTTCTTACCAGCTTGTGCGCAGTCTAGGTGGGCTCCTGCGCTGTGGGGGCGTAATGGGGCAGATTTGACGTAGCACCTGCACCAGCAGAGGTCATCGACTGTTAACATATCAAGGGGTCAAAGTTTAAAGGTTAATAGCTCCTCTGCTCGTGGGGGCGCTAGGCCAGCTGAGATGGTGTGGGAAAAGAGGTGATATCTGAATGACTGGTGAGGGTGGGGACGACGAGCGTGAACAAAATATCTTTTTCATCTTCTCAACTTTACGGCGTGACAGTCGCCTGGTCTGGACTCTGAACCACAAACTGAGTGTGCGGCACAGAAACACAACATTCGGTCCACGTGGATCAACGTACCGTTTAACCTGGTGTGTCTGTTGGCCCGGACGCGGAGAAACGTCTGCAACAGAGGAGAAAACATCATTTGCACTCAAAAAAACTGTCCATAAAAATAGAAGATGCTGTTGGAGGAAGCTGTCACGGAAAAAAGAGACTTAATTATGCAGGTAATGTTTGTGCCCTGTGATCTGAACGCTGCCGCTGTGCTTCTCCGTGTTTACATCACTGTGATGTTTGTGAAGATGCTGCGTAGGATAGATTGTATCTGATGAAGCTGTTAGTTCTCGTTCTGAGGGTCGAATGCTGCCTTCGTTCTCACAGATATGCACAAGCTGTTCTTTGTCGCCTGTGTTGTGATCACAAGAGATGAGTCTCACTTCCTACCCGCTGCAGATGGATACTTGTAAAGGCCCCACAGCATCACACAGGCTGAGTATTTCTAACTTAGACATGCGCGCATTTCAACCCAATCCTTAGAAACTAAAGCAGCAAAAGGAAAACAACAACTTTATATTTTTGTGAGGTCAGCGGCACAAGGATGCAGCGTTTGACACTCTGGGATGAGACCCCGTTGGGTTTCATAAACTGGTAATTGTAAGGTTTTATTTAATGCTTTACAATATGTTCATTACAATGCACTCTTTAAAATCCTACCTGGTATCGGTCAGAGTGGGCCTCCTCGGCCGGTTGAGGGGGCGAGGTGGGCGAACTTCCCTCTCGCTTGATGTGCAGGGACAGTGAAAGAGGCTGGAGCCCGAAAAAGAAAGAATCAAGTCAAAGGCAGGACGACGGCTACTGACCGACTTCCTGAATGTGCTGAAAACATCACAGCTACGTGTACCTTTGGCGTCCTTATGAAGTGGTCGTGCTGGACTGGAGTTGCACTATAATAACACAGAAGCTCGTATGTTAAACCTGTTTTTACTGTGCATAAGTCAACAACACAATGTGCCCACAAAACCTACAAACACAATATTGTGTTTTAAATGTCATCTGGTGAACAACCTCTGCTCTTATCTTGTCTGGATTTGTATCCGAGTCCGTGTGTAACCTCATTTTACTCCTTCTCACATTGTGTCTGTCACACGGATACTGTAGACACACACACACACACACACACACACACACACACACACACACACACACACACACACACACACACACACACACACACACACACACACACACACACACACACACACACACACACGGTGTCCCCGTGGGCCAAGTTCAATTTGAAACCATTACTGTCCACGGAGCGGTCGTTAAGCAGATTTGGAGTGTAATGCCTTTATTGGAGAAATCATTCTTCTGTTCTAAGCAGCAGGTAATGTGTGTGTGTGTGTGTGTGTGTGTGTGTGTGTGTGTGTGTGTGTGTGTGTGTGTGTGTGTGTGTGTGTGTGTCTGATCTATGCGTATGTTTTAGACCAAAGCAGCCATTAACAGAACATTATCTGCCTGCTCTATGAGTTGTTGCCTTGAGGCCAGAGGCTATAATATGAAATATGTAGGGAACAATGAGGCGGCTTGTAAACACTGCACGCAGGTGACAGAGAAGAAGGCAGCTACCACCTGGGGAAACTGAAGGGGGGGGGCATCCAGAGAGAGGGATCTGTCTACTTTAATTATCACCTCAAAGCTGAAGAGTACAGCAAGAAAATGACAAACAGATAAACGGAGGTAGTGTAAACTTTTTAGACGGTGGTAAGAGGGAAACGTTCTTTGCCGTGAAATAAAGCAGAGGATCCTCAGGGCGTGAGCGTGATACCTGATCTGCAGCTGGGCGAGTTTGGCTAACTCCTGCTCCATGTGCTCCTGCAGCTCTCCGGGTCGCAGCACGGCCTTGCAGACCGGACACGCCGGGGCCTGAGCGTCATACAGACCTTTGACTTTGCCTGCGAACGTGAGGTGTTTACAGTTAGAGGTGCTGATGGAAAACTGCGTCGTGACAGTCATGAAAACCCTGTTTGCTGTGCACAGACTGTTAGACTCAAATACTTAACCCTTAACTTTAAATGGATACAAATTTTATTAGTCGCATAAGAGACATTTCTTTTTTTTTAAAGAGCATTTAATCTTCCTCCTTCAGAGGGTTTGAGAGGCTGAACAAGAACAAGGTGAATCCATCACTTACTTTATCACATGAAGGATTTTTCTACTGAGAGTTTCAGTTTTATGATTTTCATTAAATTTGTGTTCTGGGGACTTTATACGTAAGGTGGTGCATAAAGACTATTTATTGCACAGCGACATGTCAGCAAATGCTTCTGTTTCACAACATAAAAGAATAAATATTCATTACAGAAACAGAACACAATCACAACAGCATGAAGTGATTCGTTTATTAAAATCTGCAATTTTTATGCTTAATGATCCAGAAACATCTCAAACATCAGAGGTAAGCAGCATTCAAATACACTGTGACGAGTAACTGTCGCACACGTGGCAGATCAAAGTTGAACAGGTGGCTAAAAGCAGAATACTCGAGTAAATGTTGGCTACTTGGTTACTTCAGACATTCAGTAGCTGCTTGGAGCCCTGAGTGTGTTTCTGTGTGTTTAGTGGACCCGTCTTTACTACAGACAGGCAGCGGTGGTGAGAGTAAAATCAGGTAACACACACACCTTAACACGGTGCGACGGCCCCCTGCTGTCAGTGTGTTGGCACCATAGGCTGTCAATAGGAACATTACCCAGGAGGGCCACTCGGCCCATTGGGCCCCACTGATGGATTACTGCCATAAGCAGACAGCTGGGAGCAGCTCTACTATATCTAGATTTTACCTAGTAGATGAGGTGATTTACTCCTGAAAGCCATCAATCATACGGGGAGGGCTCGTAGGCAAGACGCACCTAATTTTCCATCTGGGCACAGCCGAGGGGGAAAATGACGCCGTGTGGCGATCCCAGTTTGTTTTAGCAAAGAAGATGACAAACAAGTTTGTGCTGTAAATATGGGACTGAACTTCAGGACCCTGTCATGACACTGGACTAACACTTTGCTCGGCTCCGAGTCCAGATGACCAGCCATACTCGGGCTTGTCTATCAGCCGTCGTCCCCTGACATCAGTTGCGCTGTGGGACCCATAATGAGGAAACAAATGGGGCAAAATGGCCTCTAAATAAAACATGGGGTTGAAAATAGAAAGTGGAGTCAGGTGTCCTTGAGAGAGTGACAGCTCCCCCCCACCAAACACACCCCCCTGCCTTTTTTGCATCCCCTAGCGGAAGCCTAAATGACTTTTCCCGACACGCATTGAGCGTTCCCGAGCTTTCCGCGCTCTGCCGCCCGGAACATGCAGGCATCAGTAAACAATGAAATCTGTGGGCTGAAATTGAATTTATAACCACATTACCTGCACAGATAACGTCTGTGAATGGCGCCGCGATAAGAGCAATGGGATTTGATTTTCAGGTGTTTTATTGGTCCACTTTTTGGATAAGCCCCCCCTCATCTTACTACACCCCCACCCCACCCTACACCTCTGCTCCACACACATCAAATTTAATGGTGAGGGAGCGAGAATGTTTGGATGCACAGAGGAGTGTGTGTGTGTGTGTGTGCGTGTGCGTGTGTGTGCATGCGTGTGTGTGTGTGTGTGTGCATGCATGTGTGCGTGTGCATGCATGTGTGTGTGCGTGTGCGTGCATGCGTGTGTGTGCATGCATGTGTGTGTGCGTGTGCATGCATGTGTGTGTGTGTGCATGCGTGTGTGTGCTTGCGTGTGTGTGTGCTGCGTTCTTGTAAGTGACAGTCGTTGCTTCATGAGCACCTTTTTACACGTCTCCATCGCCCTGCTGCTCTCCGCCCCTGCCCACATAAACGCTGTCAGTATCAGTCAGCCTCAGCTCGTCTTCAGCCTGGGGGGTCCGACACACACAACAGGGGCTGTAAAACCTGCCTGTGGGGCTTGTTAACTGTTCCCTCACTGGGGCAACTGGCTGGACTGGCCCTCTCTCACTGCACTGTGCTGAGTTTGACTGGCCCGTCTCCTGATGGATTCGCTGTCTGTCTCTGATTGTTTCCTTTTTCTGTCTTTGTGTCTCGCCGCTTCAGCACCTCCTTTCCTGTCTGTCTAGCCTTTGTCCAGCTGCCGCTTTCACCCTTGACTTACAGAGGCCCACTTGAGCTTGTTTGGCTGGATTTGTTGCCTCGTTCATGAGAGAACAAAATGCACGGATCAGATATTTATTTCTTACTGTTTTGTAGTTTATAGACGTGTACAGTGCAGGAGGCGCATGGACAAACATGCTAAAAACAGTCTTCGGCTCACCCCACCCCGCCTCACGGCGTGCCGCGTCTCTGCCTCGCCACTATTAACAGCAAACGTCCACGGCTTGTGCGAGTCTGTTGGAGCTCGAGGGTCCCGGGATCAGAATCCTGCTGACAAATCCTCAAAGCATCAAGCCTCCCCCGGGGCCAGTGTAATGGCCGAAGCCAACGCCCATATGACGGCTGCCAGTTCTGCTGATGCAGATGAAGCGGCGATGCCTAACGTGACCTTTAGTGAATGCCACATCGCATCAGGCCTGGATGTCACCCACTGACATTATGCTGGGGCACGAAACGGCTGTTCTGCAGGGGCAGACGTGGTGACGAGCGTCCCCCTGGTGACAAACCTGTAGACGTGGCGTAATTCTGATTGACGTGAGCAGGACTGGACGGCTTTGAATGGCAACGGACGTACGAGCAAGCGTCCAGGGCAGAAACTGAGGCTTTTTTTGCACAGCCTGGGTCTGTTTTTCTCTCTGTTCACTGGCTGAGTGCTGAGACAACTCACTCCAAATGGCATCATTATCCCAATCATCAAACAATTCTCTAAGCACATCAGAAATCCCTCCATAAAGCTGTAACAAGCACAGACTCTATATAACCAGTAGGCACATAGGGATCGGCGGGGGCAGAAAAGTTAACGCTTGGCGGCGAGCGCTGCAGCGGTGGGTTGTGCAGGCAGGTCCTTGGCACACTTTCAGAGGAGACGGAGGGCTATAAAAGCCATTGGCTCCTGCCACACCTGTACCCCTCCCTGTCCCGCGGCCTGCTTCCTATTTAAAAGCATCACATGCAGGATATTAGTCAGGGCTTTTTGTGAGGTAGAGCAAACCTCTGAGACAGAGGGAGGGGGGAGAGAAAGCATGCAGGCTGCCATTTGTTTTTTATTGGGGAAATAATGGCCTATTGAGAGGTTGGGTATTTAATGAGCAACATAATAGGCCCTGTAGTAACACATCTGCTATGTGCAAAGTCATTTCCTCAGCTTTCAAAGGCTGTAGCAGCAGCCTTTGAAACAGCAAGTCCAGTTGCCTTTGACTTAGTGCTTCTACATATCTGCTTTTTATTAATTGCAGAGTGGCTGCAGCGGTAATACCTGCGAGACAAATGTGCTGCTCGGCCTGGTGCTCAATCCTAACTGCATTCGGCGGCTTGGAAGGCACCTACGCTTCCTCTCCTGGCTTGACCTCAGATTTCTCACTGTCCAATCTAATTCCAGCATCCTTCAAAATATCCCTCCTACTCTGCAATCAATTGTGTTTAATGTATTAAAGACACTCGCCACAACCACGGCGACCTTTGGCCCCTGCGCAAATCAATGCCTCGTTAGACCGCTAATGATCATTCATTGACTAATAAGATCTGTATCAACCTCTTGTAGCGCATTGATTGGCCTTTGGCCTTTGTAGTGCAATGTGCATAACGCCAACAACAGCAGACAGCAGCTGTAAGTTGCAGAGAGTCAGATGATGAAAAAGCTCCTGGTGGGAATGGACGCCAATCCTGAACCCCAAATAGACTCATTCTGAAGCACCTCAGGCCAAAACCCTTCCCTCCTGCTCTGCAGATCAATGGACATAACCTCTCTGACCACGGGTCAATCAGCGCACAGACTCCCCCGCCTCCCCCTCTCGCTCTTTCTCTCTCTCATCTTCTCCATTAGTCACAATTGTTCCATCAGCTGCGGGTGTGGCCCAGCATACATGTGTCCAATCATCTCATTGATGGAGAGTGGACCGGCTAGCTGTGCGACTGCGTCCCTGTGACCATATTTCCTTTCTCAGGACCTCGGGGCAAAGATCGAACCCTGCCTCCGCTCCGCTCCGACCAATCAATCTGCCCCTCATTGAGATGCATGGCTCAATGATCTTTGATAGTGACTCCAGATTGGAGCGAGGAAGTGGAAGCTGTCCTTGGGTGTGTGTGAAAATACAGGCTTTAATCTTAATCAAGACCAAATGTAATTAAATCTTGTGGCTTTAGATTAGAAACGTGGGCTCCTCGCTGTCTTTACAGACCAGCTTCGTTTACATAACCTGACCCTGAATCTATTTTCAGGACTTCTGGACCAAAAGTCTTTCAAGTCCAACATGAAATGTGTTACTGTTTCCAGTTCACTGATATAGCAACACACTCAATGCAAAACTTCAGCTGCTGCTGACGCAGGCAGCGTGTCTACAAGTGTGCTGTTGTCTATCCTGATACGCTGAAGAAGAAGAAGCACGCCAGTGAGCACGGGGAAAGATGGTGACTGCAATCACTGATAACAAAGCCAGTAAAGTCGTGTACTTTGTTGTCCTAAAACACACGTTAGTAGTTGTTTTAGGGTTTTATTTAAACAGGTTTGTGAAATCAGCTGTAGTCCACAGGTCAGGATGTTTGCATGTACTTAAATCCCTGTAAGAAGTTCAAGAGAAAATCCTGTTTTTAACTTTGGAGTCAAACTGGGTGTTAAAAACTGCGCAAAACTGTGTGAAACTGTGTGAAACTGTAAAACTGTGTAAAACTGTAAAACTGCGTAAAACTGTGTAAAACTGTAAAACTGTGTAAAACTGTAAAACAGCGTAAAACTGTGTAAAACTGCGTAAAACTGTGTAAAACTGCGTAAAACTGTGTAAAACTGCGTAAAACTGTGTAAAACTGTGTAACACTGTGTAACACTGTGTGAAACTGTAAAACTGTGTAAAACTGTAAAACTGTGTGAAACTGTAAAACTGTGTAAAACTGTAAAACTGTGTGAAACTGTGTAAAACTGTGTAACACTGTGTAAAACTGTAAAACTGTGTAACACTGTGTAAAACTGTAAAACTGTGTAAAACTGTAAAACTGTGTAAAACTGTGTAAAACTGTGTAAAACTGTAAAACTGTGTAAAACTGTGTGAAACTGTAAAACTGTGTAAAACTGTAAAACTGTGTAAAACTGTGTGAAACTGTAAAACTGTGTGAAACTGTAAAACTGTGTAAAACTGTAAAACTGTGTAAAACTGTGTAAAACTGTAAAACTGTGTGAAACTGTAAAACTGTGTAACACTGTGTAAAACTGTAAAACTGTGTAAAACTGTAAAACTGTGTAAAACTGTGTGAAACTGTAAAACTGTGTAAAACTGTGTGAAACTGTGTAAAACTGTAAAACTGTGTAAAACTGTGTGAAACTGTAAAACTGTGTGAAACTGTAAAACTGTGTGAAACTGTGTAAAACTGTAAAACTGTGTGAAACTGTAAAACTGTGTAACACTGTGTAAAACTGTAAAACTGTGTAAAACTGTAAAACTGTGTAAAACTGTGTGAAACTGTAAAACTGTGTAAAACTGTGTGAAACTGTAAAACTGTGTAAAACTGTAAAACTGTAAAACTGTGTAAAACTGTGTGAAACTGTAAAACTGTAAAACTGTGTAAAACTGTAAAACTGTGTAAAACTGTAAAACTGTGTGAAACTGTAAAACTGTGTAAAACTGTGTAAAACTGTGTGAAACTGTAAAACTGTGTAAAACTGTAAAACTGTAAAACTGTGTAAAACTGTGTGAAACTGTAAAACTGTAAAACTGTGTAAAACTGTAAAACTGTGTGAAACTGTAAAACTGTGTAAAACTGTGTGAAACTGTAAAACTGTGTGAAACTGTAAAACTGTGTAAAACTGTAAAACTGTGTAAAACTGTAAAACTGTGTGAAACTGTAAAACTGTGTAAAACTGTAAAACTGTGTAAAACTGTAAAACTGCGTAAAACTGTGTGAAACTGTAAGACTGTAAAACCGAGTTGGTACTGAGCGTGCACATTTGTCCCTGTTTAAAATGAGTTACATGATGCGACAAAGTTAAGGTTCACTTAAGGTTAAGAGAAAACTGAGTTTCAGTAAATATTGAGGTTTAGAGGAAGTCGGGGGACAGTCAGGTATAACCCCCCCCCCCCCCCCCCGATCTTTTCACACTATAAAAACAGACTTTTTTAAGCTGAGACTTTAATATTTTAATGAGCCATTAAGACTTAAATATGTGCAGGACATTTGCTCAGACTTACTGGTACTATTTTACGCTTTTTAAAGAGCTGTGATGTGGTTCTTTGTTCACGTGAGGATCAAACGCAGTGTAATTTGGTAACTGAGCGTCTGTTTGGGTCACTGGATCAGCCAAACTTCAAATCAGGTCAAACTTTCCTTTGTACATTTTCAAAGTGGTCCTGACTTGATGTAACTTCTTTGTATTAGTTACTCTGAACACCTTATTCCTGAAACAACCATTACAGGGAAAAACCCAAACCAGCTGCACAGCAATGAAATCAGCTTACAAGAAAAGGGCTAAAGCTGCGGGCCACAAAGTGTCAGCTCTCGACTCTGGCATGCTTTTGCTGAGCGCTGTCTGTCAAAGTCATGCCGTCACTTTGGATCAGGAAGCCAGTGACAACGGACAGCGACAGCGCCGTTCACCGGCGGTCTGTCAGTCATTCTGATGGCGACAACCTGCACTCACAAGACAGCCTGAAACACACAGATATCCGGCTCTGTCTCACTCTGTCAAAACCTGAAGCTCTCTCAAGACTCTAAAGGCAACCAATCTCCCTCTGCAGTTTTCAAAGTTTAACTTAAATGTATTTTTGCCAGGAGGGAGAAGAGAAATATGACAATTCGATGACAATATCTACGACACAGTGGCCACCACTCTCCTCTAAAGTAAGGGTGGAATAAGCAGGTGTTTGAGCTGGCCTCTGAAAGTCGGGAAACACCAGCAAATTGTCAGAAAAGCCTTCCAGCAGTAGCAAAGGTTTCCTGCACGTTAGCAACTGCAACTCCTCTGATCTGGTTAATGCAATATTTCTTTTATGTAGCAAACAATCATTAATGTTCAATCAATGGATCAATGAGTTCTGCAGTGTTTCTTTAGCACAGGTGTTTATGAGAAAGAGGCAGGATGACAGAAAGAGACGCTACCAGACACATCACTCCAAAAATACAGATCGCTATTACCCAGACCGCTGATTAATACACATTAATGCTCGCTCGCTCTCCTATTATTCCGTGGCGTCCTCATCACGTCTCATTTTCATTTCCCTTCTCACTCGTTCTCTCAATTAGTGCTTAATAAGGAGAAAATGAGGGGATCGCTCTGTTGCTTGCAAGGACTCGACTTTTCTAAACAGATCGAGACAAACACTGTGTGTGTGTGTGTGTCTCACACTCACAGTTTAATTAGTGCAGCAGGACACTGACACTGACACCGCGGACTTTTCTTTTACTTTATTACCTCGTCTCCTCGTCCGGTTCTCCGGTCCGGAGACGAGCGTGGTTGACAGGTGTGACACGCAGACGCACGCACCGTAGCTTTGCCTCATTAAACAAACGTAAGGCCAGAATTTTAGTGTTTGTAACGCACCAAAACTCGACAGGAGCAAAGCCTGCCACTCTTATTTAAAACAGGAAAGAAAGATTAACTCGATTTGAACTGTTGCATGAAGCACGCTGTGGAAACGCAGACGAGGTCCACAGACGGTGCTGAGAGGCTACAGAGAAGCTGTTGGAGTATAATAAAAACAGAGATAACATGAGCTCTGCTGTTACGACTGATTGGACAAAAAGGAGAAAAAATGAAGATTTTGCTTCTACAGCTTCTTTAAAACACTGCTCTCTGAGAAGGAATCAGACCGGCTGAGAAGGAAGCATTTTTTATAAAACTGATCGCATGGATCAGCATCATTATCATCATCATCACTCTTCATCAATCAGCCTTAAGAAGGCTGCTCTTAAATTACCTGAACTAACTGAATTCAAGCATTTTTCTTGTGATTTTTCTGTTTGTTCTCCTGTACTCGCTTCATTTGTTTAAAAGTGGAAACATACAGCATGAAGACTGGCAGGAAAAAAGGGGCAATTAAAATATGCTCCGATTAAAAGGAGAAAGATGAGCTCATAAAGAAAGAACAGAATTCATCTGGTTAGCCAGAGAGGAAATGATCGCACATTTAGTAACAACAGTCAGAGAAATAATAACTTACTGTCTTTGAGGTGATTAATACTAAAAACTCCTGAACGTGAGGAAATCGCACAGTTTGCTCAAAACCAACAAAAACCCTGCAGATGCTGTTTCAAAGAATCTGTTTTCATTCTGAAACGACTGCAGTCGTGCATGCCAGCGTTTGCCAAGAAAAAAGCCTGATCAGTCTGATCCACAGCTGTTACTGTGCCGTCTTTTTACACTGGATTGTTGCTTTAGCCAAGTCATTTTGACACAAACAAGCGCATACGCTGCCCAACTCGCTCCCACCTGTTTTCCCATCACACACCTGTCCCACATGCACTTTGTGCAGCGCAGGTGAGCAGTGGAAACCTCACCCATCAGGCAACAGCACTCTAGAGAGACTTAACTAGTAGCACACTTCAAACAAAGTCTGAATGGTTTGTTTTTTCCAGGCAATGTGTAGCCGGAAAAAAGGACCCCGCATCGGGCCTGAAAGCAGTGTGAGCGGACAGCATCCTACTTTGGCTTCGTCCGTGAGCATCGCTGCAGATAAGACCTATCGCTCTCATCTCTCTCCTCGAGATAAGATCTGATACTGTCAGAAACGCCGCGCGACTGCTGCTGGTACGAGAGCACCACGAGCACCTGGTGTGTGATACACCTGTGTTTGGGTTAGTCACACTTCCTGAGGATGTTATTGTGTCTGCCTGGAGGAGCAAACAATTACAGCAGATGACGATGGTTTTATCTTCAAATGCTGGAAAGATACAGATGATTGAGCAGCTTCTCTTCAGTGACCCGCAGACACAAAGGCGAGGTTTTTAAGCGCTGATCGTGATAACTCATCGTGTACAAAGCGCCAAATTCTACAGAAATCCACGAGGACGACGTATTCTTCAAGGAAGGAAAGCACTTGCTGATGTTCGTCGTTCTTGTTTTAGCGTTCACGCTTTTATAGGTGAAAATAAAGTTTTACATTTCAGTCCATGTAGAAGTAAGAAAACAAGAGACAAATTACAACAGGACAAACAAGCAAAGTGAGAACAACTGCCTTAGAGGTGAGTCGTTGCATCAATCAGCCATTACAGTGCAAACAAAGGGCCGTATATAACGCTGCTGTTTTCTTTTGTGGCAAAAGGGCGCAACAGCTCAGCCTGCAGTGTGAGGCACCCCGGCACAGACGGGCGCCTCTCCCGAATTAGATGCCTTGTTAGGAAAAAGATATAGTGAGCTTTAATACAAGGCTCTGAGCAGAGGGGACAAGCTGGAAAGGCTTTTGCTGTTTTTGTGTGCGACTGGTAAGAAATGTGTCTGCAAACACACATCTCAGTGTGTGTGTCATTTACACTCACTGCCGTGTAGCCGTGGTGAGCGCAGCGCCGTGTGAGCCCCCCGTCAGCAAACACAGGAGAACAAAGAGGCCGGTGGCAGCGCCAGCGGGTGTAGATCTTCTCCGCTGTGTTGTCACTCCGCGAGGTCACGCAGGCGCCGCTCACAGTTCACTCTCCTCCACATGACTGATCAGGAGACTGGACTGAACCGGGCAACACGCACCAAGGTCGGCTCAGAAGCAGCTCTAACCCTCAGCTGATGTGATAATGATCCAACATCAGTCTGATTTATTTATTTAATGCAGCAGCAGCTGCCTCGAAGCACTTTATACGGAGCCCGGCGCTAACACGAGCAAACTTAGAAGAGCTGCTTAGTGTTCTTGTTTGATTCCATGGTGAGCATTCAGGGCAATCCTGAAAGGATCTCATAATGTTTCGAGTAAGCAAACACAGATTTCTGGCACTTTGAACTTCCTGTTTCCTTACACGACAATCTTTTTTTTTCTAATAACAATATAATTACGCCTTCTTTTGAAACCTGTTCAAATAAAACTCCTGGGGATTCACAGCTGGCACAATTGCACTGCACATCTGCGTGCGGATCTCATTTTTCAGATGTCGGCGGGATTATTACAGAAGCGCTTTGACAGCGTTATGTAAGATCAGCCTCTGTGAGTCTCAGGATGGCAGCATTTGCATTGAAACAATCCACAGCATGTATCCCATAATCATTCAGCGATTGATTTGTGATTGGGCTAATAGGGTCGTGACCGAGACAATAGGACATATAAAGAGTCTCTGCTCTCACTCGGCTTCACAGACTCGCAGCCGGCCTGCCGAGCGCTGCCTGTGTGGTCTGCGGGGACAATTAGCACAATCTCCATACTAATGGCAGTTTGTAATGGACACTGCTGAGCCTGCCAGCCGCTGCGTGCACGCCGGTTTCCTTGCATATGCATGTGTGTGTAAGGGAATGTTTGAATATGCGCATATCCTTCCTCCCTGTGTGCAGCTTGGCATCTCCTCAAGACGAGGTACAGATGATGCACTGAGCTTCTGTGCTGATGTATTTTTATGTGCGTGAGTGTAAGTCGCCCGTGTTTTACTGAGGCGAACCTCGTCTCCTCCCCTTTTGCTTGCAGCTCTAACCCTGCTCCACGGCCACTCATTAGCACCATAATAAAGACCTGAGACGACACGTAAAAGGTTATATACTGCTGGACTGCTGCTTTCCTACCAATTATCAGAGCTGTGATTTATGGCTGAGACCCAATGCAGCTCTCTGTGGAGAACTGGGGGAGTGTTTACACCTCTACACAGCGGGGTGAGGGGTCAGTCCTGCTAAACTTTGACCTTTCAGGCAGAGGTGCATAGCAGAGAGTTGGGCAAACAGTAAAGCACCGCTGGAAGCGACTTGATCGATCAGAGGGTCTTTAGGATGCACGTGGAAGTAATCTGTGCCGTTTCCTGTGCAGGAACGTGGTTATATAATTATTTAACCCCCCCACCCCAACTTTCAGTGTGTAAAATCACTCCCTGTTTGCTGAGTTGTTTGAGTTTCCCAACTCGGAGTGTGAAATTTATGCACTACACAACGCCGTCAAGAAGTTCCCACACTGGAAGGCAGAGACAGGAGCCCGTGGTGTATAAACCACTTTGCGCTAACAGTCCCACAGTGCATAACGCTGCATTTTATAGCAGGAGAATTTACCATCACACTGGGCAAAATGACAATTATTCATAAAAGTTCAAACTCTCAATTTGTTGCTCACTGGAGTAAACTGCTGGTGTCTCTTATATGGATACGCTGACATTTTCCAGGCCCCTGAAGTCATTTTCCTTTTATTCATTTTTTATTTTGTGAATCACCCCAAAAAATGCGCACTTGTTAATCAACAAAAAGTGCCAATCCTGCTCCCTGAGCCACTGAGTGATGTCAGGAAGTCATGTATCTGGGAGGTGAAACTACCACGCCTGGCGTGCCTTTCACTTATTGGCTTTTGTCGAGCTCCTCCACAGCTGGGAGACTTGCAACAAGCACAATTGACATGCTGTAATGAGGTCTGTGTGTGTCACTGGCAGACAAGCGCTTACACACACACACGTATAGTTTCCATCATATATATGTGTTGGTTGCTGGCTGTTATCCAAGCATGCAGGATTGGTGGGGTCTTGCTGTCTGTCTCCTCAGCGGCATGTGTTTAACCCCAGAATTTGGCCTTCATGCCCTCCCTATCTGCCTCGCTGATTTGTTAAGCTCCAGGGACAGGACGAAGGACGTGTGTGTGTGTGTGTGTGTGTGTGTGTGTGTGTGTGTGTGTGTGTGTGTGTGTGTGTGTGTGCTACTTCTTACCAACACGGATTCAATCTAGCGAAACAGCATCTTTACCCCGAGCGTTTCCTATGCGCACACACACGTACGAAGGCTTTGATGTGAGATCACAGGCAGCAGGTCGATCAGCTGCACGTATAGAAAAGCAGAAACGGAGCAAAGAAAAGATGGAAAGAAGGCGTTCGTTTCAACGAGGAGGCTGTGTTAACGACCTCTGAGCCCCGCGCTCGTTACAACTCGCGCTCTTTACCTCGATGTCTCACACTCGAGCCTTCCACTCTGCAGCCACACCAGCTCGTGTGGGACGATCACGGCAGGAGACGGAGGCAGAGGCATCAACTACAAGATGTGTTATGACTCATGTTCTGTTGACCGTCTAACAGGTGCTGATGGTCACTGCAAAAAAAGACCCCCTCCTCCCCCCTGCTACTGTAAAATCTGCTTCCAGACCCACAGAAGTCTCGTCTGTCTGTGACGAGCAGTGTGGTCCACAGCCTCCTGAAGACGCTGGCATGTGTAGAGAACGCCTACACACACACACAAATGCTGCACACTCCATTTGCACATGCACAAACATATATGGGACCACACAGCGCACTTCTACACCAAGACAAGCTCCCTGCTTCCAGCCTTCATACGACGGAGAGAAGGAGGTAGAACAAAAAAAGCTGAGAAGACTTTCCCCTCCTGCCAGGATGAAAGCCTCCTTTAGTTGGGAGAACATTAGGAGGACAAACCACCATCACAACAGGAGGGGGAACAGCCAACCACGACGTGCTCTCACATCAAACGCAGCCACCATTAATATTGTAATGCTTCCTCCCCGAGCGCCGAAAACTAGGAACAAGACTGCAGTGTGGTCAGCGTACGAAGTGCTTACACCATGCAACTTTAAACAGACTCAGCATCGCCTCTCTGTGTGTGAAGCTGCCCGGTGACATTTCAGATCCTTTTTTATTTTCAGTCGGGAGAAAATGATGCTACACTTTTTTTCTACACCGTACTTTCCAATAAATGTGGTCTTATTTCCTTTAGTTCTTCATTTCCTGCCTCCTATTTTTACAAACCGTCACTTTTTGCAATGAACTTTTCTCACAGCACAGAAAAACAAAATCATAGCAAAGAACAAACCCTGCCCTGACGCATAAGGTTAGCGTGACTGTTGATGCATGCAGTCCATATGCTAGTCTGCCAGATAAGGAGTGTACAAATAGGGAATTATAGCAGGTACTATATGTGTATGCATGAGCATTGAGTGGCTGCTATTGATCTCCTGTGGTCTGCTGGGGGATGTAAACACTGCGTCTTTCAACGAGAAGCTCAGCTCGATATGAACAGCCTTCAACGACAGCTGCACACAAAACACGGCAGGCGAGTCCTTCTTATCAAATCAGCAGAAACAACTGCAGTACGAGAGAGGCAGAGGTGTGAACGTGTAAGACAAGTTACAAGCACAATAAGTACATTTTTTAAAATGTGCGTTCGTGGTGGCTGCAGAAGCTGACAATATTCATATTTTCATGACCGAAGCAACACCAGCAGTCCTTAATTCACTTCCTAAGAAATGATAAATAAACTCATGTTCACCCAAACTCGCAGCAGCTTCGTTTGGAATGAGCTCAAACCATCATGTGCCACGCGCCACGTCTAAGGCGAATATCGATTCTGCTCGAGCCGCACGGCGTGCCAACAACCCGTGAGTAACCAACCGTGGAGGACACTTGCACACTGAGCGCATCTGGTGGCGACTCCTCCGAGTGTGTCATGCTTAAATGTTTCCCCGCTGATACCTTCCCGCGGGACGTCGTTTCACGCAGGTGAGACTCTCGGAGCCTTCTCTTCCGAGTGAGGGTAACGCCTCCAGCGGCTCATTCAAAGGCCGAGTGTGGCCCTTCTTGCGTGCAGGCTCGGCACTCGCTCAGGAGATCGTTTAGGCTTTCATTCATCATTTTTTCCAACCTGACACAAGTAAACATGCAGTATAAAGTACAGTCACGTTTTGGAGAGGCCGTTTGTGAAATACACCAAACAGTGCTAAAGATTTACAACTGACAAGGACGTTTTTTATTTACCAAAGAAAAGTTCAATTAAAAGTTTTGTTATCTGCTGTTTTTAATATTCTGTTTGCCTTCGCATGATTTCTGCAGGTGAAGGTGTTCTGGCAGCTGAATCCGCCGTTTAAGTGCTGCATCACAACACTAGTGCTCTCAAACATCTGGCTCCCATTATCACAGCTGTCACTTAGCTTTGCCACCACTGTGAGACGCACACACATGCACGTACGCACACACATGCACGTACGCACACGCAGCATCTGGCCCTGGCATGTTTTTTGCCACTCTACTCCTCCGGTTTCCCAAACTCGTGTTTCTGGTAAAGGAGCATTTTAGTTCCAGCTCAGTCCTGCAGTGGGAAGCGTCTCCCTGAGGAAAATAAGCACGACTCGCTCCAGTGAAGACATCTGCCCTTTGAAAGCGAGCGTGGCTGTTTGAACAGCTGTCAGTGCACACCGTGCATCTCAGACCTTCCCTGATAAAACGGCGGCGAGCCTGGGAGGGGAAATTGACACGAGGAAGACACTAAATGGACAGAAAAGGTGGCCGATGGCAATGACAGGCGACGCAGGTGGGGAGAGGTACGGTGTACCCGCTTGCTTGTCTGGACTGACAAAGAAACATGAGAGGAAACAAAACGCGTGGTCACCTGTGCGCACTGCTGGAGACAAAAACTCCTGCAGATCTTTCTGCTGATGGAAAACACCGAGGAGGAAGCTCACACAGGGAAAAGCCATTAGTTACTGTGCGTTCTGACAATGTAAATGTTTTGTATGTTTACAGGACCCAGTTTAAATATTCAGGTGTGCTGCGGAGCCACAGAGGGTCTCAGTACAAAGGGCCGAAAATGTTAAATGAAGATTTAAAAAGAAGCAAAACTCTGCACTGATGAAAAAACTAAAGGTAGGATTTTATGGTCAGCTTCGTACTTCCGCGAGAGCGCCTGCTGCCGCTGTGTGCGAGCAGCAGGCGCTCTCGCACCCAAAGAAGATTTCAAGCTTAACACTTAAGACTTTTGGTCCTGAAGTGACTGTCTGTTACCCAGTCAAGAGGAACAAGTGTATGTCAGACTTAGGAAAGTGCTGGGAGCTCAATTGCATTAAGGCTCTTAGTTTGCCCGAGCTGCAATCTAATTGGATAAAGCTGGAAAAGCAGCTTCCAATGTGCATGAATCCATTTTTCCTTTGGCACAGAGATGCTCCCCATGTTCCAGTCGACCCCATCTTTTGTCCTTGTCAACATTCCCCAAATGAGATTCCCAAAATCAGGAGGTAAGCGCGCACGCACGAGCGCGCCGAGCAAACACTGTCAGGCAGACACACCTCTCACACCAGCGCGCCGGCTGGCATCTCGTCTTTCCCTGTCCTTATTAAAATTCCATATTGAGATTCCTCGCTGCCACTCCGCCTCCCTGGCCCTGTCACTCAGCTACCAGCCGACGACAAAATCAGCAAGTTTGCACAAAGACGAGCACATATGCATAGAGACACACACACGGCGCACAATCCAAACTTTTCTTAAGACGACTCGTCCCTGCTGCCGCCCTTTATGTGTGGGATGAAAGTTTCCTTTAGGTGAAATGTACGAGAGCGCGTATCTCCCCCCCCCCGCCTTTGCCCCCTCTCCATCTCACCCCCACCCCCAGCTCCCTCTCATTGTCATTATTTTCGATGGTGTCCCCCTCTGATCTGCTGAGCCTTTGGGTGCTCTCTCCTCTCTCTCCTCCCTGGTCCCTTTCATCTGTCAGGCGCTCCCCTTTGGCGACCGCCACTGAGGGGGTTTGATTTCCCATCATGCCTAGCATCGCCTCCCCGACTCTGGCTCCTTCACTCCCTCCCCGCTGCCTCTGAGGCGAGTGTTGTGCCCCCGCGTCGTTGGGCAATTATCCCTGGGAGTAATGAGGAGCGTCTCTCCCTCTGCGGCACGCTGACTGACACGTCTCCCACTCATTTGTCAACAAATCAGACGGCTGGTGTGGGCGGCCATATTGAGCTGAGGGTTGTCGTAGGGAAGCTCAGGCTGAGGCGCATCGCCACGTCTCCCTCTCTCTTTTTCTGTATCCTCCTCCATCCCTTCCTCTCTATCTCTGCCACCTCGTTATCTCTGACAGGGTGTCATTCGTTCCAACTCTCACTCCTCCCGTGTTAACCCTCCACACGCTCCCATGTATTTGTGTTCCTCAGCCACCAAGAGAAATCTGACTTCCAACAGCCCTAATGGTCATATGTGGCTAATGATCACTGAGCTGAATAAGTGACAGCGTTCAATTTATTTGTGTGGAAGCCGCTCACAGCCTGCCTCTGTAAACACTTTGCCCGACTACATGCTGACGACTAAAGTGCAGAAGGGGGAAATGTTTTCAGATATGCCTTTACTCACAAAAGCTCCTTTCAATTTGTCACCTTTAGTGGATGCAGCTGCAGAGGATATGTTACCCTCATTGGCCCTGTCATGTCAGGGGCGAGCAAAGCCTTTGATGTGCTGGTTAAACGCTGCATACTTTAAAGAAGCCCGATGAGTGACTGCGCTTTCTCTTTAGATACGAGCTGGGAGAATTGTGCAAACATAACAGCGCGTCGTGTGCGTCTCACTCACTGTGCTCTTTGCGCTCCTCGGGGCTCGATGAAGCCTCTCCATCAGACAGCAGGCCGGACATGGAGAACAGCTTCCTCCCCGACTCCTCCCCAGCTTTGAGGGAGCCTCCGAGGGAGCCAAAGTCAAACTCCTTCCCCTCCACCTCTGGAAAGCAGCTTTTCAGCCTCTTGGCGGGGGTGAAAGCAGACTGGTAACCCCCGGACTCCCTCTCATCTTGAGGCGAGGAGAAAGGCCGGAAGGCGCCCACACCGCTGTGGTTGAGCATGCCCAGGGTGGAGCAGTCCAGGTTTGGTGGGGTGAACTGTGGGTGCAGGTGGAGCAGGGAGGCCGGGAAGTCTCGGGACGAAAAGGTGCCTGACATGGGGCCCTGGCGCTGATACATGGAGGTAAACGTGTAGGAGGCTGAAGGGAAGGGGAGGTGGAGGTCCTTCTCCACAGAGACGGGGACGCCGAAGGGCCTCGGCGCTTGGCAGGGGACAGAGGCGTCTCGGCCAGACTCTGCAGTGGAAGCTAGGACCATCAGGGCAGGGGACGCCAGTGGAGCCGGTAGGTAGGAGGGGCTGTCCATCTTGAAGGGGCGGTGGAGGTCCATTCACCTCCTTTATGCTGGTTCTGAGAAGACGAGGAGACAAACGAGAGGAGAGAGAAAAGTGTTTGGATGAGACACAAGAAGAAATGATTCTCAGTGACTGTTGTTAGGCAGACAGGAAATTATTTCATTTTGTCAAATTTACAGGAAATTGTTTGATGTCCTCTTTAACGACAAGATCTTGATTTCTTCATTTTGTGAAATACACCCAGCTGCTTTTGTGAGGCATTTTTACAATTACAGGTTTCGACTAATTTCAGCAGAAAAATGGGTTTGAGGAGGCCTACTGCGCCTGTAAATAATTACGACGGGAATAAATTGCCAATAAAACACACACGTAGCTGGAGCCTGCAAAGGATCGTTTTGATAGCGAAGTCTAAGCGATTAAATTGGGGAAATCATGCAAACGCATTTGGGAAAGACGACGATTCTTTTTTTCTCCTTCTTCTTTCAGACTTGAAAAGAGAATAAATCAAGACAAATGTGTCCGGTAAAATTAAATTCTAGGAATATTTTTGTTGTTGTTTTTATTCTTTTTTGTTCTAAGGCACAAAAGTAATCTGTGCTGACGCGCAAAAGACTGATCCGCTTTAGTTATTGAGAAGTTTGAAAAAGTGCGCTTCATATGAAATGATGAGAGGCCTCAAACAGGGAAAAAGGTTTGGGCCCACACAACCACTTTTTTTTTCTTACATCAGAAGCAAAACTATTCAGGAAATTTACCAAAAACAAAATAAAAGTTGGGACTCTTAAGAGGGACAAAAACGACTTAATTTTTTTAAAACAAAAAAAGCCCCTAAATGAACAAACTGGCAAAATACAGACGAAACGTTGCAAATTACTGACAGTTTTTCAGCGCCTCGAACTTTCTGCTCGCGTCCAAGAGCGCAAATGCGACCCCGGTTTATCCCAGGAATTAGCCTCCCACCGTTTTTCCAAGTCTTTCCACGAGTGTGTTATAAAAGTGGGGGCTTTTTTCTCAGTAAGCTCACAAGTTCCCTAACTTTAGGAAAACACACGCAACAAAACCTCACACCAGAACACATGGCAATCAAAAAGCCAATTAAACCAATTAAACCAAATGAAGGCGTAATCACTGGAATTATCGCGAAGCATCAGTCGGCACTTACCGTGATGAAGTCTCGAAGCGCGATTTATTTCGCCGCCAACTCTCTCTCTTTCTCACTTTGCCTTTCTTCCAAGTTACAGTTAATTTCAAGGACGCGGCACTTTCTCCCGGTTACGCAGGAATGAGAGAGGGAAAAAGACCTGCAGCTGCGGGCAGCGTCGGCTTTTTCGGTCCTCCTCCAGATGTTGTGAGTGTTTACGAGTTAAGGCTGAGATGAGGCGCGTAGCTGCTGTGTTCCTGCGCAGGATCGAGGCATCAGTGAGTGGACTGGCTGAGGGTCGGTCTGTCTCTGTTGGTCTGTGCGCTCTGTGTGACAATCCCCCCTCCACCCCTCTCTTTCCACTTTACCCTGCCCTCTTTCTCTGTAGCCTCGTCCCCCCCCACCCCTCTCTCCTCCGCGCTCTCCCCCTGAGACACGCCGCGTGCGATGGACACATTCAATTTCTCGTCCTCGTTTAAGGTGAGTTACAGTGAAATTGAGTCAAAAGAAAAATGCACTTATCAGCTGCCCACAGAGTAGGGGTGGGTGTGGATAAGAAGAGAACTTGAGGGATTAAAAGTGTCAGATTATATCTGCGAATATAGAATCAAACGTGGTAACTTTCACTGAAAACTCGTGAATATCCGGTTATTGTCACCTGCGCTTCTTAACTCGCAGAGTCGAATCCACCACATCAGTCTGAGTTTATGAAGGACATGCATGCACCAAAATTAAACCTTTCAGCTGCTTTCAGTGCATTAGTGCTATATACTAAGTTCACCAACTCATCGCTTTCCGTGCGCCCGCGCACGCGCGAGCGAGCGCGTGTGGCGCCGCTGCTTTGAATGGCAGGTAAATGAGTTATCTGCTCCTCCGTGGCTCACTGAGCATGTACAGTCGCCAGCCTGTGTGATTGACACTTGGGAATATTCCCTTTTGATGAGACACAGTGCAAACCAATGGTATTATTTGTCACAGATAATCTGCTTTCAAGTCCAACACATTACGCGCGGCGTAAATATCTACATTATTCATATCTGATTTCCAGCACATTGTCAGAAAGAACAGCTCAGAGCGCCACAAATCAGCCCAAATCACTCTTAATTTGTTTTTATCGGTATTGGTATTGCTTAAAGACTTTTTGAAATAATGTAATTGAAATAATTCCTTATTCCCTCGAGCCAATCCAGAGGCTTTACACTGCTAATCTAATGTGACACGCAATTTCCGTCTCTCAGACGATTGCTTCCCCTCAGGTCCCTGTCTTTAATGAACAGCCATTTGGCTGTGAGCCTGTGTGCCTGCATTTGTACGTGTGTGTAATCAGAGAGCGAGACACAGTCCTGAGATAGGAAATGAGTGAAATGGGAATATCCCGGCCAAGAAGACACAAGGAAGAGGGTTGTGGGGAAACATAGCTTGAGATCAGTGGCTTCGCTGTACTAAATCAGCCTGAAAACACACCACATAATTGAGATGTAAAAATAAACACTGACTCTCTCGATGGCATTAGCCAAGAGTGAAGAGGGCCACCGTTTAGCCTGGACAGTTCAGCTGTCTCCCGCATCCTTAAAATGCTCCCAGAGATGAAGCTTGCCATGTGCACCACTTCCTTTCACACCCAGCCGCTGGTGGAGAGGTGGAGGGCCAGACAGCAGATGCAGACCTTTAAAGGGACACGTAAACCAGACCGACTCTGTCGCCGTGTTGCCCTCGGACCAGTACGGGAGCGTGCAACACATGTGTCCCTCGTGACAAAGCAAGGTCACTGCTCCGCTTAGAGAGCTCCCTCTCATTCAGTCCTTGTTGTTTTGAGGTCACACATACCGTCACACACCCGCACACGCCAGGGGTAAAGGCGAGGATTAAACGCAGAGGATTCCCAAACTGAATGACCTCCATTTAATTGCAAATGTGTAATCAAAAGTCACCTTTTTTGGAAACCCCTCCTCTGTTGTTTGGCTAAGAAACACCAAAAATATCCTAATTTGCCAACTGATCAGTGAACACCCGCTCCCCACGAGTGGCTGCATTGACATTACGATTATTATATCTTCCCCGTTCCTCCAATTTGCCCCGTGTGCTAGTGGCCGTGGGGGGTGCGCAGTGGATGATGGGTGTGTGTCCTGCAGGCCCAGTGAAGTGTTAATGATGTCCCCGCTGCCTCAGCCAGGTTACGGCACAGGGACCGTTAGCCGCCCAGGGTAACTGCACGGCTCCCAGAATAAATTGCCACCCGAAGCCACGCAGGCTGGTCAGCCAGCCAATTACAGGCCTGCCCGCTCAGCTGAGGATGATGGGATGCGATGTTAATTGTAAGCTTTCATTTTCTGGCAGGAGGTGAGTCACTTGGCTGTCTTCTTGACTGCCGTACACACGCAGAGCATAACATCTTAATGCACGCAGTTTATGCTTAGAGAGTGTGTGTGTGTGTGTGTGTGTGTGTGTGTGTGTGTGTGTGTGTGTGTGTGTGTGTGTGTGTGTGTGTGTGTGTGTGTGTGTGTGTGTGTCTTTTTGGTTCTGGTTTATGTGGTCATATTCATCTGCCCCATCTCGCTCTGTTTTTTTCTTCCTTTAAAAGAAAATTGAGTTTTGAATCATTTACAAGCAGTTTTAATGGTATTTAAATGTTACAGCTTAGTTTCTGTGGTCTTCAGTGTAATTCCCAGCAAGTAAGAGATGAGATGAGGGGAATTAAATCAACATGATGAGAGTTCTTCACTTCTTTTATTAGGATGCCAGAGGTCATCTGTAGAGTCTTTTAACTTTCTCAATTGGAGTAGTGAACAGTAAATCGTCAAGTTTTATTTTTTTTACTCTGCCTTTCATATCAGTTGTTGTTGCTTTTTTTCTGGGGCACTGGATAAACTAAGTTACTGCTGTAATCATTCCCACAGACCAATTAGAGATAATTACTTTTTGCTGTGAGACTCACAATGTCCAATTACAGCAAAATGGCTTCAAAATTCATACAATGTTGCCAAATTAAAAGCAAAATGATATAAAAACGGGCCGAATGATTATTGTTTTGTTTTGGTGGGTGTACCTGCTGGTGAAGTTAAAGGAGAGCCGGGCACAATTCAAAGTCTCACCGACGGTGACGGGAAGAGCCCCGGCAGCATCAGCAGTGAAGATGAAGAGCGCTCAGTTCTCTGGAGTCAGTCGGGTAGTAGTTGTGCAGCCGAGTGCCACACTCTTCTCAGTATATCAACATAGAGACTGTCTGGTAGCAGTGCTATGGAGAGAGAGGTTAGCTACTATATTAACATACAGAGAGACAGCGCCAGAGCAGAGCAGTCTGCCAAAGACTCAGCAGTGGAAGTGAGACACAGAGAGGCCATCGACCAGACAGCTGCAAGATGGAGTGGAAGAGAACGTGTGAGAGATGAGCTGTCGAACATGTGACGGGTCCCCAAAGCAGCGTGTGAGCGTGAATGTGAGCAAGAATACAGAGAGGTGCATTATGGTCTCAATCATTGATCGCTTCCTCCCGAGGGGGCGGGCGTCTGCCCTCCGCCACACGTGTAAACACACTCGGCTGTGTGTGTTCACATTCACAGCACACTGTTGTGTTTCCTCAACTTTTGTCGCTACTCTGCCGCCAAATGTGTGACGGTTTAAGAATCCCACAACTTCTTCAGCACTTTCAGGAATGTGTCTCAGACACATGACGGCTTTTACTCGAGCCTAGTTTTAGGAAACGTGACGGTGACAAACTGAAGGAACGTGTTACCTGTGCGATGCATCGCTGATAGGTGTGGTGGGATACCAGGTGATGTAGGACTCATGAGTGACAGGAAGGACGAAAGGATTAGAAAAGAAAGACAAAGTGACGCGGTGGTTAAAGGTCACGGTCCAGTAGAGGCTGCAGATGCAAACAGCAATAAGAAATCATACTGTACACCAACACGGTTATTTACATCGTGCTTTCAAAGACACGGGGACATTTGTTTTTGTTACCTCCTGCAAAAAAATAACCATTATCACCATTATAACCATTATAACCACATACAATGCTGATCATTGTTTGTTGTTTGCAGTGCCAGAGGGAAATATATGTAACGCATTATTCAGAATAATGTATTTGACTAAATGCATTTAGGTCTTAATAAGCAGAATTAAAACAGCTGATTTTCCATCTTCTGTCTCATAATTCTGAAACAAGTCGTCTAAGTTCCCACATCTAAAAAAAGAAATATTAATAAACCCAGCAGAGTTAAACAGGCTGTTGTTTCATCGAGAGAAATATTTAAATATCGCAGAAAGAATAAAATACAGATCGTCTGTTGGAGGTAAACAGGCCTGAAAACAGTCCAACTAAATTTGCCAAAACAATTACAGCAGCTAAATTCAGAGTTTATTAAATACAATAAAAAATTTATTTTATATATTTATTATTATTATTCTTACTATTAATTAATGATGATTTTACCCTAATTATTATCAACATATAGCCAGCACAATATTTGTGTCGAACAACACCAAACATCTTATTTCTAATGTCTTATTTGTCAATATACCAAAATCTGCTGACCTGTTGTTCGTCCAGAGACTCGGCCTGTGCGTCTGCACACAGCTGACAGGCGAGCAGAAAGTTACACGTGCAGCACGTTCAGTGTTTCAGAAATAAACAACACAGATTTGAGCCAATAATGACGAATTTATTCTTCAGGTTTTCACCACGTTACAGGAATGACACGTCACTAAAGTGAAGTACAACAGCCAGTGAATCCAAATGACTCAAACTGGGCTCTGAAAATATCATTTTTATAACGACCGCCGGCTCCAGCGCTCCGCTCACCCAGCTGATGGTTTAAAATAGGCAGCCTTGTAATCGCGCACTTACACTCTTTACATCTGGAGGTTAAATAAATGGATTACTCATCGTGTGTGCATTATTCATGACCTGCTGCCCAGCTGTCAACACTGTAGTTAAGTTGCTGAGCAGGTCTCTTTAACAAACGAACTAAGCTGAGACGGGCAAATTTACCAGTAACAAGATGTGTTATTCTCAACGATAAATATCAGGGAATGTTTTCAGTCCCACCCGGGAATCATAATCCGTTGATGTGGAAGCTGCTTGCCTGCTGTGTGCGTTTCCTATCTTCTGGTCATCTTTACCTAAACGCTTGTTTATCCTCCTGACTTTGGAAAAACAGAGGTCAAGAAAAAAATGGGCGTTTGTCACAGTCAGAGGGATTTCTGGGGTCTACTTTGGGTGGCACTAATTTAACAAACATGGACGACGAAGACTCTGAAAGGCAGCTGGTCCTGCTTTCTGCTTTTCATGTCTTTAGCCGGCTGGACAACAGAACACCTTTGAACACTTGTTCAAACCCGTCTCGAGTGGCTGCGCCTGGATTTTCTGCCCATTTTTTGGTCATAATCTTTCCACCTTTTTAATGTTTGGATTTTAAAGCCATGTTACCTGTAATCCAGGTGAGACTCGAAGGGGAAAAGATGGAAACGTGTAAAAGCTTTTGCAAACAGCGCTGTCAGCCGGTGTCCTCAGCCCACCATGCAGTCTGCACACATAAATACAACACTGCCCACCACCAAACATCACACCCTTTCCCCTCCCCTCACTCTGCGCCGAGGCCCCGTCCTCGCTCCTCTCTCACCGCCATGAGGCTGACACTAATGTGACACTCTAGAAAATAATTACCAACAAACGCACTGCTGACTGCAAACAGCTCGCTCCCCTCAGTGGACTGTCACTAGTCATTAGTCTGAACCCTGGGTGAGGACAGGACCACAGAAATGGGGGGTGGGGGGTGGGTGGGGGGTTAGGCGATGAGGAGGAACATCCACGTGAAGAAGAAGAAGGAAATAAAGAGGAAGAAGGGAGATCCGACAGGTAAGATGGAAACAATCTGCTTTGCAGGTGTAAAACCTGATAAACAGAGTTGTGAGATAAGATAAGATAGAACTTTATTAATCCCTCGGGTGGGTTCCTCTGGGAAATTCGACTTCCAAAAAGCACAGCAACGACCGAAGTTACAGTTACAGAATTGTTATATATATATATATATATATATATATATACACACACACACACACACATATATAAATACAGAGACAATATAAATAAAATATACAAAGGGGATAAATAGAATAAATAGGAATAAAAATAAAAATACAAGTGAATTGCACATTTCAAGTATTGAGTCTATTGCACCGTTGACTATTTACAAAAAGTATTGCACAAGGTATTGTACAGTGAGGTGCAGAGGCACTACAGCTTAGTTGTTCCCTCCTTTGTCCTCCTGTCTCCCCTCCCTCTCCCCTCCAGAGAGGAGTTAAACAGTCTGATGGCGTGTGGGACAAAGGAGTTTTTAAGTCTGTTAGTTCTTGTCTTGGGGAGAAGCAACCTGTCACTGAACAGACTCTTCTGGTTGTTAATGGCCGTGTGCAGAGGATGCCCAGCATTGTCCATAATGTCCATCAGTTTCTTTAATGTCCTTTTCTCTGCCACTGTCACCAGAGTGTCCAGCTTCATGCCGACCACAGAGCTAGCCCTCCTGATCAGTTTCTCCAGCCTGCATGAGTCCTTCTTTGCTGTGCTGCTCCCCCAGCACACCACAGCATAGAAAAGTACTCCAGCAACCACCGACTGGTAAAACATCCTCAGGAGCTTCCTGCAGATGTTAAAAGAGCTCAGCCTCCTGAGGACGTACAGTCGGCTTTGGGCTTTTTTATACAGGTGCTCTGTGTTGCATGAGTTTGAGCGTCCTGTTGTTTCGGCCCAGTCTTCATCATTTGCCCCCTCTGCTGGTTTATATTATATTAACTGGGGCCCAGTAAAAACACCTGCCCCAGTTTGCCCTTTAAACTGAGTGCTCAGTATGCTGGCTCTATAGTGCTGAACCCTGATTTTCTGTGGTTTCAAACAAAGCAGGTTGTTGTCGTTGTTGCTTCACGCGTCCCCGTGACAGGAGCTGGTTACACGGTGCAAAGGAAGAGTGCGGCAGCACTGGAGAGGCTCGTTTCTAACAGGGAAGGAGCCGACACAGTCAGAGGCACCACAGCGCCCGTGAGAGGTGGGCGGATCGACAGTGTCGATGCTGGTATTGGTATCGGATCGACGCTAACGTGACAGGATCGATTCTTTGTCTTTAAGTTCAGTGGATAATAATAAGTCAACGTGCAGACGGCGCGTTTAAACTCCAGTCTCCAGAAAACGTTGTTGAAAGAAGCTGAAAGGTCGTTGTGTTATTTAATTATTTAATTACTGTGGAACGAATTGCAGAAGTGATGACACGCTGCTCGCTGTAAGGCCAAAGTGTCAGTGCTGGAAACTGCGGCCCAACGTGCAGTATCACAGAGCACTAATGACTATCGTGCTTTCATAGAACAATTATTTTCATACAGTGATTCTAATTTGGATTCATGTCGATGAAAATGCACAGAACCGTGAAATATTCAATATAATAATTATTGTATTTCTATATGAATCATTTAATATGTTGTTTTGCTCTCATTGTGACGGTTTGACTTTGTTGCTCAGATTTGGATATAAAGTGATGCATTTTCACTGAGCTGTCCACGTTTATTTATCCTGCATGAAAGAGCGCAGCAGAGACACCTTTGCATTATTATGTGTAAGCGTACCTGGATGATCTCAGCGGCTCGACATCTTTTCTGGAGAAAGTGAAGATTTCAACACTTGCAGTTAGAAAACAGAGAAATCTGTGGTCCAGGTAAGCAAATAGTTTAAAAAAAGAAAAGCTGCTCAGCCTGAAAACTGTTCAAGGTGGCAGCAATTCCAACACAATTATCCAAATGCCACAGGGTACATCAATTCTTTGAACACCGACCCCCCTCCTGAAGACTGTTATTTGAGTTGCCTTAGGGGGCAACCGTGCCAGAGAGAGATTAAAATTTTTTACAGCTTCCACAATGGCCAATATTAAAATGTCTCGATACATCTGCCTGGCTATTTTGATTGGTAACTTAACCCCTGACTCCTGAGCAAAAAAAGAGCCATTCTCCGTGCTACTGTCGCCAGGCTGCAGTCTAATTCTTGTATGATTCAGGCTAATGAGGCAGTAATAGCTGTGTGTGTGTGTGTGTGTGTGTGTGTGTGTGTGTGTGTGTGTGTGTGTGTGTGTGTGTGTGTGTGTGTGTGTGTGTGTGTGTGTGTGTGTGTGTGTGTGTGTGTGTGGATGAGAAGGTTATTACAGTGTATTGGAGACGTGAGCAGGAGGAGGGCCTCTCTGAAGTAGGGATGAAGGGTTCTTATTGTACAATAATTGGAGGGTGGGTTTAATCTGTGAGCAAGAAATGGTTTGCCCTCTTTAAAATATAGCGAAGCTGCTCGTTGTTAGTCTTCTTCTATAAAAACAGGCACACTGGACTGAAGCAAGCGCCCCTGTTTCAGTTCGGTTTCAGTCGCAGAAAGCAGGAGACGAGGAGTTGAAGGAAAGTGAAAGTGTGTCTGTCTCTGTGTCATCAAGCCAATGGCTTCATCCAGCCTTATCCTGAACCATGAAACCATAGTGCATGACACCCTTCTATGCTCTGCACAGATATGGCTATTCACTGTTAGCACAGAGATTTGACAAGCCAGACTGATCTCACTCAACAGCCTGGGTCAAATGGATGACTGTCACAGTCTTTTTGTATCTGTCTCTCTTTCTCCTCCCCCCATCCTCTGTTCCACTTTGCACACCCTCATCTTTACTCCTCACTTGCTGCCAATCTCCCAACTTTGCCTGTTCAAATTGACAAATTCAACCAGCTACAAGAGAATAAATGGAATAGAGAGAAGAGACCCCTGAAGGGGATAATCTTTCCAGAGGAAAAGATGTGGTTGGCTGGGAGGCAGGTGAGCGTGTTCATCTGTTATTCGCAGTGTAAACAGTCAGATGTAAATGTTTCTCACAACAGTACAAACACTGTGAAACATAAATCTCCCCAATGTAACAGGATATGTTTGTGTTTTTAAAGAAAGGTGGTCCGAACTCTTCTGTCCTCTCAGAGCAGCTGTTTGTTTCAGTCTTCAGCAGAGATGGGCAGTAATAAAGTAATCTGATTACTTTTTCAAGTAACGAGTAATGTAAGGGATTACTATTGCAAAAAGTAATTAGATTACCGTTACTTTCCCATTAGCACGCTGCGTTACTGCGTTACTAAACCGTCGTGATGAGTCTCATGACAGTGACGTGCGAGCGTGCGGCGTCCGTGGTAACAGACGTGTGCAGATCAACAATGGATAACATGGAGCGATGGAGAGAGTACGACCGTGCAGCGTTTACAGCGTGGAAGTAATCACATTACTTTGAGTTTAATTCTGTAAAAAGTGACACAAACATCAGCGTCAGCTGCTCACTCTGCGTGGGAGGGAAACTTGTTTCTACAGCGAAAAATTAAACTTAAATCTGAGCGCGCAGCGAGCGCGCTGCCACGGGAACGTGACGCTCACAGAGAAACCCCCGCATCCTCCCACTGACATGACCGCTGTGGGCAAACCTCCACCCGCCCCACTCCTGTGAAACAGCTGACAATAGATTTAAGAGCTGCTGAGTCTTTGATTTTATTTATTTTTACTGTGTTTTACTTGCATCTATTTGAAAGAGTGAACACAAAACGTGATTTGATTTTATCTGCTGGAACATGCAGACAATAGGTTTCAATGTTAAACACATCTCTTCAAGTCAAAGACTTGCATATAATTACATCTTTGCTTAATGCAAGGTGCAGAAAATTAAAAAATTAAAACTAATAAAACAATTTTTAAAAAAGAGATTTTCCATTGGATTCAATTTTATATGATGGATTATGCAGAAAAATTGAATTGGGCTGTGTGACAACAGAGCAGTTGCAGTGCTCTGCATGTGTCCCATATGTGTTGACCTTTTTTTTGCACATTATTCTGTTTCTGTGTATTTGCTATGATTTGCTATTTGTCACATTGCTGCACTCACTATCTCGGGTTTGTTTGTGGAAGCGTTCTGTTGCCTTCAAATCAAACATTCTGCAAATTACACTGAATACTCAGTTACACGTTTCTTTATATTTTATTATGTTACAGATTAAGTCATTTGTTCATACTTTGTTCTGTCTTTTCAGTCTTCATGAGGTCAGCTGTGGGGAAACGCCCGCCTAGCATTTCCTCATTTTAAAGTGCTGCTGATGTCACACATGACATCAGCAGGTCGAACCAAGTGGAGGGGTTTCTTTTTCCATAGAGACGCTTCCTTTTGTTTGAGTCAAGGTTTAAAGGGATTTGTTGAATCTTTTTCCTTTCGTTAATACTGCCATTTAGTTGTGTAAATGTGCTAATTAGAAGTGTGAAGAGGTTTTGTGTCTTTTTAATCATCTGTGTAGAGTTTTAGATCCCTCAGTGTGAGTGAGTGGCACTGGCTGGGCTAATTGAAGGGAAACGCTGGCCCTATTTAAAGCCAGTCTGCACCAGATTCAGGGGAGAGAGGAGAATTGTGTTGTGTTGTGAGATCCATGTTCTGTTGAGTTTTGTTAATTGAGTTACTTTGGGGGGAAGTTTTGTTAAGTTACAGATTAAATTGAGTTCACTGTAAATAAATTGCTCGCCTCTGGAAGCCTGAGGTGCGTAGTCTGCTTCCCTACCTCCTTCCCTACCTCCTTCCCTACCTCCTTCCTTGACATTTGAGTGTGACTACCTCACAGGCTGAAAGATCTGTTACTTTATTACCTAGTAACTAATTACTTTTGCAAATGAGTAATCAGTGAAGTAACAGGATTACTTTTTTGGAGAAGTAATCAGTAAGTAGCTACTAATTACTTTTTCAAGTAACCATAATACTGTATATATATCAGTATCATAATACTGTAACAGTATCATAATACTGTATCAGTATCATAATACTGCGGTATTACCATAATACTGTATATATATCAGTATCATAATACTGATACAGTATCATAATACTGCGGTATTACCATAATACTGTATATATATCAGTATCATAATACTGATACAGTATCATAAAACTGTATCAGTATCATAATACTGCGGAGGGTGAAAGGTGCAGAGAGAGAACGCAGAATCCCTTTTCACTGTATTTTTCTCTTCTTACAAGCTTTCAGGGATGGATTGCGTCATCAAAGCGATTGTCGAAACCTTTAATTTCCTGTGAGCCAGCGGAGGTCCGGACACGGACAATAAACGATTGAGCCGCAGAGCTGCGCTGACGTTTGTCTTGAGTTACGGCAGCAGATTGACTGAATGTGAAAACATCGGAAACACAATTTAAATTGCACTTACTTTACATAGGACATCACTGGCTGTTCATGCATCCTGCAGACGGTTCACGAAATGTGTTTCCACAGTGCGTTTGTGCTTCTTTACACTAGAAGAAAAAAATGTTATGAGCTACACGTGGTCCCAGAAGTTTGACACAAAAAAGTTTACGTTTTTCCTGAAAATGCCTTCGAGCCAAACCTAATAAGATCCAGCTTACAGGTGAATGCAGACTGCAGTATTTCACGTCTGTAAATGTCAGAAGTGTTTGTCTCATTTTAGTTTCTCTTTTCCTTTGAAGGTTGGGGTTTTCCTGTTCCTGTTCTTCCTGCCCCGCCCTGTTTCACCTGTGCCTTCTTCTTATCTGTCTCACCCTTTCTCCAATAATCTGTACTATTTGTTTTTTTCCTAGTGTCCCCGAGATTTTCTTTGTTTGCTTTACTTTCATGAAACCGAGTGTAGAGAAGAAGTTGACATAAAAATGCAAACTTTGGGGAGAAGGAGAGTCTTCAACCTTGGGCCGATTAAAAACCACAAGTCATGACAGTTAAAAGGCTTTTTGTGTTTTGAGTCCTGTGTTAAATTAAAATTGCAGTAAATAACTGCTTTTTAATATAATGTAAGAATGAGAAAGCACAGCATTCACCTCTGTGGAGCAGAAGTAGATCAAATAAAGGTGAAACAAAATCATTAGCAGCACTAAAACGTGAACACGGTTAAGAACGATATGATGACCTGCCATGGATGTTTCTCTCTCCCTCATTTCATACCCTCAAAAACAGCTTTGATCCTGTAATGTTCAGTAATGTAAGGAGCTTCTTCTGGACCCGTGGGACAGATGTTCATACATGTTCTCCTGGTCTGTTCCACCTCCCTGTGTAGCTCTAAGGCCCTGGAGGCACTTTCACGCAGCCTGTGGTTTTGTGCATGAAAATCGTAATCACCACACCGTCCTCAGCCCCAACCGCTCACACACACACACACACACACACACACACACACACACACACACACACACACACACACACACACACACACACACAGTGTATTGTGCGTTCAGTCAGGAAAAGGTCTCTGAGTCGTGCTCTGTGAGTGGCCTCTGCTCAAACAGATCAATAGACACTGGCACGTCCCTCCACCAACCAAGAGAAAACAATTAAAAGCCATCGATCCTGTGCCAGGCTCCTCCATGAATATTCATGTGTCCTTGACCTTCCCTTGGAAAGGAGAAGAGAGAGCGAGATAGACAGACAGGTGTAGGAAATCTCACTCATAACCCTCCCACGGCTGGGGGGGTATTATCTGTGGCCCCGTGCTTTTCTTTTCCACTTTTCTTGGGCTTACTTCAAGCAAACCGTCTCATTAAAGCTTGTTGCTCTTTTAGGAGCCAGTTTTAGGCACAGATTGCTCTTTTCTGAGCTGTGTTGACACCAGAGATCAAGTGGTCCCACAACAACTGTCCCCTCCAGCTCTCCCGCTGCCTCTTTTCTAATTACAGATGTGTGACATGCACATGGGGACGTCTCCGTGTTAGCACATCATCGTGCCTGTCCTGACACATCCTGTGGTCACAACAGCAGAGGCTGCAGGGGACAGCCCTGCCCTGTCCCCCGTCACTGGGGATTAGCATTAGCATGCTAACAGGACCCCCAGGGGACCATCGTGCAAAGGGTCATGTTGACAACTGTCAACAGCCTGCTTTAATTAGCTGAGCTGTTGGTAAGGCTAATCCTGCATTCTAATTTCTGCTCCCTGAGAACGTATCGTGCACGGTTTCATAGCAAAATAACGTTTTGTGTTTTCATTGGTTGTAACTGGGAAGATGTGGGTGACACCGCTGCTGCAATTCAGCATAAAAATACAACTGTTTCCCCCGCATCTCCTCTAATCCATCATTCATCATCAGTTCCCACTCTCTCCTGACCCAGCCACCTTTGCGTTTGCTCTAATATTGAACGTCGGGAGCCAGCAGTGCGAGCGCTGACATATCACACCGGCTGGTTCCAGACCTGACAGCATCAAGTCGGCATTGTCATAGGCCTGGAGACGAGGTGAGAGTGAGTGTGTGAGAGGTAGAGTGTGTCGTCAGTCAGACAGTGCATTATCCAGCTGTTCTGTGGCTGTCTACCTTTTTCTGTGGTGGGGTAATGGGAGTGTCACACAATAGCAGACAGCTGGAGTCTCACTATTCAGCTGAGAGGCCACATCCATATACACCGCTTCCTAACTTACTGCAGGCGCTGCCGAGGCTGTCCTGTCTGCCCCACAATGACTGTCAGCGGCAGCCCGGGCGGCTGGCTGGCGTGACTGTCAGCGATTGGTCACAAAGCATTTACCTTCTGACAGAATTGCAATTAGTCCAGGGAATGCTGTTACTGGGAGAAAGAAAAAGAGAGACAGAGGGGAACCAGAGGGGGGAGGCTTGAGGGACAGGTATAGGAAAAGTGGGAGGGAAAGGACCCGTGGATGGAGAGTGAGAGGCGGGTAGATAAAGAGAAGGTGTATTTGGGGGCGGCGGGGAAGGTTAGAAGAGATGTAGAGACAGCAGCAATAGAGAGTGAGAGGTGAGTAGATAGAGGAAGGGAAAAGAGGAACGTGGATCTGTGGAGCCCCCCACCCCACCCCCCGGTTGTGTACGTGCAGGAGATTGGCTCGCAGCATGAGGGGAGTACGTCTGTCTGTCAGCGGCCCGGTTCAACACACATTTGCTTAGTGGCACAATCCTAACGAATCTGCCCGGTCACGTCACCTCGTCACCAGCTCAGAGCCAGTGCTGATGACCTTCTGAAATAAACAGCCTGTGCTTTGCATGGAAGAGTGAAGTGGAGATTTCCCCCCCTGTTTCTGTGAATCTTAACACAAGCACAACCACAGAGTCATGTGACTACGTAACACGCTGCAGCCTCACACAAAGCCAGAGCGGAGCTGCCTTCTCTCAAACTCTTCACCATCCACTAATGACCTCCCTCTTTCTCTACAAGCAACGCTCGCCTCACACTCCGCATCCCTCTCCATCCCCTGCAGTCTTTGTGTGTGTGCTTTCTGTCTGATAAGAGAGTGGCAGGGGCTCCTCCCTGCCCCTAAGGGAGAGACGGAGCGTGACCGAAACTGTAGTCCCAAACCAAACACGAGTGGAAATTGCTCTATGGGCCAGGATCAATAGTGAATTAGGCAGTAGGCTGGTTCTATGGAGGGCTGCTCAGATCTGATCTGATGATCCATAGTAAAAGGCCGTGTGGGGAGGTGTGAGGCAAACTGCAGAGGCAAAGAAGCCTTTGAGTCTAGTGGTGACCAACTCGTGCTGAAGTTTCTCCAGAAGAAATGTATGGGGAGCTGCATGACTGCGATAATTTCAGAGCTTTAGAAATTATGACTTGTTTCCTGTGGGAGCACCGGAGGGGCGGGCCGATGTGACTCTAGAACCACTGGGCTCATCTAAGGAGGAGGCTGGGGTAGATGGTTGGGTCAATAAAAGGTTGAACGGCTCAGGAAATGCTTGTTTTGTCCTGGTAGGAAGAAGATCTGAGAAAGCCTAACGTCAGACTGTGGCATGACCAAATTCTGCGAACACTGTCTGGAGTTTATGTGTGAAAATAGTTCTTGAGTAAAGACAAAACAATCAAAACAAAAGGTGCAGACGCTGAGCCTGACACCCCGTGTTTGTGTCAAGCACCAATAATGTGAGAGCTAAACTCCTTCCATCCAGCTCAGGGTCACCGGGCGAGTGGCTCAGCCTGGACGGACTGTCGCAGGAAAACCATTCATCCTCACGGTCACACCTCAGGCCAATTTAGAATCAGCAGAGATGGTAATCCACACATGTCTGTGCACTGTGGGTGCAGACTCCACACACAAAGCCCCCAGACCCATACAATGCTAACAACCCAAGCAGGGCACGGGTGTGTGATACAACACACTAAACTAAGTTATGCTTTAGATGTCTTTTTAAAACTGTATATAGTATATTGTACTCAATGTGATGTAAGAACATGTAAATGCAATGAAATAAAAATCAAATCAATAAATGAATAAAAAGAAGAAAAGTTTCCATTAAAACAGGAACAAAGATCCTCCAGGTGCAGATGTGTCTCTGCAGGGTCTCTGAGGTCATTTCATGTTGTGCTTACTTGCTCTCTGTGGTGCAGGTGTTAGTGCTCCAAGCCTGCTGCTCTTCACTGCCTGCCCTGATCCCAGAGGTAGGTGTGTGTGTGTGTGTGTGTGTGTGTGTGTGTGTGTGTGTGTGTGTGTGTGTGTGTGTGTGTGTGTGTGTGTGTGTGTGTGTGTGTGTGTGTGTGTGGTGATTAATGAGCAGCAAGGCCTGATGGATTGTCCTGATCACAGAAGGGACACTGCATTGAGGAGACACAAAGGAGTGACACGAGGTGCGTAAAGACTGCTGTGCAACACGCACACAAACACGGAAATGTATGCATGCAAGCACTCATGCATGCACACACTTATCACTTTCTCCAGATAGATGTGACAAGGAGGGAGTTCTCCTAAAGGTTGCACCCAAACATATATTCTTTAAATTCACAAAACAAGCAGGACATGAGTGTGTGACAGGCGGCTTTTATAGTCTGGAAGGCCTCGGCTGAACTGTGCACAGCAGCTAGTGTCCCTTTCATGAAGACACCTTCCTGGCCTAATCTCTGCAGTTATAAGATGAGCGATGCACGCATGCAAAAAACAGGAGCAAAGCACCATGCAAACAAAATTGAGTCGGCTTCTTCCCTCAGGCCTCAGCGACGAACACATGTAACGATGCACCTTACTTGCCTCTCTGCATTGCAGGTTCCTGCCTTTAGTGAACTGGGTTATTGTGATCTGAATCCACTTTGCAATGCTTACCGTTTGACTGAGTCCTTAAGGTGATGGGCTTCTTGAATCCAATGAATCGCATTTGGAATATCCCATTTTGCAGCACAAACACATGCAAAGGTGTGGATGCATACACACATACACACAAGTACGCGGTCTCCCCCAGAGCAGTCTGATAAGGCTGCCTTATCAGAAAAGAAAGGGGCGCGAGGAGAAGGTGGGGGCTGCTGTGTGATAATGGCTTTCACCAAATCCCTCCTCTGTCACAGATTAAAATGCCTGCTTGGAGAGCATTAGCAATCTTTCTTTTCATCTGTCTCCTCATTTTTTTCTCTTTCGCCGAGTGCCATCGGATTTCTGGGCCAATCTATTGTCACAGGCCTGCCGAACATACAAGGAGAAGTCAACCTCAATCTGATAGGCCATTGTCTTATTCTCCCCATCGCTGATTCCTGCTCATGGTATTGATCGCAAAGCTGTCCCCCTCACATCTCATCACATCCCTCGGAGCGAGGGAGTGTGTTTGTGCCCGTGTCACTCAGCCTGATGGAAGATGTGGTCAGTGTGTCTTCGTGGAACAACCTTTCCACAGGGGGAAAATGCCCAATTTAGGACCCCCTTTTTTTGCGCGCGTGTGTGTAATTACACAGATCCATCTAAGGGTCAGATACTGGAACTATGCAGAATTAAACCCAGTGGACTCCTCCACCTAATCTGGTCACTCAAAGTATCAGGAGATCACAGGAGTGCAGAGAAGAAGCCACTCACAAACTGTGACACTTGCTTAGCCACCTCGCCGGCAAACCCCTCCCTCCGCCTCCTCCTCTACCTTGCCTCACAGGCCCGTCTGTCACCCCTCTATAATTATGAGGAGTGAGAGTAATGTGTTGCAGTATGAATAGGATTGTCGGTCTGATTGTGATGTATAGGCTTTCATTACCATGTCCAGGCCTGTGCCCTTCGCCATGTAGGAAATCCTATTTAGGCCCTAATTTGGGAGCCTCCCCGACCGTCCCGCCTGATAGCAATCACACACAGTAATTGTGTGCTGGGGCAACTGACAAGAGCGGAGGCAGACATGGAGAGAGGGAAAGAAAGAAGGAATGGAGGAGCAGGAGGAGCAGGAGGAGGAGGCAGAAGTCCTGACAGTGATATATCTGCATAGTTTGGCACATTATTCAAGTCATCCTCTGCAGAATATGTATGTTTATCGTGTATACTTGTTATAAGGTGGTTTGTTAGCATGAGAACCGGGCACTTAGGCTAAACCTGGACATATTAATTTGCAGGATTTGATGGGATTTTAGAGTGGACTTGCCCCTTTCCTCTCTCTCACCCTGCTTCAACAATGCTACATGGCTAATTGGGAGGAGAGATCATGCTAACTCAATAATTATGATTTATGAGACAATCTCCAATAGATATCGCGCATTCTCCTCTGATTTGATGACAACATGTAACCAGCCCTCTAGCAATCAATATTTGTACATTTTCCACGTCTAACTTGTTAACTTTTTTAATATTTCATTAGTTCCTTTTTAGAGAGGAATGATTCTGTGCACCAACATTTATGCAGATCTGACTCCACTTATAGGCTTGTAGATAATGAATGTCTAATTGACTCATTTAAATACTGTTTGCCTGCAGGAGGGCCTTTGCATTAAATGTTTGATTGCCCTCATATTAACTGTCATTAATCCCCTCTGCTCTTAATAAGGACTTTATGAGGCTTTCTTAAAACTTCTCATCTACCTCCCCGATCCCTTTGCATAATTAAGTAGAATATTCAAAAATATGGAAATGAAGGAGCTCTCTGGATTTGACTAATGGTCTTTGTGCCACAGAATTTTAATTATAGGCAAACCGCAGCATTTCCTTTCCTGCACACGGCAACGGTTCATTAGCTCGGGTCAACGCGGGTCGATGCAGTTAGCGCCGCTGTTTAATGTCAGGCTTGAGCCGCTTTTGTTCTCTTCCTGTACCTGTTGTGTTTGCCCACGCTAGGTGCGGGACACTCGGGCGCTGCAGTGTCCCTTAAAGGAAGATGTACGGCACAGAGCGAACTTTTGACAGCCATTACAAACTGTCACTGTGCCAGAGTGGGTGAGAGACACAAACTTGTCTGTGTTTATAGCTTAACTGATCCTCTTATTCCTGCTACTCCTCCAGTCTCTCTGCTCTGCCCTAATCTCTCCGGGGGTCTTACTGGCACAGGATGACAAATGGGAAGGAGAGCCTAGCCAAGCGTGGGCTGTGTGGAGAGGCTCAGGCCGGGGGTCTCACTAAGCCCCCTCAGGCTCATCTCTGACATGGCCTGCACTAACCCCGAGGATGGAAAGGCCACACACATCACACACAAACGGAGGTATCTGCGCAGGATGCGCCACCACACATACGCATTGTGTATCCATACGCACAGAGCAACACGAGAAGAGATAAACTTCTGATCAGTACGCTGCACCGGATTGATTTGTCTCATAGACACATTGAGCTGCTGCTGATACCCTGCATCACATGCGCGCGCGCAGATACCCTGCATCACATGCGCGCGCGCACACACCTGCAGGCTCGCACGCTTCTCGGTTGCTCCAACAATCCACGGCAGGTTTACGGATGTCAGCTCAGAGCTGGTGTCACCCGCCAGCTCTATTTCAGTATACACGGTCCATCTCAATAAGAGCATGTACTAAATGACTGCAATGTAATGAGTGGCTGTGTGGCTGTACTCAAAGCTATGACACTGACAGCGCATGAGAATATAACGCATTGAAGCCTCCTTTTCCCCTCCGCCTCTCTCACTCGCTCCGTGCTCCTCTGCGCCCCGCTGCCTCTCAGCCACGGGATCAGCTGCAGGCGCTAATGAAACGTCAGTCAGGTAATTGAGGCGCTGGTGGTGGCGGGCCAGCCAGGCAAGGAGGCTAGGAATCCGGCGTGGGTGATGACACTGGGACATTAGCACCTACAGTATCCCTGCAACCCCCTATGGAGCATCACAGGAGCCAGCGGGGTGAAAAAAATGGTTGTGTTTATGCCGACATTTGCGCACGTCTTCCTGTTTGTGTTGCAGAGAATTTTGTGCAGCGAAGGCCAAGGTGTGTGTTGAGTCAATCCCACCAGAGATTAACCAGCAAAGCAAAAGCTCTTGTTGTTCATGAGGATGTTCTACTAGCAGCCATAGCAAAGGAGTCAGAGGTTAAAATCCTTTGTTATTGCACCCCAGAGTGATGTTACAATCCCCGCCATCCGCTGACCTGCTCAGCACCCCAGTGAGTTATGGGTAATGTTTAATTCCCCCACCGTGACAGCTGTGGATCCGCATGGCAAATTGGATTTTTTCCTTCTTTGTTAGAGCTGCGCTTGTGCAGGTAAAGAGAGGGAGAAAAGCATTCGCTGCGCTGCTTTGTCAAGGTAACTCTGTCACATGTTGTTCAGAGTCTTCTCGATCTCTCACTGACAAATCAAATCAAACCGATTTGTTTCTGGAGGCTGATGGAAGAACAGAGTGGAGCTGATCTGTCCGGCCGGGCCTTGTTTATAGTCGGCATGCAATCACGGCACACTGTGCTGAACAGCCTCTCCCAGCCTGCCACGTGTCCTTCTCTTTATTATGTGCGCCATGATAGACTATAACAAACAGCAAAGCAACCACATGGAAGCTGAAGCCCAAAGTTATTTCCACACCAGACATCTTTGTGTTTTATAAACAGTGTTGTGCAATTATGCACCCGTCCCCCCTCGTCCATCTTTTCAAGTGTTGAAAAGGTAAATTGGAAACATTTCACTTCATATTTGAGGTCACGTGACAACTACAAAGAAAAGGAGTCAGAGCTTTTGTGATGGTGGCATTTCTAACGTGGCCCACATGGTTGCTATCACTACACACACAGAGGTGATGTTCCTTATGGGGCCTTTCTAACCTTGCTGTTCATTGTTCATTTGAACAAAAAGGATCAAACTCTTGTGATTAGTCCCTGTGACAAAGCTTCAGGGAGAAGAAAACTGGGTTCCAGCCTCAGCTCGGCACCAACCTATGACTGAATCGAATCGAGTACTTTGTCTTTGCAGATTGAAGTTTGTGATGTTACATTTCTCACATTTGGGGAGCAGCACAACTTCTGATTTTACTGCTGAAGCACAACCTCTTTCACATTTGTCTTTATATCATGACAAGAAATGACATTTCCAAGCCCATCAGTACACAGCCCCGTTCTTTTATTTCAAGGTAGGACACCTTGACAGACGGCACCACCTGACTCGAGATGTTCCCAGAAGGATCACGGTGCCGGGGAGCAGTCCCACTCCCTGCTCTGCTCCACTCCACTCTTCTTTATTCTGCCTCCCCGGGGCTTTAATGTGGAGAGTGGACAGTGGGGTTAATGCCTAGCTGTAAGCACTGCTTAGCACAAGTGATTGGGTTTGTGTTGCAGCGGGCCTTCCCCCCACTAGCAAAAAAATCCAGTGGAAATGACTTCTACTGTCCAGCCCTGTGGGCACTTTATTTCCCAACTAGCAGTTTCAACGTCCCCCCTCTGTTGCGGCTCAGTGTCCCAGAGGGCACAGGTGAATTTGATGTGGAACAATGATTAAAAGTTTTCTCCCTCAAGGTGACCTAAATAGTGGAGAAGGTGAAAGTGAGAAACATGAGTGAGGGGCACGGAGGTGAAAGCCTGCTGTGGACGTGTTAATGATGTAGATGAGCCAAAATCCAGAGTTTAGGGAATAATTCAGAGCTTGTCCTCACACTACTGATGCACACATGTAGTAATCAGTGATTGCATGTGACATGATGGGTATAAAGCACTGTGCCACAGACAGGAAGCATCCACAATCTAATCTTTGTCACATCAACGGTTACCTCCAGGCGTGATGCATTTGAGCAGCGTTCTATCACTTGTGCTATTACCTGCCTCTTCCTGCCACACGTCCCTCAGTACACATCTTCTCTCTTAACTGTGCGTTCAATCACCTCCACCTTCGCCTGCCGCTGGAGCCGAGCTCCCCTTCGACAGTGACGTATGTCGGCGATTAGCCCGGATGCAGTTCAATTATGATAAAAAGCCGGCACACCTCTTAGGCCGTGATTAAAGCCTCAGCCGGGCCTTGATAAAGAGATCCCATCTCAGCGCCATCACGACCACATTATAAGACGCTCTCCAGCGCAGGTCTGCCTCATGCTTTTCACATCAGCGTTGCAGAACGTATACTGTCGCACGGATGGAGTCCACGCTGGTCAGAGTTGGATGGGGGGCCGCACACGTGGTCGCCGACGCCTCAGTGCTCGCCTATTTTCAATTTAGAATAGCATTTATTTCTAACCTTCGCGTTCTCCGCGCCAGTCTTACACGATGCCTGCCGTATAACTGAAGGTGGCCTCAGACATCGAGAGGTAGCGAGAGGCCCGAGTTTTGATAAATGCAAGAGCAGCGATGAAAAGAAGATATCAGAGGAGCATGAAAGGAGAGGGAAGGGAGCAGAGCATTAATCCAACAGCAGGCTGGGAGAGAGGGGGTGAGAATGAAAGACAGAAGAAGGGGAGAGAGGGAGAGAGGGGAGGAGGAGGCGAAAGAAAGATAGCCTTTCGGCTGTGTTCTGTCAAGGGAGAAATTACACATTTACGGAGGTTTTTTCAAGCAACAACGGGCTCCATAGATCAAACCGCTGGATTTATGAGCCAATTTTCAACATGAAATATAGACACACAGAATCCATTTTAGCCATGTTTACTTGGCTTCTCTCGCTCTTTCCTCTCAATCAAACACGCTGCAGTTTGTGAATGGTTCGACTCTGGAAACTGCAGCAATGCTAATTAGAGCTGGAAGTAAAGATTCGATCAATTGCAGCATTTTGATCATTTCATGTGATATCGAATGTTTCCACATCTGACTGTTGGGAAATTGTGGGAAGCTGCAGCAGATCAAGACTTTAAAAAGATCAAACGCTTTCTTTGCTTCGGGGTCAGTTTCTCCTGCAGATAAATTCACATTTGAATACTTTAATAATAACTCAAAAACTATACATGCATGATGTGCTTTGTTTTGCAGGTTGGAACCCAAAAGGCAGACAAACATCTGACATGTAAGTTTTGTGTGCAGGCTGCAGAGATTCAATTTAAAGAATATAAAGGCTATAAAAGTGATGTGCACCCATGTACACCCATATCAAAGCGCCCCCCCCCCTATTCTTGGCAAACGTATTCAAAATTTGCATAGAAATTAATGTCTAAGTGGGCTAAACGACATAATTGACATGCAATTAGCAATATTATGAGGAGGAAACCTAATGAAGTTTTAGTGGCTATGCCAACCTAAGAATGATCACTGCTTAATTATCATATTAATGAAGTCATTAGTTGTCACTTAACTTGGATGACAGGTAAGGTAAGAATGTCGTGACCCTACAATTTCCCCATCAAATGTGTATTCAACACTAATTACCCCCAAGTGCAGATCTCTGAAATCTGTAGAGTGACGTCCCTTTGAAATGTGAACGGCAAACTTCTGAGGTATAGACACGCACACCTCCATGTAAGAAAGAAACAGACATTTATTGAAACGTTGACTAAAGCATCTCCAAGGTCACCTGAGAACACAAATCAGTCCCGCTAGTCCGACATGAAAAAAACTGGGCAGCAGATGGAAGCGAGGTCGGGCCGGCGCCACAGGTTAACACAAAACACGTTTCCAGTAAACACTACGGCACGAAACAACAACCCTCACACGGGTCAAACGAGCACTGCGGCTCGCCATCCTCCCATTCCCCGACCCCGTTCTTTCATTCCAATTCATTTCAATTACGCAGTCGTTCCCACCTTCTTCCCCGTGTCCCGATTAGCTCAGCCGGGCAATTTACAGTTGATCTTGCCTCATCTAAGGCCGAGCAGCGGTGGAGGCAGGGAGACGAGCAGTAATGGAATGAAATGTCACTCAGTCGCTGCCTTTGTCACAGCGATGCTGAGCAGGCCTGATGGGAGGGGTTCGAAAGGCCTCGTTAGTAGGTGAAAAGGTGTGTGTGTGTTGTGAGCAATGAGTGTACGTAAATAGACAACAACATGGTGTCCAGCTCTGCTGTGTCTCTCTGGTTCACTCGTGGCCGTCGCCACTGTGATCTGAATGAGTAACACTGCCGCTTCGCTTCCACGTGTAAAAGCTGCCGCTCCCATCAAGGCTTCTTCACCTTTTTCACCGAAGACGAGCTGGACGCCGATTCTCTCCGCTTGCGCTGCAATGCACAAATACACGACAGTCACGCTGGGGTTTGCTACGACCACTTAATGAATAACATCCAAAATGCCTACAACGGAGAAAAGTCTGACCCACTCATGCTGCGCTCTCCCCTGCTAACACCTGCTGTTTGCCTCAGGAGGGTGAAGACAGTCATTAGTCTCTACTGTTCTTTTCTACTGCTGCAGAGCTTTATTATGAGGCTATGAGCAGGTTCGACCCTTTTCAACACAGATACAAAAAAGCAACCACGACGAGTGACTGCTGCAATAACGAGCGCTGGATTCTTCATTGGTTTCTCGCCCATTAATACTACTAATAATAGTATAAAACAAAAATTATTACACAATGATAACGGTTTGGAAAAGTTCGTTTCCGAGTTTCACAAACATACCGAGTTGGGGGTAAGCGGTGCTCCTACAACGTCGATGATCTGCTCCTTGGCTTCCACCTTAATGTCATCTGCATTGAGCCAGGACTGAGATTCAGCCCCTGGGGTGGATGCTGTAGTACTGTTGGTGGCGTTGATGTCCCCACCCTGTGATGCAATGACTGGACCGGCTCCTACAGTTCCCACGCACCCGCCGGCCTTCAGCAGGGCCTCGTAGCGATGACGCAGCATCTGCTGCTCGTATTCACAGTTGCTGTGGGCCTGCTTCAATTCATACAGCAGCACCAAGTCACTACGAAGCTCATTGAACATCTGCACAATCTCCTCAGTGGGCATGGGGTTAAGATCTACAGAAGGGCACAAAGAGGAAAGACTAAAGTGTGATTTAAGCACTTTAACACATTTATTTAGTTGATGGTGTGTACAGTCTACGCATGCACAGTGTGTTTAGCTAAAGTGGTTACATGTTACAAAGTGTTGTTGCATTACTGTCAACTGTAACGTGAAGTGAGCGCCTGAGATGCTGCAAACAAATATAAAGACAAGTGAAAAACGTCCTGTGTGTTCAACTAAACTCTAACTTATTTGTAGCATCCCTGCAATGCTTCAAAGGTTACATAATCCTTTTATTTCCTTCTGTACTGAAACTAAACTCTGTCGCAAAGAAGAGTTAAGACTGTGAAACTGGGGAATGTTAACAAATTGCTAAAGTTTAGTCATCCTCACCCACTCCTTGCTCTATCAGGATCTGCTCAATGGCCTTGATCTTCTTCTGGCCTACGGAGCTTGGCAGTTTCATCTTAATAACACACAAACACGCAGAGAAAAATGCGCGCGCGCGCACACACACACACACACACACACACACACACACACACACACACACACACACACACACACACACACACACACGAGTGTGATTTAAGGTACCGGGACATTAGGATAAACAGCTCCACCTCGGGGCTTTTAATTCGTATGAAATGCACTTCAGCGGGCCAGATCAAAATGTCTTTATCCACTGAACTCTATCTGACTGATTAGCTGTGGGGCCACTCCACTCCTTTAGCTGTGCAAATGTATTTTCCATAGAGAGCGGCAGCTCCTCATCAGTCTTGAAGATGAATAAGAGTCCCCGTGCTAGGCTAGGTTTTACAGATATTAGCTAGTCAGTAATAGAATTAATTATCACAGTGATAAGAGGAATAGCTACTAAAGTCAGAAACTCTAGTTTCTCACAAATCAGTATCTTGAAATTAAGAGTTGGACAAACAAAAACTTGCTATTTTAAAGAATTTCACATTTTTACTTTTACATCAATTCCCTAAGAGTGATTTTATAGGACTATTTAATAATATTGAACAGGACGGAGCTATACTCACCCTCTGACTGCGCAGTGTGACGCCCGCTGATTTGAAGTCAGGGAATTTGATGCCTGCCGTCTCTGGAACAGCCTAAACAAGAAAAACTATAAATGCGAGACACAAACTGTTTGGATACGTCTGAAACGTCACCATAGAGGCATTATTATGGATCAAACTGGGTTTAAATGTTACTTAGAACACTGAGAGAAGATCGGTGCGGTTTATTAGAGACACTTGTCCCATCAAAATAAAGAAATGACCAAAACACCACTTAAAGCAAGTAACAATTAATTTAGTGCAAAATGAGGACAAAGCTGCACCGTGACCATTATTATTATTAAAATTCTCCCCATTGTTGCTTTTCTTTGACTTCCTCTGTTACCAGCAGTCATGTGCTTTACTTTGCTCTTCTTGAGTGAAATCCTATCATACCGGTTTTTCTGTTTCTCTTTTTTGTGGAAGCTTCTTCTTGGAAACTCTCTTTTCAGCTCGTCTCAACTCTGTCGTTGTGTCAGCTGCCTTAATGAGTTTTTGCAGATCCTGGGCTTTCTTCTCACGCTCTTTCTTCCTAGTCTCAATTTTCCTTAGCTCCTGAACAAGATACTCCTCTTCTGCCACCTGCAGGGAAAAACGGAGAAATGCGGTCTTTCACATTTAAAATGCTGTGAAAAATCTTTTTCCTTTTTTTTTTCCCCCCACAAAAAGAACGTGTCTATACACCTGCACATAGATACAGGTCAAAATGCAAAATCACAAACCTGTTCAGGTGTGCGATTGAACAGCTTTTCCAGTTGCTCTTTGCGGCGCCTTTCATGGCCAGCGTCAAAGATGTAGATTTTGGGTTCTGTCCCTGATGCTGCGCGCACTTTGGTCAGCTTACCACAAATGCTATAATATCGTTCTTTCAGGTCCTCCACAGAGCGTTTCTGACAAAAAACAAACAAAACAGTTTTTAAAATTAAAACGTGTGTTCTTTAAATTCCCCTTACTGTAATTTTCAAATCCATTATAGATGAGGCACTAAACACTTACTCTGTATTGCTGGTGATCATATCGGTCATGGACAACGATGAAGCGTAAGTCAAACCGCTTGCAAAGGTCAAACAGGTGGTCTGTCTCTGCTTTAGTCCAGCCATCATCGTGGAGATGCATTTGGTACTCTTGCTCCGAGTACACTGGCACCTGCACTGTCTATAGAGGTAAAACAGAGAAACAGTGAAAAAGGATGAATAATGCGAAAGGACGGGTAGCTGCAACCACATGTCCTTCTTGCCTGTACTACATAAGCAGAAGAGGGTTTTCCCTACCTTGTTAAAGCGAGCAAAAGGGTAGTCCTTGCCCTCTTCTGCAACACGTCTCCAGTGGTGGAATATGGCCCCGTCTCTGCGTGCTGGATTTGTGAAGGGCATCCACTTCCAGGGACGAACCTTTTTACAGCCTAACTTGGCTTTGACTGTCCTATAACCTTGAGTGGTGTCACTAGGCAGCAGGGGGGGTGCATCCCTATGGACAAACAGAAAAAACAATTCTTTATTATCAATATTCTAATTGTTATCATAAAATCAAGAAACACAGAAATGCAAAGTTATTTACAAAACACTTTAGATTCCTTCCAAATGCAAATAAATCCTTTTGAAATTCCCAAACAGGAAACATTAAAAAGGCCTTTATGCATTTCAGATTAACTGACTAATATTGAAAAAGAAAAGCATACTTCTTATCAGAATAAAGCAGAGCGTAGACCTCTCTGTGCATTCCCTCTGGTCTCTTGAAGGTCAGCGTCTCTGTTGCTTTCTTGGTTTTTTTCTGAGGTGGAAGATGCAGACATTCGTTATTCAACTGCAAAAATATTTGTGCTCAAACAATTGTAATACACATCTCTTCAGTTTCTCTCCCTGGCAAAAGCTTTGAGCTGTAAGTACATAAGTACATTATTATACCTGCATGTTACGAACCCAACAGCTAGTGAAATTCATTGAAAGTATAATTTAAACCAGTGTTACTTAAATCCAGGGACAGACATCGTTAGAATTATCGTATACAACACAAAACACAAACGTCCATCTCACTATAAGACAAACATGAATAACACAGTCTCACCTTGTCTGAGTTGATGAGGTCTTTCTTGGTGATGGGACCATCATTATCCCCTCCGGTCAACTCAAGAATATCTCTGACATCAGCACCGGTAGCCATGGCTGTATGAGATTAACTGTTTAGCTATTTAACGTTTTGAAAAATCTATCAAAGCTAAATAACACGAATTAATTCACGCGCACTCATTCATTCTGTGCATGTGGTAACGAAAGACTCGTCGTACACACTCCTAGCTAAGCGCTAATGCTAATGTTAGCATTTCGGTAGCAACGCTTAGGTCTCAGAACCGCAAACAGCAATATAAAGAGTTCGTAAGAGTTTATATTCCTAATATTACTGCGTACTTGACTACAATATGTGAACATTACAGGGCCATTTATAATGAACATTCACGAGATAGCTGTTAAGGCAAAGAGAGCAATTAGCACAAAACCGACACTCCTTCCGTCCCCGCTCATATCGTTGTGACTAGACGGATTGCCTATTAATTATCGCCCCCGTGAGGTCTGGCGGGCATAACAACTCGAATTCAGCTTTATTATGTTTACATTGTTAAATAATGTAAACGACAGTAGAGGTTAAAAATACCAACAAAATCATTGCAATAGAATACAAATTCTTCAAACCATGCCCGGCACATTTGTAAAATAATTGCAGAGCATAAAACTGTGATGCCATTATAAAAATAGTAACGCTTCAAACATGAAGGACCTGTTTGTCACGTTTCTTTGAAAACATATAAACCTTTGCTACTTATTTTACCGTTTACTTTATGTACGCTTGCACATTATTCTGAAAATCAATGTACGTGCCGCGATGTCCTTAGTTTTAAAAGAAAATACCGGAAGCAGACCCTTTCATTGAATGAAGACAGCTTGGTGATATGAAACTGAAACTGGACTTGGTTGATTTATTTCGTAAGAACTCGATAAGTGAAAGTTATCAGGCCATATATATATATATATTTTTTTTAATGTAGACTAATTTGTCTGGGACGATTTTATTTTATTTTTTTACATTTCAGTCCACACTCCTCACCGGATGGTGGCGGTAATGTACCATTTTGCTGTTTGCCAAACGCCGATAAATAATATAAAGAAGAAGAAGAACCTCTCGTTTAAACTCATGCTTCCTCCTTCTTTCCGCCATTTTCCTCCGTTGGCGTACCAGTGAGAGGTGTTGTACGAATTCAGTATATGTGCTTTTGAGTTTCTCTTTAGAAGCGCAAGAATCACTAATATCAAATTTTCTAGTACAGTTTCCTTTCATAAGCACTAATTTGCGTAAGAAAATGTCCAACGAGCAGGTAGAAACTACCACAGAGCAAGCAGGCCAGCAGCAGCTGTCGACGCCGCCGCAGCAGCAGCCGACTTCGCAGCAGGGGTAAGGCCATTCATCGAGGTTCCTTTGTTGCGGCTTATTAGCTAGTTAGCTTAATTTGTTTTCTTACACAGCGATAAATTTGTATACAGCGGCATCTGTTTAATTATATTTTTTAAAAATGCAATTAATGGTAGACTAGCAGCCCCGGTGTGCTTTAAATACGTTCTGTACGTGTTTTTCTAGCTTAAGCGGCATTTGGGGCCCGTCTATTTACCGAATGCAACCCTGCGTTATATATTACTGGATGTATGATAGGATTAAAAGTACATGTAGCTATTGCTTTGTTGCAACAGAAAGTGGACATATTTAACTTTATGTCCGGTCGCTGTTGCTGCTTTTTGGCATTACTTAAACAGTTTAATATAACACAGGCCCGCTTTATCCAAGGAGAGGCCTAGCCATGCGGCTGGATTGCAGATAGCAGGCTGCTAGTTAACCATTGTGTGTCTGTGTAAATGATGCCTGTGTCTGCAGTTAGTATTAGCATTTAGCATTGAAATTCACTTTTCCCGAGGCAGCGGTTTCCAAACTTTATTTGCTAGGCCCTCCTTTGTTTTACAAGGAAACCTTCTGTAAACAAATAAACAAACAAAAGTAAACTGCAATAAAATAAACTACCACCTACCAAATAAATAAACAACAGACCCCCCCTCCCACCCCACCTTGGGAACCACTGACATGAGGTATCTTTCTGTTCCCCCAGATTTTGGAAAATGTTTTGTTACAGTAGTTATAAGGAGTTAAACACAACTATAGCTAATTAAAGTACAAAAAAACACAATATAACGAAACATTTTAAAGTAAGATGGATGGATTGTAATGAAGCAAAAATGGGAGATGTGATGGATGTGAGTTTGGCAAGTCTTTTAAAAGCTTTTTAAAGTATGTTTAGAAAGTTTTGTGAACTTTACATTTTGCAGGGAAATGAATGGAAAAGGCAAGAATGAGGCCAATGCCAGCAGGAAGGAAAGGCCTCAGAAGAGAGGTGGAGGTGGTCGCTATGAGCCCTATGGAAACGCAAACAAGAGATACCGCGTTTTCGTCAGCAACATCCCATATGATGTGAAGTGGCAAGCCCTGAAAGATCTGATGAAAGAGAAAGGTAAGGTATCAGGATTAGGGGTTGACTCGTGTCACATTTTTGACATGATAAAAGATCAAATCAGGATGCAGGGTCATTTTGTTTGACCACTGCAGTTTTGAAGAGCTCTGGGGAGTTGTACAGTGTTGTCTGAGACCATGCTGGAGTCACTTGGAACAATGGTTGTGGACAAGGTCCCCTTTTTTTAAAAATCTGTCTGTCAGCTAAGGAGTCGCTGCAGACGTGTACAAGCGTGGTGAACCTGGATGTTTGAATTTTCAGTCTCCCTTAAGATTACTAAAATCTTGAGTTTTTGTGAAGTGGCGGTCGTAAATGTGCAAAGGAAGTCCACTAACTCGAAAGTCCAATGGCTTGTGATCATGAATGGGATAATGATGTGGTTCCTCCCCCAAGAAATGCATTAAAAATACAGTTCTTTGTTACAGTATAGTGATTTTTTTTTTTGGTCCAGAAACATGGAAAAGGTTGCTTTCAGTTGAAATTTGTAATTAACAGTAAAACTTACACACTTAAGATTTATTAACTTGTGGTCAAACCTTCGGAGAAATGTAATATTTAATTTGTGATGCAGTAAATGTGGATGTGAGTAAGGATTATTTAAAAGTCAATTAAAGTGTTAAACATGTTGTGTAGCTATGGAGTAATGCATTTAACTGGCACCTATTTGAGCATGTGTTAAGAAGGGTACAATGCTTTTTCAGAAGGTCCAAGTAGTATTTGTTTCATGACAACTGACTGTGGAGTTAAATTGCATTTTCTTTTTTAGGTGTGACCTTGACAAGCAAATGTTTTTCTCGGCAGATCTTCATGTTGTACCAAGCACAGCTTTGTGCTGCGGATTTATTTGGGGTACAGGTCTACAAAACGAAGCAGCTTCTTATGCACCGTCCTTGTCTCTAGAGGTTTGGTCATCAATGTCCATCTGTTGAGCAGACATGACCTGGAACAAAGGCGTGGCTGTGGTCGACGCTGAATCCAAATTACGATCGTGCATTTCAGGACCAGGTCCAGTCCATGATCAGGTTGGCAGTTAGAGAAGCTTCTCATCCAAAAGTTTTTCTTCATTACGATTATGGGTAGGTTTCTAGCTCAGCTAGGCTCAGCTGATGGACTGAGGGTTAAAACCGTTGACAAAGTTTGCTGAGGTTTGACAGGAAAGCGGCTGAGGTATTAAGGAGGCTTTGCCAACTTGAAATTATTTGGTCAATTATCTTCAGGTAGAAGAGGTGGTGTTTGCGGCATCATATCCAACTTGAAAGGCTGTTGGCCAGTCCAAAAGTTGTTGTCCTCAGTCTACTGCGTTTGGTGTTTCGGGAGAATTCTAACAAGGACGGGCTAAGAAGTCTCAATTAATTAAAGAAAGAGGGGAAAAGTCCAAGCTTGCTTTTTGTAGACCTGTACCAGATTGTGCTGAATGAGGTGCTGGGGGAAGGCTCAGGACTGGCTGTCTGAGCTCACTGTCACCGGCCACCCTACTTGTTTCTGCTCTAAACCCCCATTGTTCTCTCGGCTTCTCTCCCCTTGGTGTGTGTCGTCTCTGGAATCTGATTTGTAGTGGGTGAGGTAACGTACGTGGAACACTTAATGGACGCAGAAGGCAAATCCAGGGTAAGTGCAAATACATACAAATAAAACACACGAATAAGCCTAGACAAACCTGTGTTTGTCAGCTTTGGTTTCCTTATTTACTATGTTGGAATTGTTCAGATACAAACCTGGTGGAGTGTGTGTGACACGGTGACGTGCCGGAGGCATGTTTCATTTGAAGTTGTCTGTGGCATTGACTCGAGGCCATCGAAGGGTTGATGATCTTATAACAGGACTTCAGCTCCTTTGTAGCCAATCCTGTGGGATTGCAGTAGCTGATAATGTCCCTGTGGTTGTGGGATTTGCTCCTTATGATCTAATGGGCCGTAGTCTGCAAGAGGTCGTAGCAAGGCTGCTAGATGGTTGATAAATAAAACTCATTCCATAGAACTGCTGGAAAACTCTAATATCTCAGTAGTTGGGAATCCTCTGTCACTGTCTGCCTTTAGGATGCTGGGGGAAAACTCTATTGAATACATTTGCCTGTATTGTGTTACTGGCTTGGCTTAAAAAGATCTTAACAATGTAGTGTTATTTTGGAAGCACAGATGTGACCAAGGCTGTAGGCTTGTGTATGGTGATGAACTTTTAATTGCATGAGATTGTTTATTGTGACCTGTCAAAATATGTCCAGTGTTACAATCACTTTAACTAATTTGAAATATTTTCTCTTCCCTTTGATTTGACCTGTTCCAATGACTTCAATCAACAAAGGGTTGTGCGTAAGTAGACTTTAACTTATCGTCAAAAGCAAATAGTGCAAACTGCACGTGAGACATGCACCAGTGTTTTACACACATTTCTCACTGGAAATGTGTTTTTGTCAGTGTTGTTGAGTTCAGGACGGAAGAGTTGATGAAGAAAGCAGTGGAGAAGGTCAACAAGCACAACCTCAATGGTCGGCCCCTCAAAGTGAAAGAGGTAGGTCCCAGAGGGGGAAGCTGTCCGACGCACAGACAAAAGCTGTACTTGTGGATTTGGCCGACTCATTATTTTGTGCTTCTTTGTAAGGACCCTGATGGTGTGATTTGCCAGCGGGAGATCAACAAGGCCCAAGGTGGAGGCCCTCCAGGAGGTCACGGCGGAATGGGAGGCATGGGGGGAATGGGAGGAATGGGTGGAATGGGCGGAATGGATCGTATGGGTCCTGGACCAAATGGTCCCATGGTCAACATTCCTCCGAGCCTCCTGAATAACCCGAACATCCCCAATGAGATCATCCATGGTCTCCAGGCTGGCAGGATTGGCAGCACTGTCTTTGTGGCTAATGTAAGCCTTAGTGATTTATCCGTTTTTCAGTCTGTATACGAATACTGAATATATGGAACTGTGTCTTATTGTAACTTTAGTCTTGTCTAATTAACTGTCTGAAACTACCTACAGCTTGACTACAAAGTGGGCTGGAAGAAGCTGAAGGAGGTGTTCAGCATGGCGGGCATGGTGGTGAGGGCGGACATTCTGGAGGACAAGGACGGGAAAAGTCGAGGCATGGGCACCGTCACATTTGATATGTCCATCGAAGCAGTGCAGGCTGTCTGTATCCTTTGGAAAAATTCAGCATTTCTATGGTAGCCATTGAATCTTTTTGAATCTCTCGTGTGTGTGTGTGCGCGCGCGCATGTTTTCCTTAACGGTTTCAAAGCAATGTTCAATGGACAGCTCCTGTTTAACAGGACGATGCACGTCAAACTGGTATGTTGCCTTTGCTGTACATTAGAGCTCTATGGCCTGACGATGAGTATGGTTACAATGCCTTTGCCTTTTTTACAGGATGAGAAATCTCTTCCTAAAGATTTTGGACCACCGGACAGAGCAGCTGCCCTTCCCCGTGAGTATACATCGAGCCTTGTTCTAGTATAACAGAAGGTTTTGAGAGTTTAAAATATTCACGTCGATTAAAGTCCCGATTTTTATGATTAATTTTGTTAAATTAGATGAAATATTTAGTTTTGTCTCACTCGAGTTGCTGCATTGAAGACCACTTTGATCCATGCTACCATAGTTTTTGTTAAACTGGGGAGAGAGAAACCCAGTAACTATTTAAATGATATTCCAAAACTACTTGACGTCGCCCATCTCCTCTACTGTCTGCTCATGCTTCATGTCTGTTGTTTCCCAGCAGCCCCTGGGGTCATGTGATCTTTGTTTCATGGAGGTCGACATTGGTTTACTGCTTCCCCTGAAAGTGTCAGCTGTATTTATGCTGCTGTATTTATGCTAGTGTGTGTGCGCGCGCGCGCGTGCGTGCGTGCGCACACACACAATCTTCAAACTTAACCTGTTGTCTCTGAACCAGGTGGCCTGAGTGGTATTGGTTTGGGACTGGGACCTGGGGGCCAACCTATTGATGCTACTCAGCTCAACAGAGGTGGTGGTGCAGGGATGGGCAACATGGGTCCTGGAGGTACACAACTGCAGCTTCTTAAAACACATTAATTTATTTTTAATCCACTGACTAAAAGACAGCAGTGAAGTGAGAGCTCAGTGTCACTCTGTCCCTGTAGGTATGGAAGGAATGGGCTTCGCCAACATGGGAGGCCGGATGGGAGGAGGAGGTATGTAGTAAAACTTTGAGTCTACCTACATTTGGTCTTTCCAAAAAAAAGTGCCTTCTGTAATATTAATGTCTTTGTTTATAGGGATGGACAACTTTGGAGGAATGAACATGGACCGCTTTGGCTCTTCAGGGATGGGCAGGATGAACGGTAAGCAAGTGTTGAAAACCCACTCAGCACTCCAGAGCAAGCGTGGAACAGTTTCACGTTTTGCTGGATGTCTAATGGTTTCATCTCTTGCATTGTCAGAGATGGACCGTGGGATTGGTGGTGCTTTTGACAGGGAATTTGGGCGAAATGAAATGGGAATGTCTCGCAATAATTTTGGAGACTCCTTTGAAAGAGGAATGGGTTAGTATTTACAGGATTCTGTTTGAAAGCCACACTGGTGCTTACTTCCACTCATGCATTTTTCTCTCTCTTCTGTTTGCTCACTTTTATAGGAAGCTCGCTGGGAATGGACCGCATGGGCTCTGGAATGGACCGCATGGGAACCAACATGGACCGCATGGGAGGAATGGATCGGATGGGAATGGACAGGATGGACCGCGTGTCTGATCTAGATAGGATGGGTTCCGGGTTTGACCGAATGGGCTCTGGGATGGATCGGCTGGGACCCAGTATGGACAGGGTCGGACCTGGTCTGGATCGTATGAGTTCAGGTATGGATCGCCTCGGCCCATCTGGATTTGACCGCTTGGGCCCATCTAGCTTGGACCGCATGGGGGGTGGTGGCGGTGGCGGCGGCGGCGGCATGGACTTTGGCTCTCCGATGGGAATGGATCGCATGGGCAACACCGGGATTGACAGAATGGCGAGCAACTTCGACCGCATGGGCTCTGCCGGAGGACTTGACCGTTTTCCATCTGGCGGCCTTGACCGCATGAGCTCTGGAATTGACCGGATGGGATCTGGAGGTGTTGGTGGTCAGTTTGACCGTTCTGGTGACTTGGAGCGTGGATTTGGCGGCAATTCCTTTGGAGGAGCTGGGGCTGGAGGTCCTGGAGCCGGGGGAAGCAATGTCAGGAAGGGATGTCAGATCTTTGTCAGGAATGTAAGTTAATCCACACTTTAGCTTGGCGTATTCACTGGAGAAGTATGTCTATACTTTAAATTAATTTGGGGATATTTTTGTCTTTCAGCTGCCTTTTGACTTCACCTGGAAGATGCTGAAGGATACCTTCAACGCATGCGGTAAGACTCAAATGAAATCAAATGAAATCAGCACTGTTAATCAGCATTTTCAGTCATTTTGGACATCTGTGTTCATCCTCCTTTAGGAATGGTCCAGTATGCTGATATTAAGATGGAGAACGGGAAGTCCAAGGGCTGCGGTGTGGTTCGCTTTGACAATCCCGAAACTGCCGAGCGCGCCTGCCGGACCATGAACGGCTATCGCCTGAATGGAAGAGAAATTGATGTTAGGATTGACAGGAATGCATAACCTGTGTGTCCGTGTTGCATCTGACATTATTTTAGTTTGTGATCTCACTCTGTACTCCTGAACTGCCCCTTCACCCAGTATACCATGTTAGATAAATGTAACAGTGAAACTCTTTATTTTTGCCCTTTTCAGACATTGGATGTGTCACATGTTAAAATCACTCAGACATGGGTAAGCTTGACTTTGAATGAAGCTATGAGGACTATTAGACTGATCACCATGTGTCAGAGTACCACTCAGTGAGAGATCTTACTGCAGCTCAAAAATGAATTTGAGATGTGAGGCTGTTAATGTTCACGTTATTCTCCTTTGGGGTTCTACAGTGAGCTCAGGAGACATAACTCAAACATTAGCTCGTGCTGTTATTGCTTTCTTGAGTTTTAAGAAGTCATTCAGGCATGAAGCCAGCACGTTCAGATGCTGTTACAAAAGTAAAACTAAATGCATGTCTGAAATGGGCTTTAGTGACACGTCATAGTCAAAGTGTTTGTTTTTCCTTCTGTTTAAATTTTTTAGAGACCAACTTTTAATTTTTTATTTTTGTCCTATCATGCTTCCTGTCAGTGCTTTTGTTCTGTAAGGTGTTTTGATAAAATAAACCTCAATATTTGAAACGCGTTCACTGTTTGTGGTGCTCGTGCGCTGATCGTACGTTTCATAACATGTGAGCTAAATGAGCCAAATAGTGAGCAACGACTGCAGGTCAAAGTTGATCTCGTAAATATGAGGCACAAACACTGGGGCGGTGGAACGGTCCTGTTGAGCTCTGGTTGGCTATTACAATGAGCTGTAGTCCAGCCCCCTCGTGGACGAGGAAGGTCACCACCGGAAGAAGGTCACAAGCACGACGTTCAAGATGGCGACCCCCTTATGTCGGTGTTATCAGGTGAGTGTTTGGGCCATGTGTGTAAAATATCCACGTAAAAACACCACAAAACGATAAGGGAACGAACTGAAACGACATTTATTCCACGGCCTCTTTTAGCCGAAACGGCGAAAATCTCAATTTCGTTTAACTTCTCTGCTAAACGTGCTGTAAGCTAGCCGAGCTAGCCGTCTGAATAGAGGGGTAAGCAGCCGGTGTCTCAGCTCTTGGAGTTGGGAGCATATAAAATGTTGGAATTTCAGTGAAAAGTCCAAAAGCTCCAAACATTGTTTCTGGAAAACTTTTTCTATCGTTAGCTTGTTTGCTGCTGCTTCACTTGAAGCGTTCCGATAAAGAAGTTTCCTGTAAAAACACCAAAGCTTCGTGATTTATCGTCACGTTCAGTTCAAGAGTTTATTTCAGCCTCGAGTGTCTGCTGAAGTTTGTTTCTTTGTCCAGATATGTGTAAGAAGGGGTTTGGTGGCTTTCCCTTCCTCCTACCTGCTGCTTTCCAACAGACCCAATGTCTACACGATACGTGGGCTCCTCACACACTCTCCACAGGTAACAACACCTGGAATAAGTCCTACTTGACCCTGATTATGTCTGCCTTTGCCATATAGTCTATATACTGTTGGTTTATATTGGCATATATAATCATTAGTATTAACACAGAAAGATACTTGGGGTGCTTTAAAATGCTAAAATGTCAGTTTATTCAGGGAAGTCGTACTGCAGCTTGTAGTTTAGAGTTAACCTGCGTTTGTATAGTTTCTGAAAGGCTTTGCTGAAACTTTAATACAAATGCTTGGTAATTTTCCTCTTTTAGCCCAAGTCTAGCACACTGTATCTAGATAGATATAGATGGTGGGATTTCTTTTCTCTCTAAAAATCAACTGTTGGTCAGGTTTACATTTTTAGAACTCTGGCACAAGAAATACATTTGAGAAATACAAACTCTATATTTGCATTCATCCTAACCTGGTGGGGTTTTTGTGTGTCTTCAAGGTGCCTCAGTCAGCCCTTCTTCAAGTAAGGTATTTGTCAGGAGAGCGGGGTGGTGGACGAAGAGGTTTCCTGGGAGAGTTTTTGGATAACCTCAAACAGGAGCTAAACAAGAGCAAGGAAATGAAAGAAAACATCAAAAAGTTTCGAGAAGAGGCCAAAAAACTCGAGGAGTCAGAGGCATTGAAGCAAGCTCGGAGGAAATATGTAAGTATCTGGCCGCACGCTGAACTTCTGTCACTTAAACTAGTAGCAGGTCTGGAAATGCTCTTCTTGTCTTTTCCCAGAAAAATATAGAGTCTGAAACAGTGAAGACGTCCGAGGTTCTCAGGAAGAAGTTGGGAAACATTTCAGAGACGGTCAAAGAGGTAAATATGACAGGTACACGTATAAACTCTGATTGTTGTAGTCATGCTGCTGAAGCTGGTACGATTCTGTATGTTTGTAAGGGACTGGAAGAGGTCAGCCGGACAGAATTTGGGAAGAAAATCAAAGAAGGAATGGAAGAAGCTGCCAAAACAGCAAAGACATCTGCTGAGACTGTCTCCAAGAGTGGAGAGATGCTGGGGAAGACGGGCGCATTTAAAGCAATATCGCAGGTATGCAGTCACAGTGCAAGTTAAATATGATTCACCTTTTATTTCTCCTGTACAGCATGTATGACGCATAAACGTGTTACCATTATTCTCAGAGCTATCATTAAAGACGAGGTCATTATTTACTAACTATTAGAAATAATTTGTGTCACTGACAGATTTTCTGTTTTTAGGGAATGGAGAGTGTGAAGAAAGAGATCGGTGACTTGGGTCACACTGGCCCTTATCGGCCTCCCACCAGACTCAGAAAGAGGACGGAATTCTCCTCCAAGGGGGCAGCGGATGAAAGCAGGGTCTTTGAGGCCAACGAGTACGTGAGGGCCCTCTGTTTGCCTGATGCTAAGAGGGGACATGCCCCTCAGCTTCACGATCAATATTTGGATCGATCGGGCCAATATTACTAAAGATATAAGAATTGAAACTCACCCAAAGCTAAAAGCAGCGAGAGCTGGGACTCACGTCCGATCAGATACCAAGAAACTGACATTAATATTATTTCTTCAGCAGGTTTTGGTATCATCAGCTTAACACCATCAAATGACAGTTTTCACACAAACTGTTGCCTGATGTTTGGAGGAGGACTGTAACAGCTGTGTGCCATTTCCTCCACCTCATTGTCATTTCAAGTGTTTCATTTCTATTTGCCTTGTTGATCTGGCTGTAAAGTGCTTATTTATCACATTTTATATCACTGTATATGTTTATATCATCACTTTAGGGAAGCTATGGGCGTGGTGCTCCACAAAGACTCAAAATGGTACCAGCAGTGGAAGGACTTCAAAGACAACAACGTGGTCTTTAACAGTAAGCAATAACCCCCCCATGTTACACATACTGACTCTTTGTTTTAGTCGCTCAGGCGTTACCTGCTTAACTGTCCCAGTGTAATTATAGGAGAGGACCAATGATATGTCTGTTGTCTTAAATGTGATGCTGCTGCATCTTCACTGTTGACCCCGAGTAATAAAGCTGGCGTACTTTTGTGTTTGGCCGGCGATGGCGTTACTGACCCTCCAGTTTATTAGCATCTATTAATAAGCATTTTCTGAAAGAGCAGGGTGATGGAAGATGTAGCTACACTCGGTTAATTTTATGTGCATTAGTTATGGAAACGCTGTTAATGATTAATAATGTTTGGACGTGTGAAAGATGGCCTTTCAGGTGGGACGTTACACAAAGTAATCATGTAGTTTTTTTCACAGCCATTTGGGCCCCATCAGCGTTTCTAAGCTGAAAATGCTGATCACTCACTTCTGTGTTTGATAAAATAACATTGCTGGCAAACTGCTGCCATGAAAGTCTTTCATTCCAGTTTGGGATGCAGGATGAGTCTTTGATTGGTTTCACGCTTTTCTTGCCCTGCTTTCTGTGAGGTGAAGCTCTCCGCCGCCCACATGTTCTGACACATTTGTGAATGTTTTGACTCAAAATGCTATAAACAAACATGCTGCTTGTATAATGTGCTTATTGTTAGAAAGACAAATATTCGTACTGCTTTCCTGAACTTATCCAGGGCTGGAAATCAGATTACCTTTGTATCCAAACCTCTGACAAACTGATTTTTTTAATAATCACAGGGTTCTTTGAGATGAAGATGAAATATGATGAGAGTGACAACGCGTTTATCAGAGCGTCCCGTGCCGTCACTGACAAGATGACTGACATCATAGGTGAGCATCTGTGGGAACTGTCGGTGCTTTGAAACACACAATTGTTACATGTATCTCTTTTTATGCTTGAAAGACTTAATTTGTATTCGTGGACCTTGATATGATGTCTAGTCAAGATGTTTTTAGTAACATATGTGGTACTGATCCACCAATAGAGGATCAGTACCTGGTCCTCAGCCAGGACAGGGTGGAGTGCCCACTCCTCGGGGGGGAAGTGGAGTCGTTCATAAGGAGCACAGCTCCTCCACACAGGGCTGTGCGATTTGACTATAATCTGATATCGCGATATAAGACATCCGCCGTCCAACAGCGATATATTTCACAAACATTTTGCATTTTCTGTCCATTCTGTGAATCTCGGGCAGCTCGACTTGTGTGAAGTGTTTCCAGCTGCGCGTCGTGTAGCTGGAGTCGAGTGTTTTGACCGATGCTGAAACGATACATTTTTAGACATAAGTTGAAAGGCCGCCGTTTTCTTTGAGTATTTATTACACGGCGTGTTCTAAGGTTTATTTGTTAGCACCTGACGGCTCTTTTTAGCTTCTCGTCTCTAAACACTCTGCATCTTTCACGTGATTCAATTTATTTTGAAAAATCTCAACAGGATCTTCAGCTTTATTGTGAAAGGTTTATGTGGAAAATAAACAAGCGGATGGTGGTTTTACCGTCGTTGTTGCTAACGACAACGCATAAAAACAGTCGCTTGTCCGTCCGCAGTGTGGTGATATTAAATGTAAGAGAGAACTTTAAGAAGCTAATTCTGCAGTGACCATCAAAACGGTGAAAAAATATTGGCGTGAACAGTTTATTTTGCGACAGCAGGAAGTAAACGATATGAAACGACAGACATTTTCATATCGTTGTATCAAACAGCCCGACCTCCACATCCAAAGGACCCGGTTGGGGTGATTCAGACATCTGATCGGATAAGCAGAAGAGGATTGACTTACGTAAAGATGAAAGTCTTTATATTATTGGAGGTTATATCGCTGTTTATCATATACTTGATGAATCTTTTACAAATCTTTGTCCTGCTCGTCTGTGTGCATAAAGGTGGACTGTTTTCAAAGACTGAGATGTCTGAAGTGCTGACAGAGATTTTGAAGGTGGACCCGTCCTTTGACAAAGACTCCTTTCTCAAGCAGTGTGAGCGAGACATCATCCCCAACATACTGGAGGTAACACCAATCTCAGCAGATATCACTCAAGTTTTTCTAAATCTTTAAACTGTCATTTAGAGTGTACCTCTGCAAAAGGAGAATACTCGGTACGACTGTGCACTGCCTTCATAAAACAAGTCAGGACGACCATTTAAGCCTTTTTTCCACACAGGCCATGATTCGAGGGGAGCTGGAGGTTCTGAAGGACTGGTGCTATGAAGCGGTACGTCCTTTTGCACACGCTGGCTCTGCGTGTTTAAATAAGTGGACTGACAGCTCCATGGCTCTGCTGTGCCTCGATTCTCTGCAGGTGGCCAGTTTTTCATGAAGTGTCTTTGTCATTATGTGATCTCCATTTTCTCCTTCACTGGGTTTGCAGACGTACAGCCAGCTGGCTCATCCAATCCAGCAAGCCAAGGCCATGGGGCTTCAGTTCCACTCCAAGATTCTGGACATCGACAGTATTGATGTAAGTTGCGTAAGACGAGACTCTGCGGGCTGATACTCAGACTACTGGCTCTTCTTTGCAATCTCAGGTTTAAAAATAGCAACACTTCATCAGTTTGCAGTTCATACGTGTGCTGACGGGAGCTGTAACGACTCTGATCACTGATTCGACTTTTATATTTGTAAATGTTTCACCTGATGAAGGGAAATCCTTGAATTCTGGTCAGTAAATATTCATGCATGTTGTTCTCCAGCTGGCCATGGGTAAGATGATGGACCAGGGTCCAGTGCTGATTATCACTTTCCAGGCTCAGTTAGTCATGGTGATCCGAAACACCAAAGGAGAAGTGGTGGAAGGAGATCCTGTAAGTCTCTCACACACACACACACACACACACACACACACACACACACACACACACACACACACACACACACACACAGAGTTGTTGGTTGATCGTGAACTATTACAGAGCTTTAGCTGGCATGTTGTCACACTCACACGTGTGTGAGATCTTTTAAATTGATCATTAAGTGAATGCAACGAGACGGTGGAGTCATATTCAGCCGTTTGGCCTTTGTTTATTCAGACCCAGAAAGCTTTATGGGCTGTGAATCAGCCGCCGAGGACAGCTCGGGGACGCGTTTGGTTGGAAGCGAGGTCAAAGTATCCATTCAGCACCGTGCAGCTGGCAGATGCCCAGTGCTCAGGATACAAGGCTTCTGCCAAAGGATAAATGGTGGATGTACTGTTCCTCTGGAGTTTATAAGCTGAGCTCTAATGTCTGAGCATTAAATGACACACTCGACCATTTATGGCTCCTGGACTCAGCGTCTCTGTTTCCATGTCTTTCATCTTTCAAACTTTTTAATGCGACGTCTGGATGTTGACTGAAACTGAAAATGCCAAGAAGCTTTCTGCACAGGCTGAGCCCCTCCCTTTGAACCACAGGAGACTGTGTGGTCGATCAAGCCAGCAGCAAAACAGATGTTTGTGTCGTGGTTCAATCAGTCGCTTACAGATGTATCATCATGTTATTTGTTTTGTTTGAATTTAAAGTGAAGTGATCTCATCTGTCATCTTTCCTCCAGGAAAAAGTCCTCCGGATGATGTACGTGTGGGCTCTCTGCCGAGACCAGGAAGAGCTCAACCCGTACGCTGCCTGGAGACTATTGGATATCTCCGCCTCGAGCACGGAGCAGATCCTCTAAGACTCTTTGATGTGCACTAAACACTCACAGTCAGGGAGGAGGGGACACACACAGGTGGACGTGTGGGGGCCGGACTTTGCTACGAAAACACTGTGGAGTAGTGTTGCTGAACGCTCGAGCTGCTTCTCCATCTATTGGCTTTGCTCCGTCAGTTATTCCTGACCGTTCCTCAGGCTCACACTTGGGGGCAGTAGACCACCAACAACATTCATCCAAAGTCCTTCTTGCAGCCTGTAGGCTGAGCTTTGCTGTTTGATGCAGCTCTGCCATTGTTGGCTTTAAATGATGCCATTTTATCAATATGGGAAACAATCATGTGGGAATCAGCCGATAGATTTGTAACTAAAACTTATGTCATCAAACAGACTCCTTCATATCCTGTCACCGTGACGTCACCGTGATGTCACCGTATACCTTTATTCCACCGTCTTTCTCCATCAAAAAGAGACGCACACCATCAACTTACTGGGCCCAGAGTTGGAACCATTGATCCCAGTGGCTGTGGGAGGTGCTACTGCAAAAAACAAAACCACTGCCGTGATTTTATTTCCAAAAATTAACTTTGTTGCACAACACTATGGAATATCTGGTTTTCAAGCATGTGGGATGGTCGTTTCAGGACTAAGGCAAACGCTGGTCCTGAAGTCGCAGCACGCCAGCACCTGATTGGTGGAAGAGGTGACAGTGGCTGCTTTCGCCAGTGCCAATCAGTGCGCTCCCATCTTTACTGAGGATTGTCGTCCTTGTATGTATGATAATGCTTCAGTGTGATTGTTGACCTGTAAGAGTCTATATTTATTATAAGAAATAAAATGAACAGTCACCTTTGGAAACAACTTTCAATCCACCTTTTTGGTTTTTTAACGGTTCGTTTTGGGAAGAGATCATGTGATTCCTTCGAGGGCAGTTGCTAATTATTTTTTTAATTAAATCCTCGTGTGGGATTTCACTGTTTATGTCATCTTTCCTTTGGGAGCATCTCCGGGGCTGAGCGGAGGCTGAGCACTCATTGGTTTGTCAGTGTGATGATGTCACGATGTAGGGTGACCTGGATTGTTTCATCGGCGATTCGTGCCGTTCGTGTTTCTCCTCGGTGACTTCTGGTGCGACTGCTCGGCCTTCAGTGCTGTGATGTGCCAGCCTCACTGTGCCTTGTTGTGCGGTCAGCATCCCAGGAGCTCGTCTCAGAAACGTGGAGGTTAGAAAGGCCACGTGGGACCTGAAGCATCTCCAGTCTGGGGACAGAAAGAGTTCATCTCTACGGTTTTATTTCTGTTGTGTCTGCTCAATAACTTTTGTAACACCTTCAGACAGTTTCATGGAAGAACAACAAAATCTTTATCAGTGTGCTTTTCTGATGTACACTGACTGGACATATTTTTAGGTACACTTTGCTGGGACTGTAGTGGACCCTCTTTATGTCACAGCACAGACTGGAGGTGTTGGAAACGTTCCTCAGAGGTTTTGCTCCATACATGACAGCGTTACACAGTCAGTCAGTGTGTCAGCTGCACACGCCAAAGGTGCTCTGTTGGACTGAGGTCTGCAGTGAGCTCCATCTGAAGATGGTAACTGTTTTCATAAAATGATGGACATGGTCAGCAACAATACTCAGGTCGGCCGTGACATTTAAACGATGCTCAGTTGGTGCTAAGGGGCCCACAGTGTCAGATCCACAGGATTACACCTGAACTGCTGATACAAGCAGGATGGATCCATACTTTCATGTTTCATCACCAAATGTGATCCGACCTGGAATGGGAGTTGGATTCTGATTCTATTACTGGCATCAATTATTGATTCGATCCTTTATTGATTCTGTTATTGAGTCTGTTGGGTTCTCACTGGCTCGCTGTGACCGTCACCGCCATTGCTAAGCAGCGTATGTTACTTAATTACTCCCAGGAGAAAGTATTTCATTACATTACTTTGCTGCTTCAGCTGAATCACAGCTGAGGCTACGGTCCCGCACACCAACGCAAGTTCCTGTCGCAATGAAGGCGCAAGCGAGCTTTCTCTCAGTATTCAGGTATGAACTCACAGCTGACAGGAGCAAAGAGGAAACCAGCACAAAGACACTTGTGATCGCCACAGTGATCCTACTTCAGAAAACAGGTAGAAACCGAGGCTGCAGCTGGACTCATCAGTTTGAAGTTCAGGGTCAGTTTGGGCTGGGGCTAGCTCAGTGTGTTCAGCGTATTCAATCATGTTTCTATTTATGTATTTATTAGTAGTAGTACTAGTAATGATTTAGTTAGTTTCTTGCTCTCTGTAAACTGTAGAGATGTTTATGTGGGGAAATCCCAGTAGATCATCAGTTTCATTCAGATCAGCCGGTCTGGAGCCAACAAGCCGCCATGTTCAGAGTCGCTGAACATTGTGACACTCGGTGTGACCTTCACGGTCACCGTGACCATGTCTGCCTGCATAAATGCACTGAATTAGCTGATTACATATTTGCATTAATGTGCAGTTGAACCCAGTAAAGTTGAGTAAATGTTTTCAGTCCAGATGAAATGCTGATGGCAGCAGATGTTCGTTGTGTGCAGCAGTAACGAGGCAGCTCGGGACAGATGCTGAGCAGAATGCAGTGTTGCATTCATTTGGTCCTGCGTCGCTCACGGAAGCTGACAGCGGCTGGTGGTTGCTCATACACAGGCTTGCATGTCTGCACATGCAGACCAGCACCTCCACTGTTCAAGCGCTGTCCTGGATGATGAATCCTGACTATTGCTAAGCTGTGCTGAGGCTGCAGCTCCCTGTTGCTGTGCTCATCGCTCACAGTGCACCTCCGTGGTCTCGCACACACCACTCCCCACTCAGGGTCCAGAGGAGCATCCTCGGAGAATCCACAACTGGTCAGACGGATCCTGCTGACCGAGAGAAGACCCGACTCATTTGTGTTTGTTCCATATGCTATCACGTTGATGATGAGCTCACACACAGTGTGCAGCATCAAATAGTCATCAGTTGTGTTTACAGCACTATACTTTGATGCTACTACTTCAGGTGGAAGTGAGTGACACACATGAACACCTGAGTGAATAAACTATATTATATAACAGCTCCACTGTGCATATAATAAGAACAAGAATTCTTATTCCCAGCCTTAAACGAGCCAACAGTATTTGAATGGGTGGAAAGAGCGTCGTAGGGTAATTTCCAATAAAGCAAGTTCACAAAGGGAGTCTATGGCTGACGCGTGTTCCTGGGTTCCCAAAGAAATGCTTCCAGTTGCATTATAAGATAAGATCAGATGACCTTTATTAGTCCCACAGGTGGGAAATTTGTTATGACTTGATGACTGTTTATTTATTACAAACTGAGGATGTAACAATGAACTCCTTCCTAAATAAGCATGGACGTTCCAAAACAAAGCAGTTATCCAGAAGTACCTGTGCACACGGTCGGAAAACCGTGAGACTCTAACCTCTCCATGCTCCGCCCCTTCCCCCTCACGCAGGGTTTCGTGCTGCTATTGCACTTACATACTTAAACTGAGAGGTACCCCCTTTTTAGGTTCCAGTCCCAAACAGTGACGTAACATCACTTTATGTAAATACATCCATTTTCATATTTATTAATCCTGAAAAGATGACTTATGTAATGAATCTGTGAATTATAAAATTATAAAAAGGGGCTACTCATGCATACGTCTGTCCACGCACGGAGAGAAGTGGTGCCAGGTGAAGAAAGTCAACAAAGTAGGACGCAAGTGTCACATAGACTCGCTCGCTTGATGGGTGAGTGCTGACATCCTGCCTGGGCTCCAGGCTGGCAGCTGCAGCAGGACTAACAAGCCGAGTGACAACAACAGGAAGAAAAGGGACTTTCAAAAGACAACACGATGAGTCATAATTCAGCCAATATCTTTAGTGTGTAAAGACATCCTTTCAACGACACTGTCCTCTGTAATTTAAAGATAGCAGTAAATCCAAATCTTACATTATGAAGCCTGAAGTCTCGACTGTGAAGCTTGATGTCATTTAGATAACAGGCTGGCTTTAATTTCCCGAACACGTCTTGCTGTTTTCTTGTTCTGCGGTGTTACACTTCCTGTTCATCTTTATATCACACAAGCTAAGTGCTCCGAGCCTGCCAGCCATCCCTTCATTCAACACCCACCCTGTTTCCTTTCTTCTGTGTCATCTGCGTGATGCCCCATTAACTATGCCGTCCTTGAGCTCCCCTGACAGCCCCGTTTCCTTTAGCATCTGCACTTCTCTACTTTCATCTAATTATCCATTTTAACAGATTTGCCACAAAAGCTAAACTAGGTTAACCCCGTCGAGCGTTTTTCTGTAGCTGATTGTACAGCTTGAAAGAAAAACAGCATTTTTATCCACCAGGTGTTTTCAGCTGGGCTCAGCAGTGTGCTGGAAAGAGGAGGCTTCTGTCTGTGCAGGCGTGTGCTGTTCAGGTGCTCACTTTGACCCAGATTCTCCAGTGCAGTGGGACACTGAGCCAACGTGTTGACTCATAATCACACACACGCACACATGCTCATTCACACAGGTGGTCGCACAGCAGTCCAGGGGGAAAGGCCAGAAAGGTGCACCGGTGTGAGGGAATATGCAGGGGCGGCGACGTGTGTCAGGAAGCTGCTGCACCACCGTGTTTGGACGCCAGGTCAGAGCCTTTCTTCTCTGGTAAAGAGACTAAAACTGAGGATATGTAGGTTTAATAACTGTAAAACATAAGAAAAGATAAAAGAAAGAAAGATTTAAAAAAGGTTTAGTCGGCTTCGTGAGCCACGTTCATCGTTTTTGCGCCTGGCTTTGGGGGTAAACCCAAAATCAGACGGGAACATGCGACCCGCTGGAGGATTTCAGCAGACATATTCTTGTCTGTGCATGTAGGTCCTTCACACTCACATGTTTGTTGCCTTCTAATTAGCTGACTGGCAAAAAGAAATCTCAGGTTACAACAAGGTTAAATCATTTTAACAATAGAAACTCACAATTATCTTCTTTATTTTCTTTTATGAGGTAATTTCCCCCCTAAGATACGTTCAGCTGATCTTTAAATCCATGAAATTCAGGTAGGTTTGGAAAATGTAATTATTTTATTTGTAATAGTTATTTAAAAACTGCATCTTGTTTTCACTCAGGTTGTCTAATATTAAAATGTGTTTGAGGATCAGAAACACGCATGTCTGAAAAAAAGAAATCAGAAATGGGGAAAAAGCTCTGTCAGCAGTTTTTTTACGTCTTATATGAACTGATGACTTCCTCGTCTATGGATACATCTGAACATTAGCCCAGTGAAACACATCTACGCTGAGCCGTTTAACTGGTTTTCCTTCATTTCCGCAAACATGGAATTAAATCCCAATTTGCTGCAGTAATGAGACGGAGGCAGAAATGTCTGAATGAAAAATAAAACCAAAACATAGCGCTGCCATTACAGTCAAGGGAAAAATATGTAAATTTTCTCATTAATGGATTTTCTCATTTATTATCTGCTGAATCACGTGTGATGTGATGACTTCCCCAAAAACCAACAATTTTAATAGAAATGTTTCTGTCACGGTAACGATTTGTTTCAGTGGTGATGCAACTACGGGTGAGGACAGTTCAATAATAGATTGTTGAGACTTTTGTTTGAGGATATTGGCACACATTAAAATTACATTTTTCTTTCAAAGGTTATCTGCTTCATCTTTTCATAAAGCTGGCCTCGTTATTGCTGCTGTGTTTGCGATCTAATATCGAGAAGCTGTCCTTCTCATGAAAGTCAGCGGTCAATATATCCTTATCTCATATTCATATAACGCTCCACACCCCTGAGATCGAACAGAGATATCACACAGAGAAAGAGAACCACATGTGGACACGTGTTATGAGAATCGCTTTACCTTTAATAACAAGGAGAGGGGAGAAGATCGAGACATGGAGGAGCACTGCAGAGACTGGTAAATATAATCATCGCTGCCATGGTTTAGCACAACATTCAGCTGCTGTGAGAAGCTTCTTTGTTCTGGCTACATTTCTTCAAGCAACCATAAAATAGCTCTTGGCTGTCAAATAGCATGTTTGACCTCTTAAGCTAACATTTCACACCAATCATTGTATATGTATTGTGCTTTGAAGTAAACTTATTGTCTCCATATGAGGACAGACTTGTTGTTTTAAATAGAAAAATAAGATGCATCCAAGCAAACCCTCAGGTCCCAGGAGACCATCAGTGTCTTCACTGAGTCGTTAAACGCTTCCTACCTACAGTCCTGTGAAGAAAACAACATCAGGGCTCTGTGCCTGTCTGTGAAAAACTAAGTGCATCCTTACCGTTTCTATAGGAATTAAGAGGTTAAGTAGCAGCCATCAGCGGCTACATAAATGCATTTTGTTTTGGCCGGTCTGGAGCATTCGGGTGTGCGTTAACGCGCTGGCACAGCCTTCCCACTAATGCACAGCCCAGCAAATCATCCCAAACCACGCAGTGCTCAGAGAAATGCAAAAAAACCCCAAGAACTACATGTGAGACTCACAGGTCTGAGTTAACACGATTCAGTTTGATTTATACAGCAACAAATCTCAACAACAGTCGCCTCAAGGCGCTTTGCTCTGTAAGGTACAATAATACAGAGAAAAACCCAACAATCATATGACCAGAGATGGGCAGTAACGCGTTACTGTAATCCAATTACTTTTTTCAAGTAATGAGTACAGTAAGGGATTACTATTGGACTTCCTCACTGGCAGAACTCAGGTGGTGAGGGTGGGCAGGTGCTTCTCCAACAGCATCACCATCAACACAGGAGCACCTCAGGGATGTGTCCTCTCGCCACTGCTCTACTCCCTCTACACTTCAGACTGTGTGGCCACCCATGGCTCCAACACCATTGTGAAGTTTGCTGACGACACAGTGGTGTTGGGTGCCATCTCCAACAACGATGAGACGGCCTACATGGATGAAGTGAAGAATCTGGCATCGTGGTGCCAGGACAACCACCTCCAGCTGAACGTCAGCAAGACCAAGGAGCTGGTGGTGGACTTCAGAAGGGGTCAGCACAGAGACTACAAGCCCATCATCATCAATGGAGCTCCAGTGGAGAGGGTGCAGTCCTTCAAATATCTTGGTGTCCACATCTCCTCAGACTTGACATGGGCTGCCCACATTCAGGTCCAGACCAAAAAGGCTAGGCAGCGCCTGTACCACCTACGACAACTGAGGAAGTTCAGGGTCTCTCCAAAGATCCTCAGGATTTTCTATACAGGCGCTGTGGAGAGCATCCTCACACAGAACATGACATCGTGGTTCGGGAACAGCTGTGTGAAGGACCAAAAAGCTCTCCAGAGAGTGATCCGTACAGCAGAACGCTGCTGCAGGATTGCTCTCCCCCCGCTTCAGGACACCTACACCAGGAGATGCCGGACTAGAGCAGATACTGAAGGACCCGTCCCATCCTGGCAACAAACTGTTCCAACTTCTGCAATCTGGTAGAAGGTTCCTCATCTTCTGGGCAAGGACAGAGAGACTCAAGAGGAGCTTCTATCCCCAAGCCATCCGGGCCCTAAACACACACACCCGCCCTCTCACATCATCTGTAATTGACTGAGACAGGACTCTTCCAGACACTAAACCAAGGCACAATGTACATTTCAATTCCTTTAATTTTAAATATGTTTATATTGTCTATCCTGTAAAATAGTCAGATGTCTATTCATATTAATGTACAGAATTCACCTGCTTGCTGCTACTACTGCACATTCACCCAGTGTATATACTATATGTATGTATGTATATATATATATATATATATATATATATATATATACATACATACATATATATAATGTTCTTCCTCTACACCCCCCCCCCAATTTTTGCACATGTCGAGGAGCGTGTCAGGCTACATTTCACTGTGTGTTATACTTGTATAACTATGCATGTGACAAATAAAGAACCTTGAACCTTGAACCTTGCAAAAACGGTAATTAGATTACCGTTACTTTCCCGTAGGAACGCTGCGTTACTGCGTTACTAAAACCGTGATTTTTTGCGAGAGTGTCTCATGACAGTGACGTAAGCGAGTGCGACGTTAGTGACAACAGCTGTGTGCAGATCAACAGTGGATCACATATCGAGTGCAGAGAGAGTATGAGCGTGCAGCGTTTAAAGCGTGGAAGTACTGACCTTACTTTGAGTTTGATTCCATAAAAAGTGACAAAAACATTAGTGTCCGCTGTGCGTGGGAAGAAAACTTCTTTTTACAGCGAAAAAACCCCTAAACTTCCAACAAGCACCGAGTAGCTATGACGTAATGGGAAACTCACAGAGAAACTCGCGGATTCTTCCACTGACCGCGGCACACCTGCACCAGGGTAAACCTCCGCCTGCCCCACTCCTGCTTTACAGGTGAAAATAGAGCAACAGGACCGCTGAGTCTTTGACTTTATTTATTTTCTGCTGTGTTTTACTTTGAAAGACTGAGTGTAAACACAAAAAATACTTTATTTTATGAGCTGGAATGTGCAGAAAATAGGTTTCAATGTTAAACTAATTTCTTCCAGTCAGAGAATGTTGCATATAATTTAATGTTTGCTTGATGCATAAAGTTAAAAGATTAAAACTGATAAAACAAGTTTTAAAAAGAGACTTTTCCATTTGATTACATTTTGTATGATGGATTATGTAGAAAAAGTAGAATTGGGCTGAAAGATCTATCGCTTTATCAGCTACTCAGGTTGTAAATCGTGTTTTTAAAAAGTAACTAAGTAATTAATTACTTTTGAAAATAAGTAATCAGTAAAGTAACAGGATTACTTTTTGGGGGAAGTAATCAGTAATTAGTTACTGATTACTTTTTTCAATTAACTTGACCAACACTGCATATGACCCCCTATGAGCAGCACTTTGGTGACAGTGGGAAGGAAAAACTCCCTTTGAACAGGAAGAAACCTCCAGCAGAACCAGGCTCAGGGTCACATTAGAGTTCATGAAAGTACAATCAGAAAAAGACTGGATAAGTTTACATTTCTTTGAAGGAGTTGCCGGGGAAACGCCTCTTTGTTCCAGAAAGACCCTGGTCGCCATCTTTTTCTAACAAATTACTGACCAAACTGTATATGTTTAAAAAATATCACCGTGAGGATGACTTTGTCCTTCACTTTCTTTTTTCAGTTCTTGTAAGAAAAGTATTGTGACTGTATTCAAAGACACAGGAGTCATTTGTAGTTCACTTCAGCATTTACACACTACACTGCAAGTCGTAATTATCTTAAGCAGCATGCTGTTCTTAAAGCCAGATGAAGAAGGATTTCCAGGTGCGGTTTGCATGACTGCACGTTTCTGTGTGGATCCGTTAGTTTTACTCCTAAAAACTTTGCTGGACAATCGTGCAAACCAGTGCATTAACAAAAGCTCAGTATTGGGTAGAATATCTTTATTAATACAAAACCTACACAACAAGAATCTTTTTCTTTTCAGGACAAAGAAAAAGAAACAAGGCTTCTCCCCCTGAAACCGTCGTTTAGCAGCGTGCTGACAGTTAGACAGACAGCATTCGTTTAGCATTGTAAATGAGTGCTAAAGCAGGCCAATTTATGGAGGGTCAGATGTGCCTGTTCAGCAGTAACAGGCAATGAGAGAGCTCTAACCAGCCCCCCCTCACCCAAACATGCTCGTCCAGAGACCAGCGGGACGTGCTGGAGCTCGCAGGGCCCACATTACAGCATCAGCGTGGGACGATGGCTCTTACAGGACGGACGCTGTCAGGCGGAGCTTTGTGTGACTGCATGCGCTGCTGCTGATAAATTCTCACTCAGGCTGGATCGCTCTCTGCGTGGGAGTGAGGCCACCCCGGGTCATGAAGCACTTTCTGTGGACGTTCAGTCCGTCCTCTGTCATTTTTTCTTTCTGGGACTGACACCACATTAAGACAAGTATAATTCTCTATATTCTGCAAACATTTAAATGTATTATGTTTGCACACAGGTTCCTGTTTGTGCTCTGAATCACATTTGTCTTTGACTTAAACCTGCTGCTGTACTTCCATCTATTAAAACTCCAAGTAAACAGTAACCAGCACATCTGACCATAACCCGGTGAAGTTTATCCTCCACACGCACACACACGCACATACATGCACACACATGCACACACACACGCGCTCACACGCACACACACACATGCACACACATACACGCTCACACATGCACACACACACACACACGCACATACATGCACACACATGCACACACACACGCGCTCACACGCACACACACATGCACACACGCATGCACACACACATGCACACACATACACGCTCACACATGCACGCACACGGTCACACACGCACACACACGCACACACACGCTCACACGCTCACACACACACGCACACACACACATGCACACACACATGCACACACACACACGCACACACACATGCACACACATACACGCTCACACACGCACAAACACACATGCACACACACACACGCACACACACATGCACACACACATGCACACACACACACGCACACACACGCACACACACATGCACACACATACACGCTCACACACACACGCACACACACACATGCACACACACATGCACACACACACACGCACACACACGCACACACACATGCACACACATACACGCTCACACACGCACACACACGCACACACACGCTCACACACACACGCACAAACACATGCACACACACATGCACACACACACACGCACACACATGCACACACACATGCACACACATACACGCGCACACACACATGCACACACACATGCACACACATACACGCACACACATACACGCTCACACATGCACGCACACGGTCACACACACGCACACACACACACACGCACACACACACACGCACACACATACACGCTCACACATGCACGCACACGGTCACACACGCACACACACGCACACGCACACACACGCTCACACACACACGCACACACATGCACACACACATGCACACACATACACGCTCACACACGCACACACACGCTCACACACGCACAAACACATGCACACACAGCTAGAGCAGGGCGATATGGCCAAAAATATTTATCACAATATATATTTGAAAATTTGCGATAACGATATAACTGACGATATAATTGATGCGAGACAAAATACAACTCCACAACATTACTAGCGCAAACAGACAACCTTCCATTTATTTTCACTTAAACAAGAAGCTGGTTTTTATGTACATTAAAGCTTTATAAATAAAAATGTAACAGTGCAAATGCAAATTCCTTGCTGAAAGTTTAACCAAAAGGCATTTCCAGTAGAAATGGGCTGACATATCCTGAGCATAACCATGTATAATATCCACTGAAGTTAAAAAGAGGTGCTTTGCAACATTAAACTGCAGTGTGCAGTACGCATTTTTCGGACCATAAAGTGCACGGGATTATGAGGCACATTAGCAGTCAGATAAATCAAACTTTATTAAACTCATTCTTCTTGCTTCCTCCACTTCTGTACCATTGATTCATTAATGTTGAATTCTCTGGCAGCGGCTCTATTCCCATGTTGTTGCAGTATATTAATGACTAACCTCGTATTGTGGATGGATTATCTCAGTTGTTCTCCTGACTGAAGATTGGTCCTTTTACAGCATCCTGCCATGCGATTGCATTTGTTTCTAACCATGAAGAACCTTCACGTTAACTTTTATAAGTGGAAAAGTGTTAGTGTTCGTCCTCCAGCTTCACTGTTTATGTTATGCTAACATAGCTGTGTCGCTAGCGATCACGTAGCACATCATTATATACCAGCTAGCCCAACTTCAGTAACCCTACAAACGTCACTGCTGTTTAGTTTCCTGTCTTCATTTATGTTGGAAGTGATAGCAGAGCTGTACGTTTGATTTTTTTCAGAAATCTCTCAGTCAGAACATGCTATATCATGCTTAGGTAACTAGCGAAACTAGCGAGCTAACTTCCGCTAGCTTCCTGCTAGCTTCTAACTCCGTTAAATGTAATACATTTTGTTTTCATGGATGCCTGGAAGTTAAACTTTATAGTTACACCTGGTAAAGCAGCAACGCTGATCGTTTTTATTAAAGATGAAAGAATTTAGACAGTTTTTAACTCTCAGTGATGCTGCAGTTTTCGTTTGACCTGAAATATACGGAGTTTAGGACCCAGATTACTCCCAGATTTAAGGGCATCTTAGTCCGACGGCCGCTTGCATGTTCTGCAAAAAAATGTGCTTTGTCGTGTATCTGACGGACAAACACCAAACCAGTTCCACATCACTGAAGTTGCACCATTTTTACAAACCAATTCTGGTTCATCTGTTTCACTCAACAATCGGCCATGTGCGTATGAAAACAAAGGCACTGCGCATGCGTGTTTTACTCATATTCTATCGCGATATTTCATTTTCCTATCGTTGCCTAACATTATACCGGTATTACCGTGAACGGTATAATATGGCCCAGCCCTACACACAGCACCACCTCCACCTCCCAATCTCTTTTCCTAAATCGAATCCCCGTCCACCCAGGACACCGTCAGCTAGCCCGCTCTAATTGCAGGCAGCAGTCTCCTTATGAGAACAGCAATTCTGCTGAGAGGAGGGAAAACAATGGAAGCAAATGCTGTTTCTATTGATCAGCCAGTGTCTCTGTCCTCCCTGCAACGGGCCGAGTTTTCCTGTTCAGACGTCCGATATATACGATTTAGTGGCGTGGATACTGACATAGTAGAAATAGTAGTAGATGTGAAGGGGGAGGAGTTTAAATGAAAAAACAAACGTAAGAAGCGGCATAAATCTCAAGCGGCAGCACAGCTTAAAGACATGTAACATTTTTTAAAAAGGGGAATGGTCCTGTGCATCAGGCTTAGATGTATGTGGGCACGACTGTGTGGCAGCTCAGAGCAGATCAATGAGCAGAGAATAAAAAGAGGTTCAACATAATAAAATGACTCATTTAAAATATTTAATACAGCAGGACTCTGGTGTTTTTCCTCTAATATGCTCTTTACACGCTCAGTGCTTGCCTGTGGGCAGACACGGTGACAGATCGCCTCACCTTCAGTGACGGATAATCATTACGAGTAAATTAGATCAGGGCTGAGGCCAAAGGACAGCTGTTGTGGGCTACAGGTACTGCCCTGCGAGCCTGCCCGCCCTCTCCCATAACTCTAATGATGATGGAGGCCAGGTTAGATTAACTTTTCCACGCTGGTACCGTGTCTTATCAGTCATGGAGCCCAGCGGCTGCTGAAACGAATGTCAGTGCGTAAGGGAAATTACAGACTACTTATCATTAAATGCGACCTCTGTGGATGTCCTCAGAGAGATCAAAGGTCAATCCAGGACACACCCTAATCCACAGTGTGTAGGGAATAATAGGCGAACCCATTAGAAACCCATGAACTAGTTTATATGATTCATCTCACAGGCTGGACGCCAAATTTTGGGGGTTTCTGGTGTAGAGCGCTGCAACAAATTTAAAAAGTTCACATTATTCTGTATGCTGCTAAATGTGTCTGATTCATAGCAATCTAATACAAACTGGCTGCACGTGTACACCAGACTGCCTTCAGGATGAAAAGCTTTTCTTTTACCCATAAAATCTGTTTGTTTTTCTAAAAATGAAATCGTTTTTCTCTTCTTACCTTCTGCTTCTCGGTGTGAGCATGCACGAGTGTCTGTGTACTACGCTTGACTTGCTGTTCTCTCTCCATCAGCATGACAGGTAGATGAGGCTGTGAATAGCGTTCCATCCCCTCATCAATAGTTACCAAGGTCAGGGTCGGAGAGACGCAAAAGGTTATTTATTACTGGAGGCAGAAAGACAGGAAGTGCTGAAAGCTGAGCGCACTCAAGAAGAAAACGGAGGAACATCAGAGATCAAATAGTGCAAACTGACCCAAGGACGAAAAGTCACCTGTGCATCGCACGGCGTAGTGATGCGCAGTGATGCACGCTCAGGACTTCTTTCAGTATTTCACCAGCTGCTGCGAAATGTAGGACACAGAGTGGGTTGTTCTTCCAAGCAATGCCACACAAGTCATTTACAGAGAGGTCACATATTTGAATGTCCCCTTTACACAAATTATCAACAGTCATTAAGGATTAGTGATGTCAGCTTACGTGAGGATTTAGGAATCGGATGACCTGCGATACGGCGAGGTTTCACACGGCTAATTAGTCCAAGTCTGTTCTTTTTCACGTGGCCTTCTCTACAGAAATGAACTTTAATCAATCAGCTCATTGATTAAAGAGTCATAATTATGGTCTGAGACCTGCCAGTATAAATCATAATAACAGTGTACCATCATTTGTATGTCCCCCAGTTTGCAATCTGTCCTCGCGGCCTCAGTGTCAGGCTGACATATTTAATCCACCGCACTGTTCTCATGAGACTCCTCCACAGGCTAATCGTGCTTCAAAGAATAATTGGAGTCATTTAAAAGTGATGCGTGAATGGTGTTTGATAATATGATTTCATCGTCCCCTCAGTCTTCTGTTTCCCAGTGATCCCACACCCCCCACTGTGACTGTGGCAAGAAAGCTGTGGTTTCTGATCTCATGCAAACATAAAGAGCATGACTTTGTCCCCGTGTTATATCCCTGCTGGGTTTCCAAACAAACGCAATGTCATGTGGAAAATAAATTGTACAGCACTGTGCATAAGTCTTGAGCCAGCCCTTTTAAAATATTTTGCTGGGAAAATGTGAAATAGGTGCAGCGATTTATTGAAACACGGAAAAACTGAATGAGTTTGGACAATTCTAATAAGCTTGAAAGCCAATATTCAGTATAATCACTTTTGTCCTTCAGGCAAGCTTTCTGGTCATTTCTTCAAGTGGATCAATAATTTCATAATTTGTTAATTTAATTTGCAAAAATGTAACATTTGGAATCATCACTCCGTGAGACCCGTCGTCATTGATTTTCAGTCCAGTTCTTGTGTAATTTGGCATAACTCAGCATTAAGAACGGTTCTTGACAGCCAATCGTCCACTGAGACATTTCTGATGAGGCTTCGGTGAACAGCGGCTCGATCGATTGAAGAACCAGATGCATCTTTAGGTCCTGCGTCAGGTCTTTGCTCCAGTTTCCCTGTTTCTTAATGACATGATTACTTTTCATCTGCTGTAGATGGTGTTTTTAGGTCCAGGTTTTGAGGACACACCGGCCAAACCTTTGGTTAGTTTTTGGCTCTTTGGGAAACCCAGAGATTGTATTACATGAAACTGTGTTAGATTTGACTAACGAGATCAAAGGAATCATGGCCTTTGGCAGCAGGCTGCTGGTTACAGAGAATTTAAAACTCGTTCTTCACTGAGGTGTCTGTTATGTGTAGATACGACCCCGGGTCGTCCCTTGAGTCAGTGCTTGAATGTTTCACGGGTCAGTGTTAAATGGCTTTACACTAATTAAAAAAACAAGAAGAAAACAATGTCTGAAAAAGGCCAGGAGCACAAACTGGACTCAAAGTGAGTGAAAACCTTCAGAAAGCCGGGAGAACGACAGCGCAGCGAGGTATGGGCTCACAGCAGGAAGCTCCTGGGTGTGTGTGCGTGCACTCGGGTCCTCGGGCTTCCTCCCACAGTCCAAAGATATGAATGTTAGGTTAACTGCAGATTCTTGACTGATGTGAATGTGAGTGTGACTGGTTATCTGTCTCTATATTTCAGCCCTGCCACAGATGGGCAACCTGTTCACAGGTGTACCTGCCTTCCACCTTATCACAGCTGGGCTAGCCCTTTGCTTTAAGTGCTGGTGTTTACAAACTGACAATAAAGACAAGCTGAGGAGTTGCAGGTGTTTGGTACTGAGCTAATTAAAGTTTGGCCCTGTTAATGGGAAGAACATTATTATGATTTGTCCTGAAAGGAGGCGATTCACTCAGCATCACACACGTCAACATTATGGTCACGTTAAAGCAAAAGTCCGGACCAAAGACACGAGACACACGCAAAGTTAGTCATGTAATGTGGCGCAATTTAACACTGTGACCTGCTTTTGGCATCACAGAGAACAGGTATCATGCTGAGCTGCCAAATTCATATTAATCCAAATCGCTCATAAACATAACACTAAAATCTCGACTTCATAGTTGAATTCATATCTTTAACAAATAGATATTTCTTTGTCATGAGACCAGCACATCGTCTCTGAGAGTCACGATGTTAGAAAGGGAAACAGGATCTGACTGCAGAACATTTAAACCCAGGCCATTTCTATTTGTGGCATCCGTTTTTGCTCCCATCTTCTCTTCCTTGTTTTCATTCTCTAGCTTGCTCGCTTAAACATTTTCCCACTTTCCCATTCTTCCACCTCCCAAGCATAACTTTTCCTCCTCTCTGTGGATCTAACGACCCATCCATCTTTCCTTCCCAAAGGCCAATCAGGTGACTGGAGAGATGTTTACTAAGGAGCAGCTTGTGGCTCCATAAAAGGCGTGCCACAGAGTCAGCGTAGTCACGGCTGGAGTGACGGATTGTGCCAGGCCTGCCTGGCGGAATAAATAGAGGCATTAGCAGCTCTGCAGCTGGCCCAGGCCACTCCTTGGGCTTACTGGTCTATGAAATGTGCAGCATGGCAATGTCCTGGGCCTCGCCACAATGTGATGAATGGCTTATATTCCTCTGTAAAGCATATTAAAGTCAGATCACATGATGGATAGCAGAGAGAAGACAGCAGGGGAGGAAGAGATGGGGGGGGGATAAAATATGCAAAGAGAGGAAATTAAATCCCAGACAAAAATATCAAAACTGGTGCCCCCTTGCTCCCCAACTTCCATTTCTAGTGACTGATGAAAAGAGTGGAGGTGATTTTGAATATTTCATGAGTCCCCTTTAGGCCCTGCCATACTGTCTGGTCCGTGCATGCCCGTTAGCCTCAGCAGGAAGGTTCTTGTGCACTCGCTTTACTTCGCACAGTTCAAGTAAGCTCCCAAAGGAAGCATTTCTGCCCGTGACCCATACATCTCTGAATAATTGCCTTGTTCACAGTTTTCCCAAGGTAACCATACAATACCTGCCCACTGGCAGAATATACCTGAACCTCACATGCCACCAAAATGTTTCCGTTCTCTTCAAACTACAAGTGAAAGCAGAAAGACAGAGATCATTCTGTCAGATAGAAGAACTGTTTATCACATTATTGTTTCTTGCTTTCTTAACCTGTACCTCAGCTCACCTTCACACAGGAACTTGTGTTTATAGCTTGTACACTCTGTTTTAAATCAGTAATGCATTCTTAAAATATGTTTGCTATTTGAGAAATGGACTTTTTGAATCTTCCTTACCGTGAGATCAAAAGAGACCTTTTCTATGTGGCAGCTCGCGACCTTAGCCTAAATAAAGACTGAGCTCATGTTGCATCCATAGGATGAAATTAGCACCAGCTGTTCTTTTTTCTAACCTCGTGTAGGTTTATGAACGTGGTAAAGGGACTGATTGGAGTTTGGGTTGAATTACAGAACTTTGAAGTTATGGTTCAATTCATAATTACACAAAATACTTGTGTTTGAATCAGAAAACACACTCCAGTCTCTCATGTTCAAGTTAAATCAACCCAGCAATCCCCCCTGAAGTTGGCTGGACCAGTAAAACTCTGCTTTCTATCAGTGTAAAAGAGTTTAACTACACATTTATTTCTGTAATGTCATCGTTTATCTATCACTTATTTACTCCAGTGTAGTATGCAGAGCTGTGGGGGAGGTCTTTATTAGTAGCCAAAGCATTAAAACATGTGAAAATACAGTTAAAAGTGCTATGCCCTTTTATTTATGCCCAACTTCACATTTTTCAAAACGATCCTGTCCGTCAGACTGAAACCTTTGGCCCGGCTCGGGCCCCCGGGCTGTATGTTGGACACCCCTGTTGTAGATCTAGAGTCCACATGTAAGTATGTCTGCAACCCAGTCTCACCGCTGTTCATGATATCTCTTGTGCTCCTTGATGGTCATTCAGCATGAATTTTCAAACATTACTTTGTGAAGGCCACCTTTCACCGTCTGCTCTCATGTGTGCATTTACCTTTTTATGGCTACTTTTTAATTTTTTGACCCCATTTGACCTCATGTGAAAGATGATTGCCATGTTCAGCGTGGTTGTCAGCAAAGGCAAGAAAACAATTTATTTCAGGGAAAGTAAACTAAACGTATCTTTATGAAAGATCGTTGTGTCAAATCGTTCAGAAGTGTAGAAGCTAATCTTAGAAGTCAGACTATGTTTCAGTCATAGCGGATGGAGCCCTTCCACTTCCCACCGGTTATCCAAATCTCATCCACGAACCCCCAAAATTCTCATTCGTGGCGGCTCACGGCGTGGAGCCTCGTTGAAGGATCAAGTTGGATTAGTTACTCAGCCAATATAAGAAATAGCTGAGCCACACAGTCGATGTTTGTCAGGTTAACTGCTGATTCTACAGAGTAAATGGTTGTATGTCTCTGTGACAGGTTGACAACAACAGTATTATTATAATAACATTTCATAAATTGGTCCCATGACTGTATGCTTCAAAGTGAAGAAGAGGTAATCCGTCGACCTACACTGTGCAGCTGCACATTCAGAGCTTTGGAGCAACATTGCGATTATTTCATTTTACCTGACACAGAACAGTGTCTCTGTGGTGTTTTCAAATTTCATTGGCCTGAAACACACTAGCTTCCTCACAATAGCCTCTGAGCTAACATGCAGTAAAGCGTATGCTAAGCTTTCAGCTGAAACTGTTCTGGATACGATTGCTTGGGTGAGACCTGCTGCTGCTTTCTGAAATGAAAGACCAGGTTTCACATTGTTCAGCTGAGCTAGCTCATTTTGATAGCTACACCGCTACAGCTGATATTGGCTAACTGCTGATAGCTAACCTATTGCTAGCCTGTTAGCTGAGCTATAATTACCTTTCTTTTGAAAGACATTTATTAACAGGCGACTTCTCTCAGTCTGCTCTCTCTCTAGAATAAATGACCTGTGCTTTACAAAATACAGGGTCTGTCTGTCCAGGGTGGACCAAACCATTTGATTCATTTGTAAGGGGTGAAAGTGGCATCACAGAAGCTCTAGTATTTGTGGCATCAAGGTTCTTTAACCCAATTGACTTATTCAATCAATTATAACAATAAACAGAATTTTTAAAAATGGAAACAAAGTGTTCATTCATACAAGAGCCCCGTCTGCCTTTGGGGCCCTAATTAGTTCTACTTTTCTCCCTATTTCAGCGGCTGTGCTTTAACGAGCTTAGGTTCAGAGGTAGTTATGGCTGACAGTGTGTAGCTGTTGGAGCGAGCTGTTTTTCTAGCATTCTTGGCATAGAAACAACTCTAAAACTGAGTTTTTATCACTTTGTTCAGTATCGGCTTACATGGGTCTGCAAAGCACTGCAGGAATAGAGCTTCTCAACAAGCAAACAGCTTTAAATGAAAAGATCATACGAAGTGTAGGAACACATACATCTGGTAAAGCATTGAACACGTGTCGCTCTGTGTGCATCTCTGTCTCTTACAAAATAACTTATGTTACTAAATACTTTTACCAACTGCTCTGGTGACCTTTAAAAATATACCTGCAGGGACATTTAAAAAGAGGCTTCAGCTGAAAAGCTGTAAGGAATATTTAAGGTTAACCAAGCATGTAACTTTCCTCTGTGGCTCCACATCTCTGAATTTTCTCATAAAACAAGTGGAGCAAACTCTCCTCCTCGAGCAGGTGCTGTGTGCCTGAAGATAAAGGCTAATTCTCCCGTGAAGTCGCTCAGGAGCACATAGAAGGTCTTTAATCCAAGTATATTTTACTGTCTTTTCTCAGGTTGTAGGCTACATCAGATCCAGCAGTTAACTACAGTTTGTTTAAAGAGGTTCATTCACATATTTAAATATGACACTTTAACGTAAAAGCATCAGAATAATGTTAAACAAATCCAGTGCTGAATTATTACGGCGTAGCGGTGACGTAGCATCCACTCGCGTGCTCCTGTCAGCTCATACAAACCCAGTGAAAGTTGGGTTTACATAACACTTTATACAGTCTACATCTTATTCACAGCGGGATATAGAAAACATCAAATGATCAAAGTGAGTAAACTGACCATTGTATAAAAACTGTGAGCTGGAAGCAAATGGCTCTAAAAATTGTGACCAATGTAAAATTATGAAGACTGTGAAAAGTGTAAGGCTCTGTCAGATATGAACATGATGCAGGAACATCGCAGCTTTTTTAAAACGGACTGAGGCAAAGTGGAAATCGGTATCCTTCAAACTAAAGACGACCTTTGGGCCTAATGTGAGCACTCAGCTCAGAAGCCTGCATCTCTGATGGGAGCGCAGCATTGCCTGTGGAACTGGTGGCTCGCACATCTGGAAACCATCAGTTTCAGGTCTGGATGCTCCTTTGCAGATGACGTCTGTTTCATAGAAGGCCTTGCATATTTCAGCAAGACAATGTTAAACCACATAGTGCATGTGCTACAACAGCATGGCCTCGCAGGAGAAGAGTCTCGGCCTGCAGTTCAGTTTAAAGAAATACGACGATAAAGACCCAGGACAGCAGCAGCTGGTCTCCACAGTTCACAGACATTTATGGGCTGTTGTTAAGAAACGCGGTGCTAAACACACAGTGCTACACACACAGTGCTACACACACAGTGCTAAACATACAGTGCTACACACACAGTGCTAAACACACAGTGCTAAACACACAGTGTTACACACACAGTGCTAAACATACAGTGCTACACACACAGTGCTACACACACAGTGCTACACACACAGTGCTAAACACACAGTGCTACACACACAGTGCTACACACACAGTGCTAAACACACAGTGCTAAACATACAGTGCTAAACACACAGTGCTAAACACACAGTGCTACACACACAGTGCTAAACACACAGTGCTACACACACAGTGCTAAACACACAGTGTTACACACACAGTGCTAAACATACAGTGCTACACACACAGTGCTACACACACAGTGCTAAACACACAGTGCTACACACACAGTGCTACACACACAGTGCTAAACATACAGTGCTACACACACAGTGCTACACACACAGTGCTAAACACACAGTGCTAAACACACAGTGCTACACACACAGTGCTAAACACACAGTGCTAAACACACAGTGCTACACACACAGTGCTAAACATACAGTGCTACACACACAGTGCTACACACACAGTGCTAAACACACAGTGCTAAACACACAGTGCTACACACACAGTGCTAAACACACAGTGCTAAACATACAGTGCTACACACACAGTGCTAAACACACAGTGCTAAACACACAGTGCTAAACATACAGTGCTACACACACAGTGCTAAACACACAGTGCTACACACACAGTGCTAAACATACAGTGCTACACACACAGTGCTAAACATACAGTGCTACACACACAGTGCTAAACACACAGTGCTAAACACACAGTGCTAAACATACAGTGCTACACACACAGTGCTAAACACACAGTGCTAAACACACAGTGCTAAACACACAGTGCTAAACATACAGTGCTACACACACAGTGCTAAACACACAGTGCTAAACACACAGTGCTACACACACAGTGCTAAACACACAGTGCTACACACACAGTGCTAAACATACAGTGCTACACACACAGTGCTAAACATACAGTGCTACACACACAGTGCTAAACGTGGCTGTGTCACAACTTTTTTGAGATGCCATCCAATTATTTTAAAAAGTGCCTCTTTTACCTAAAGTTCCCAAAGCTTAAACATTTGATATGTTTTTGTGTTCTGTTGTGATTAAAATGTGGACCTATGAGATTTCCAGATAAATTTATTCTGCTTTTATTTCCATTCTATCCCAGCTTTTTTGTAATCATTCTAATCTGATTTCACGTGTTCAAATAATTGATAATCTATACATTTATGATCTCACCATCAGATTAAAAAGAAGAGAGATTTGACGAGGTTTCGGCTGCCGCTGCTGAAGGCGTGAGGAGGACGGGGAGGAGAGAGGAGGAGAGATAAGGAGTGCGACAGACAGATGACACAAGAGGGGTGAAGAAGAGGAGATTATTAGATAGATAAGACGCAGAGCTAAGCGACTTTGTCACAGTTCACATTTGTCACAGTTCAAAGAGCAGGAGCTAAACCAAGGTTGATCGATTTTCAAACCTGGCAGAGCGACATCCGTCCTGCCTGGGATACGACTGCTTCATCAGTGTCAAAAAACATTTTCCTTTTTTACTTATGCTGCTGAAAACTGTTTCTATAACAACAGTATATGTGTACACTGCCAAAAAGCCACCCTATGCACCTCACTGAGGCAGTAACGGTTCCTCCTCTGGGCTTTTCCCTGTTTTAAGATCCTGACGACATTCCTGTAGCAGAGGTGTGTGAGATTGATGCCAGCATTCTTTCCTCTCTGGCTCTCTATAAATCACCTGAAGGTGTCACATTGAAAGAGAACTTTCTAAACGGCGCGTGGGCTTTTCTCTTCCTGTGTGAACAGCAGAGCGCCCTCCTGAGTCGCTGGTGTCACGGATGAGTCACAGAGGTGGGCAGCTGAGAAGTGCTTGGAAATGTTTTTGACAAAGAGTCGCAAAAATGGACTGAACTTGATTTGTAAGTAAGTTTAAAAAAGTATGAATGGTTTGTATGACTCACAAAGAAATTTGACAATTCCTTTTCCACGAAATGAACAAAATGTATTAATAAATGATCATTAACGTCCTCGGCTATGGCATCAACTTTAAGAATGGTAATTACATGAACATTTCCCCTTTCATTAGCTAGCTGACTTCAAGTAATAGCTTTTTTTTTGCTGAGATGATGTCATTGCAGTGAGTGAAGTTGAGGTTTCTTGCAGTTGGTAGAGCTCTGCATAGAGACTGCAGCAAAAACCTGAGCACGTCTTTTAAAGGCTACAAGCTCTCTTTCTTCTGCTGAGGGAATCCTGCTCAGCACTGATCAAAACCTGATATCAGAGAAATTCTGCACCATCGTTAATATTTCATCTTACCTCATGGATGAGAGGAGGCTGATTCCTGGCCTTTGCTGTCTGATGGTTTGGACTCATTGGCTTTTAAGTTGAGTAGTGAAGGGTTAAGCAGGACGCATCAACTCCATGAGTCTCCACAGGAAAATAAACTAGGTGCTGACAAGATTCGTGTGTGTGTGTGTGTGTGTGTGTGTGTGTGTGTGTGTGTGTGTGTGTGTGTGTGTGTGTGTGTGTGTGTGTGTGTGTGTGTGTGTGTGTTTGCGTGTGTGTGTGTTTGCGTGTTTGCAATATCCTTACATGGCATGTAAAAAAAAAAAAAAAATGCAAATAGCGAATTTGAAATTGATGCATTGCAGCAACATGGCTGGTTGCCTTTCTGGCAAGGCTTATCCCTCACTCGTTACTAATATATTTATTATTTGTTTCATTAATTTATAGCAATGATCAATCACTTTAAATGTGGCCAGAATTAATCCTCCGGTGATGTTAATCGTGTGGAGAGAATTTGAAACGGTGCATCATCAGTCAACTGGCTCCATCACACTGTTATCTGAACCAAGTGTCCTCTCATTTTAATTTCATTCAGTCCCCCTCCCACCGCTCCTGCTCCCCCTCTCTTGTTCTCAGAGAAGTAAAATTACGCCGTGAGTAGCGGTACAAAATGATTTTGGCAGCCTGCTCTGACAAACTCCTCCAGTCACTGTGCGCTGCTGCTGCGTGATCAGACCTTTACAGCTTTACACTTAATTTCCAGAGCTGATATCAAATGGTCATCAATCATTTAAGTCTGGCAGAAATGAATGTCCTCGGGCTCCGAATCGCATCAAGCAGTTAAAAAGTCTTTTACTGGGGACTTGCTTTCTCACTCTGCACGGGGATTGTTTACTGTTATTGAACATCCATGCATAATTAAAGCTCTTATGAATAGCTAAGGCCGTGCATTTAACCACGCAGCTCTCTCAAAATAAGCCCTTACAATGCTCTTACCGAGGTCAGGGGCTGCGCTAACGTCTCATTAAGATCCCATTTTGCCATCAAGGTAACAGGAGAGTGATGGGCTTCCTTAGGTATTGATCCAGATCTGATATGTTGGCATGAAAGCTGTATGTACTGTATGTGATGCACTGGATATTCACAGGTCTGTGGAACAGCCACGACCGACAGCAGGTGAAGAAAATAATAATAATAATAATAATAATAATGGATTGGATTTATATAGCGCTTTTCTAGGCACCCAAAGCGCTTTACAATGCCACTATTCATTCACTCTCACATTCACACACTGGTGGAGGCAGCTACGGTTGCAGCCACAGCTGCCCTGGGGCAGACTGACAGAAGCCAGGCTGCCATATCGCGCCATCGACCCCTCTGGCCAACACCAGTAGGCGGTAGGTGAAGTGTCTTGCCCAAGGACACAACGACCAGGACAGAGAGCCCGGGGATCGAACCGGCGACCTTCCGGTTACAGATACGCTTCCCAACCCCCTGAGCCACGGAAAAAAACCCAAAAACAAATTTAAAGCATTTTGTGGCTCAAAATTCAGATTATTGATTGAATCAAAAACAGAAGAAGTGAATAAAATGATACAAATAACTGTACAGTGAAGCTGCCATGTTTACATGTGAGCTGCTTCGTTATCGAGTCACAACACAGACACTGAAATCCTGGCACAGCCGTAAACACTTTGAGTAATTAAAGGAAAATAGAGAATCAAATGGACCGTGAAGTGTAGTTCAGCTGGTTGGGGATTGATGTGTGTGTGTGTGTGTGTGTGTGTGTGTGTGTGTGTGTGTGTGTGTGTGTGTGTGTGTGTGTGTGTGTGTGTGTGTACACAGTGCATGGCACTGGGACAATCCAGGGTGAAGTTGTGAGGCTGTATGATGAATGTTGCCCCCTAACCAGGACTGAAAGGGGACGATTAAACCCCGTCCACCAATCACCTCCCCTGGAGCTTGAAGGAAACCACCGGGGAAAGAGTCTCTGCTTTCAGCAGAGGACACACAAAGACAAACGCCTACTGTATGCACACACACATTTAAAAACTCCTGAGCCTTGTTGACTCAGAGTTGAATATTTGCACATATCAGCAAACCCAGTAAACTTGATATGATTTAGTTCAGAGTGTCTGGATTCTGTTTGAAGGTCCACACTGATGCCTAAATGTAAATCGATGCATAACCTCAGCTTTTTTCTAATATGTGTCCAGAGATGGTGAAGAAAGGGGAAAATGTGCTGATACAGAAATGTTCTTCATCCACTGAAGAGTCTTCACCAAATTTCAATTAATGTTTGTGCGTTTAGTTGAATCCCACATTCAACACCTCGTAACGCTGCTTCTAAATATCTTTTTTGGAGGAACTGGCACACGGCTGCAAATGCACCGCTGTATCTGTGATGTCATCAAGGTTCCTCTGCGGTGATCAATCAGCCAACACACACACACACACACACACACACACACACACACACACACACACACACACACACACACACACACACACACACACACACACACACACACACACACACACAACAGCACCCCACAGGGGAAGTGACACGGCTCTGAAGGTCAGTGGCTACAAAACAGTCTGATTCCCAGAGGTTTTTGTGACTTTCAGACAGCCTGCTCTCTCTCCCACTTTCACTTTCAAAGCAGCCGCTTTTCATGCATGTTACACTCATGAGCCCTGAGTGACACCTGTCTGCAGGGATGAGGAGAAATCTTTCACGGTTTGGGTGAAATTTCCCAAACACACACACACACGAGAACACTGTGTCATCACAGCTGCTCAGTTTGTTTGCAGCCACACGTGTCTCTACAAAGTGTGATGCAATCCTAAATATCACGTTAATTTTCATTTCTGCCAGTCGTGATCACACCTCAGTCTCCTACAGCCCAACACGTCACTGTAACCCGTCACGCTGCGTCTACAAAAAAGGCTTTTCGACTCTAAACTGATGAATATGCTGCGCATCACATGCAGCCGAACGCTCCAGCTCAACACTAACTTTCCATACAGCACAAAGCTGATAAAACCTGCGAGCTGCAGCCCAAAAAAGCAGACACGTCATCTTTTTCAGACCATTTAAGAAACAGCAACATATCCTCCAACGCAAGAAAAAGCTTTATTTGCCAAACCATAAATGCGAACAGCATCCGGGGAGTTGTAAACGGCGTCTGGTCGGTGTGTGCGGCTCCAAAGGTTAATGAGCTGTGTGCTCTGTCGGAGGAAAAGGAGACAACGATGCTCTTTACGGTACAGGAGGCGTTACTCGCCCAAGGGGCCGCCGCAACGACACCACTCAGATCTCATTATCAGGCGTATTGATTAGTCATGGCCGCCTGCCCCTCCACCCACACACACACAGACCCTAAATGACATTCACAGACAGAGAAGTAGAAATGATTGCACTTCCCTCGCACACAGAGGCACTGCAAGGGTCCCTTAAATCCTGCAAGGATATGTTTTATTTAACCGAGAGCATCAAGAATTTCCTGCTATATATATATATATATATATATATATATATATATATATATATATATATATATATATATATATAAACTTCTATATAACTTCTTAGCCTGCAGATTTTTTTTTTTTTGCATGTGTTAAAAGTGAACAAGTTTTGGGCACGAAATTTAAAAAGATAGGACAGAAACATTTATTCAGCTTCCCTGTCAGAGTCTAGTTAGGATGACACATATGGGCTCTCTAGCGCCAATCAAAGGTCCCCACTCCCACACACACATTTCAGCAAACACACCTAGGAAAATGACACACTCCACATTCATAATGTGCTCGCTCTCACCCACACAGCCACTCCACGGGGGACAAACACGCGCTCGAACATACACGGACGTTTTACAGCCCCTAATGTGAAGCTGTCATTTTGTTCCAAGAGAAAATTGCTTTAATTAAAATTAGCACAGCGGTAATAGGTGAGCTGTTGAAAGGCTTGAACACTGCTCTGTGTCAGCCCACATGTTCCCAGCATCACGGATGAACCGTGTTTCCGTAACGCGGCCTTCCTGTGTTCTGGTGGCATCTGCACAGAAATCGCTGATATTAATCAGAGGATTTTTTAAAAAGTCATTAAGCCTCAGCTTTGGTTGGTTTATCACTCCTTTACAAACTGGCACATTTTCACATTTAGCCCTTTTGTTGGTTACATGTTTGCCAAGATGCAAAGAAATAAACTCTCAGGACCAGAAAAGAAATCCATCTCTAGATGGTAAAGTAACATATGCTGCCTCTTCGCCCCAACTTCCCACCTGCCATGACCTGCTCTCCTGTGGACGTGGGCATGGTGCCTGGCATCGGCAGCTCCTGGCAGCAGGTGGCTCCCCCACCTGGAAACCTGAAACTGGAAGAGCACGAGGATCAGACTGGCTTTGGTTAGGATAAGAACCTGAGGAAGGATTAGTGTGACAGAATGAAATGAAACCATCGTGGCTCAATCGTGCTGTTAAAATGCTTCAGAAAACAAAAGTGAGGCGTGATTTGTCTTCCTGTGGGAGGAATCCCGAGTCTTTAGTGAACTGCACTGACTGTGCTGTGTGTTCATCCTCCCCGGACGCTGCCGATGACTTTAAGGTACCAGAAAGAGCCTGAATCACTTTTGTACTGGAGCATGAAATTAAAAAATAAAGGACTCATGTGGCTATAAATTGATTTTTGCTTTCGATCTCAGTCAAGTAGTTTAAACAAAGTTTGGCACTTGATAACTTCCATACTCAGCTGAGCATTTCTATTGGTCCTTTAGCGGAAGCAGCAGAGAGGTTTGTGATTTGACAGGCGCACACAAACACCGACTTATTACTGATATTTATCAGTGTCCATACAAAGAATGACCTTCACACCTGCACGTCCGCCCGCGTCGGTCTAAGCTGTGTTTGAGTGATCAGGTCTTTGCTCTCATGTTCTCCTCGTGACACATTCAAGTGTTTCTTTACGACAAAGTTGTCTCGCGTAAGAATCGTCTTTGTATTATTGTGCCGAGACCACATTTGTGATTGGCTGCTCGCCCTGCGGGAGGCCGGAGTGGGTGGGGAGCTTTGAGAGTCGCTGCCTGCCTTCAGTCGTGTCTCGGAGCAAAGCGACTCTCAGCAGCAGCAGCAGCAGCAGCAGAAGAAGGAGGAACAAGCGGAGGCGCAGGAGGAGGAGAGCCGAGCACATCCTAAAGTTTGTAGCTGCAGCTGTCTGGACGCAGCGGACGCACGTACTGCGCACCTGAATCAGGTTGGTGTCGTATGACGGGCAGAGAGCTGCGGGCACGCAGCTCTGTAATGACTGCGACTGAAAAACAGCAGGCAGGCAGCGATCATTTAAGTAATCACAGCTCAAGTGTTCAGCGGGGCGCCTTCGTGTGTCGTCGTGTCGCTCCAAGTTCAAAAGTCCGCAGACGATCCGTTTGCCATTTGTGGCAAAACTTTCTCTGCTCTGTCCTCCTGGAGCTCAGCCCCAGCCTGCCAAAGCACTATTAGCTGATCAGTGTTTCTGCCAGAGAGCAGCAGCAAATGCTCCTGTAGGTTTGGGAATAAATGGGGGTGAAGATCGAAGGGTCGGACGACCCACACTGAAAACACAGACGCTGCTGCATCGTTCCCATCATCGTCTGATTGTTTCATCTGTTGGAAATGTTGTAAAAATGTTTCGTTTTTGCAGTTTTAAGAAGGTAACCTTAGATCAGTAACCACGTGACCTGCTCACCTGGATATGCTTGAAAAAAAAAACATGCTATGGCCCGCTGTACCATGAAATTACTCTGACTGTCCTCTTGAAAGACAGAATTCATTCTCTGCTCATAGCCCTGTGCAGGCCACCTTCAGGAACTACGGATTGAATTATCCTGCTGAAATGGGCTGTTGTTGTTGCTGCTCTCTGAGTGCCCTGCAGGGCATCAGGTAGGACAATAGGATGGCACAGGTGCATACGTCCTACACAAATGGCAGAACTGGGGTCATTTCAACGTTGGTCAGAATAAAAATAGACGTTGGTTTCATCGTGAATTGAATTTGCTCGTATATTTGAAATCCATCTGCACACTGTGATCGGCTCTGTGCAGCTATCGTGCAGTTTGGGTTTTGGCCTGTCCTGCACCGTATCGTTAACTTATCAAAGTATAAATCTGTGTCAGCCATTGGATGCTCCACAGCCTCCTTGGCTTCTTCCATCCATATTGTCTCCTGTTACAGTGACAACTGCTGAATAATTTACCGTGCCTCGCTAACTGTAATCAGGAATCCAAGTCTGGGTATCTGATGGTGATTGCTGAGCAGAGAGGTTCGGTGCTTTGGAGACCAGTTGGAGCTTTCAGATTAAAATGTAAGTGATACCCCAAAAAGAGAGCTATTTAATTGTCTTGGCTTAAAATAGAACCAATAAAAAGACTCGCTCCAGTGTCTACACTGTGCTGGCGGCTGCATATCAGTGAGGCAAAGTACAGCTTCATCTGTCTAAAGTACAGACAGACATCGTGCTGTAATGCATAGTTACATATTTCATAAAAACGTTTTGTTTTTCTTAAATACTCCATTGGTATCTCGCTGCACTGCAGCTTTTAGACTTCTTCTGTGGTTTTGCTTGCACATTGACGAGCCAAGACACCTTCATGCAAGGCAAACATGACAATCGAGAGCCATGGATTGCTTTCTCCTCCTGTATACAGACTAAATATGCAGGCAAACCGTAAGATTTTTACCTGGAAGAGTTGAGTTTGTACACAGCGTTCAGTTTGGATGAAGAGGAATTTACAGAAAAAGGAAGAAGTTAATGTGAAGTAATGGTCTGTGGCTACTCTCAGCTTACCAGTTCAGATAAAAACACAGCGTAGTAACGCTGAGTGCCACAGTCATCGAGTAATGACATCGAGAGATGGAAAGAAAAGAGGGAACCCAGGTGGGTTTAAGCCCGTCTTCCTCGCCTGTCAGGATCGACAGCATGGAGCACGTTATGTCTCACTGTGTCACTGTTATTAGCTTTGACATCATTTACTCTCTGTTGCTCACCAGGGTGGCTGCTTTATTACGTTGTTTGGCCCTCGTTTAAAATCGGCCGAATAAGGAGACAAAGTCGCTCGCGTGTCTTTGCTGCATCGTTTTAATTTCACTCCTGAAACGACTTCTTCGCGTGAACCTGAATCACCTGTATGTTACACTAAGCATGATTCATTTGGACTGTACATCATGTAGCACCACAGCCCAGTGAGCATAAACATCCCTTCTGCAGCAGGAAGGTAGAAATGACTTGTGTGTCAGAGGAGATGCAGCAAAGTCGCTGTAGGTCTTCAACGTTAACCAGTAAGAGTGACGTGGCCGGCTTGGATTCCTCGTTGAAGATCAGCCATCAAATATTCATCAAGCCCATAACTTATCAGCCTTCTGTATCTGACTCTGGGATTTATTTGCTCTGCTTCAGCTCGAAGCACTGACAGAAACTCCCCCACACGATTCTGTTAACTCCTCTGGAAAGAGAAAGGGAGACCAGTTCACTTACTGGAGTGACTCTGCCGATGGCTCATGATGCACGCTGTGCACAGAAGCTGTCCTTTCTTCTGCCCCAGGTATTTGGGAGGCTTAAAGGCAGACCAGATTTGCTGAACATTTCACCCTGATATTCTACTCTCACGGCGTTGGGTGGGGGCCGCTAGTTTTTATTCCCTCGTTGACTGAAAAGCATTGTTTTACGTCCGGACTCTGACTTTCAGGGTCATTTCCTTTTACTGTCCGGGAGAAAGCTTTTGCCTTTTTCCTTCTTTATGCTGACTCTCAGCCCTTTTCCACCTTGGATCTGAGCAAGTGTCGTGTGGGCAGGGCATGTAAAATATATGGCCGTCACCCTGGGCAGGCTGACTGGCTGGCACAGGTTCTGTTCTGTCCCAGTGGGCTTGACAGAATGGCTGTGATGGGAGGAAAGTGCTGCCTTCTGGCTTTAAGAGTGCTGACATCTCCATACTGCTCCTCACATGCACTCGCACGCCTTCCATCTCATCTGTTTGCTTCTCTTTCACCTCCTTCAGATTTCTTACCTGCAGATGCCCCCCCCCCCCCCCCCCCCCCCCGTTAGCTACACACCTCTGCTCTGTGTGAACTTACAGACTTGAGTCACAGATATTAGCGCCGCCACCTTCCTGCTTTTCTCTTTCCTCATCATTTGTCTGACCACTCCTCACTTCACCACCAGCTCTCTCTCTGAGGTCTTTCAAGGTGAGCTGCTGTATGTTCTTCGACTTATCTCTCATCCTCTTATCCGTTCTCTAAATTAATAAAAAAATGTTTCAAGAAGCCCACTCACGAGCCTTTGTCCACCCACTGCTGATCTGCTCAAACTTGTGAACTGGTCTCCTTTCATCCTCATCATTGTGTGAATATTTCATGTCTGTGATTTGTGAATTAAACATAGGATCTAGGCAGATATGATTGGGCTGACATTTATTCACACTGACTGGTGGGACGGATGGGTTCGACCTGATTAGAGCTGCGGTGGTGAACAGGAGCGTCCTGTCAGCACACCTGCATCGGTGAGGTAGACGTGTTCTCAGCAGTCTCTTTGCTTTGAGTCGACCCCCAAAGGTCTCATAAATAGGAAAAAATGACATTTATAGTTTAGAGAGTCACGACTTGGTCCAATAAAATTCACTCTGTGAGTGTGTGCATTTAATCTTTCTGGGGTTTTTAGTAATACTTTTATAGCTGCTAATATTTTCTATGACATTTATTTTACAGTAACCTTATTTAGCAGTGGAGGAGGGCAATAAAACACTGAACACACCATGCAATGCTCTTAATATCCAAACAAAGGTCTTTTATGCTCTGAAATCATGGCCAAATATTTCAACTCTGTCTGTGTAACGCTTTCTATTAGCACACAAGAACACACCGGAAAGTTGGGAATATATTTTTAAGCTAATAAATCTCATGATTTTCCTATTGTTTTATTCCTTCCCTGTAGCACTGATATTTTACATTTCTTGAGCTGCGTTTTAATATTTAAATTGAATTAACTCCAGTGAAACAGTCCATAAAATACAAGGAGAGCTGCTTATCCCCACTAATCTGGAAAGTGGTGTATATATGTCCAGCTTTCAGAAACTGTAGTTGAAAACGGTGGCATTTACTAAGTGTTCACTTTTAAGGTGTTTTCCTCATGCATTAAAGGTATTTATACATATATTGTACATAAACCATCTGTACAGTATGTCCCGTGTTACAAAATAACTTATAAGGCCTTGCACGGCCTAGAATTTCTTTATTTTGTAGTTAATCCCATATAGAGAAAAAATAAAAAACATTTACAGTGTAGCTCATTAGACTTCAGTCGCCTCCGTCACTCACTACAGACCTCTCTGCATTGAATCATATCTGTTATTAACCTCTGTCTCTCTTCCACAGCATGTCTTTATCCTGTCTTCCTTCTCTCACCCCAACCAATCACAGCAGTTGGCCCCGCCCCTCCCTGAGCCTGGTTCTGTTGGAGGTTTCTTCCTGTTAAAAGGGAGTTTTTCCTTCCCACTGTCGCCAAAGTGCTTGCTCATAGGGGGTCATATGATTGTTGGGTTTTTCTCTCTATGTATTATTGTAGGGTCAACCTTACAGTATAAAGCACCTTGAGGCGACTGTTGTTGTGGCACTGGATAAATCAAATTGAATAGACGGTCTCGGTCTTTATCGATGATTTTCCCTTCCTCACTTCAAATTCAAATTCAAATTCAAATTTTTTCTATGGAGCATGTTTTGTTAAACTTGTGTTTTGCCTGATGACAACAGCAACAGGCTGCAGCCCCAACATGTCCCCGAGTAGGATAAGCAGTTAAGACAATGGATGGTTGGATGGATTGTAAGTTAGCAGGAATTGGACCTTTGAGTAATAAGTGTGTGTGAAGGTGGCTGTAGGTGCTAGCTGCTGCCCACCATGACGTCAGCTAATTCACATCACTGAACTTCAGCTCTCGATTGTGTTTTTTGGCGTTTGTCTCTGTTGCAGCATTTATAATTGGATTGTATCACAAATAATACAGCTTCTTGATTAGTTAACTGTAATGGCAACCCGTCCAAGAACTCTGCCGGGTACTAACCTCTTCTATGAGCATGGTCTCCTCTAGCTCCGAAACAACATCACCTAGCATTGACCACAGTACTAAATAGAGCAGGGCGATATGACCAAAAATATTTATCACGATATATATTTGAAAATTTGCGATAACGATATAACTGACGATATAATTGACACGAGACAAAATACTTTACAACTCCACAACTTTGATGGGTTTTTGCACTAATAATGTATCTTCACTTAAACAAGCAGCTGTTTTTTATCTGCACTAAAGTTATATGAAAATGTAACAGTGCAAATGCAAATTCCTCGCTGACAGTTTAACCAAAAGGCATTTCCAGTGGAAACTGGCCGACATATCCTGAGCACAACCATGTATAATATCCACAGAACTTAAAAAGAGCTTATACACACACAATATGGTAACATTATGTTGAAGCACAGTACGTATCACTCCGCGAGGCTCCGCCTACAATAGCCGTAATGCTCCAACAATCCATCAAGCGGTGCGGCTTCGTAGCTTAGCAAAGTCGTACTGAAGCATTTGACAGATTTTCGAGCGCCGTGCACATAAAATCGTTTCGAGGTCAGTAAACACAACCAGAGTTCATACATAAGGCACACGGGATTATAAGGGGCTCTGTCGACTTTCAGAAAAATCAAAGGATTGATTTTAAGTGCGCCGTATTTTCCAAACAACACGGTAATAACGACGGCCCGCTAGCATGCGCTACCAAAAATAGTGCTTTGTTGTGTGTCTGACGGACCAAAGCTAAACCAGTTCTACACCAGTGAAGCTGCAGCATTTTTACAAACCAGTTCTGGTTCATCGTTTCATTCAACGATCCGCTTTCGCTCTTCTCATTCTCCGTCGCCGCCATGTGCTTATGTAAACAAAGGCACTGCGCATGCGCATTTTACCCACATTCTATCGCCATTTCATTTTCTTATGGTTGCCCCACATTACACCGGTATCACCGTGAACGGTATGATATGGCCCAGCCCCAGTACTAAATCACTGCTTTAAAACAGGAAGTAATCAGTGGTTGATGTCACAGTAACTACAGTTATGTAGAGCCCATAACATACCATTGTTACAGCTCAGAGTTGGATCTGCATTATGACCATGAAACATGTATATTGCGGGTTGTTGTGCACGATTTTGTCAATATTAATCCAAAGAAACATGTCAAAGGTGGACGGCACACGTACACTATAATGGGCATATCAGTAAATATGCACAGTTTATGTCTGTAGAGCTTGATTTGGTATGAATGTGTATCGGTTAACTCCTCACATCTGCACGCCTTGCACAATGAATGTTTAAATGTTAAGGATCCAGGTCACAGCAGGACTTCCAGTCCCGTTCCTTCACTGAGCCACAGGATCCTTCAAAATATTCCCTGTTGACAGTCAGACGCAGCTTCAGGCTGTCAGAAAGAGTGACACGAACATCCCGGCGAGAGGACGCAGCACGCTGGACACTAAGTACACAGCAGGCCCCTCCCCCTAATGTCAGTAGACTTGATCCCACTTTTCTTTGGAGTAACACGCAGGTCAGTGTACAGCACACGAGTCTCTCGGGGATTTAAGCCTCGCTGTGCTCATGTAGAGCAGAAGGCCTGTCTTTAAAATTAAAAAACGAATCAACAGTGATGAAGAATCTTGTTTTATTTCACTGTTGATGCAGGGGTGACCTTGAGGCCTAAATATGCTGATAGAGAAACGAGACTTGTGCTCATCTGGGCTGTGATAAAATGATAGATCGCAGCTTTGAAGATGGATTTGTTCAGCTGCTGTTGAGAATCACAGAAGCCCTGTTTTTGCCCCTTTGCTCCCTCGTCTGTGCACAGCTCCATTTGTCTTTGCCTGTTTCTTCATCCCTTGTTTCTCCTGGTTCACTACATCAAAGGTTTCACGTGAACCGTCACCAAGAAAGTTTCCTGTAGAAGCGCCTGATCTCCAAACGTCTGTGTGGGAGCACGTCTCTGGATGTGTTTCTGTGGACTGACGGGTCCCTCAGTATGAAGTGTGTTGCGCTCTCTGTTATTTGCATCTACCTTTTTGTTTTCAGAGGTCAGCAGTCTTGAGTGCACTGCTGTCTCATTTGCATGTCTACTCAGTAAAAGAACAGGATGCTCGCTCTCACTTTGTGTTGTTATATCTGTCCTCGCACACACATACACACCTTCTCATCCAAATGTGTCCACGGAGCCGAACGAATGGCTGTCGGAACACTGGAATATTTAATTGGCCGACTTTATCACCATTACTGTAGCCACTGACTGTCTGCCAGCCCAATTATGACGGGCTATCTGCTGGCCAAGAGTAAAAAGTGCAACGGCTGCACAGACGCTCGGTGCTGTCTCAGTTTAAATGCTAAAAATACCTGTTAGACAGTCGTGCGCGGGTCATTAAATGTTTTTATGCTTGCATATGTACACGAGACCGGAGCTGCTGTGAACTCCAGGTTCAAGCCAGACGCGTCTGAGATCGTTAAGGTGGATTTTTATTTTTATTTTTGGAAGTACGTTTGTTGTACACAATGCAAGGTGACCCGGTCCCTGTTGTCCTCATTAGCCAATTGTCAACTCCCTTAGGCGACAAATGAAGCGAGACAGTCGTGCACATATGAAAGTCCCCCAAACCAGTGTCTCATCAGTGCTACCAAAGAGCTTCAGCAGGAGCCTCCAGCTCTTTGAATATATGCGTGCATGTGTGTGCAGTTTATGGGCAGATATGTTTTTCTGATGCCCTGGAAACAGCATTACTCCTCCGATGATGGAGTGGGGATGCCCACCTGAGCTGGTGGATCTCATGCAGCTGCCCTTTGCCTTTTCTTCAGGTCCACTTTATCTTCATAAGTAGCAAATTGGAAAGGGTTAATTCAATTCCCAGCAGGCTGTGGCTGGGAACATTTACCATCTCTTGCTTTCGCTCCCTCTCCTCCCTTTCTCTTTGTTTCTAAAGTCTAATTACTTTTAGAGAGTGGCTTTACTCAGGCTATAAATAATGACAAATCAAGGCTGTCTCTACACTGAACCTTTACAGCCTTGCACGGCTGGCTATCTGTGTACATGAAGCGGTAGGACGGTTGTGGTCTGTGCAACTTGTGTTGGCTGAAAAGACGATGCAGGGTTTGGGTGTGAAATTTGCATGAGAGTGGGTATCGTGGGCGGAGAGCGGCAGCCAAAAGATGATGGAGACCACAGGGCAAAGAAAATATCATTTCTAATTCATTTTTACAGAAAGGCGCCGCAGGTTTGCCTTTGCTGCCCAAAGATGGACCAAAATATAATCAGTATATGAAAAGTTATGATGAATTCTTACGTGATACTAAGCGTGTACTTGTGTTCAGCATTCAGCTGCTTCGCCGCCTTTTATAAAAATGTAACTATTTTTGTCTTTGTTTAGTATTTAGATGAATAATCTACAGTAAATGGTCTGTATTTGTATAGCTTTACTAGTCCCTAAGGACCCAAAGCGCTTTACATATCCAGTCATCCACCCATTCACACACACATTCACACACAGGTGATGGCAGCTACATTGTAGCCACAGCCACCCTGGGGCGCACTGACAGAGGCGAGGCTGCCGGACACTGGCGCCACCGGGCCCTCTGACCACCACCAGCAGGCAACGGGTGAAGTGTCTTGCCCAAGGACACAAGGACTGAGACTGTCGGAGCCGGGCTTTGAACCGGCAACCTTCTGGTGAACTGCCACCTCTTGAGCACGATCGCCCCCTGCTTTTATCTTCACCACCACATTATACAGAGAGAGCTGATGATGTGGTGGCTGGAGACACTAACACAGACCCCCATTTGTGTGGCCGCCTAATACTCCAAGTATTATACGAGTCCTAGTTTTGCTGTAAATATTTCCCCCTAGTGTCTCTGTCTGTCTGTGTCCTCATCCTACGCCTGCTGTGTACGTCTGAGTGGTGCTAAAGAGAACAAGAGTCTGCCCACTGTTGCACTGTCTGTTTTTGCTGGTGCACTCTTTGTATGTCTGTGTGAGAGGTGTGCGTTTAACGGCTTTTTGACGAAGACTGACGAATGTCCGTTTCATTCCTCTTCATCTCAGGGGTCTCGTCACTGCCTGGAGGAAGTGTCCTGGAGGAGAGATGGAGTGGGCGAGAGCTAATGCGAGACGAGGCTGATGGACGTGTGTGCGCGCGTGTGTGATGGTGGGAGTGAGACTTAACGAGGAGGAAAATAAGCTGAGCAATCTCTCTGTCCTCCCTCTACCTCCCAACGACTTACACACACACACACACACACACACACACACACACACACACACACACACACACACTCACACACTCACTCTCTCTCTCTGTGAAACCTTATCTACAGTATGTGGCCAAAAAAATCGACTTCTCTGTATCCTGTATGTTTTACACTCACGGTTCTTCAGTCCAGCTCATTGCTTGAATAAATCAATATACATTAGCCACGTATGATAAATTTCACTATTTCAAATACAATAAATTGTTTTTATTAAATTCTTTTTCACCAAGTAATTAGAGTGATTAGAATCAGATGAAGAGGTTACATTTGTAAGTTACATGCATGCACGTTGCAGGTTTAAAATAAGACTTTACATGCCTTTGATAAATAGACTTTATTAATCTTTCACTGGGTAAATTCAATAATTACAGCAGCACAAGGCCGAGGAAGAAAAAGTCCATCAGAAATTTATTAGAAACCAATAAAAATTGCAAAATTAAAATAAATAAATAAATAAAGACGGGGTACAACAAAAGTGCAAAAATGAATGAAATACAAAGGTAACTTGTACTATATACACGCGGTACAATATGCACGATAATATTTTTATGTACCTAAACTGCAGCAGAATGATACACGTGTGTATTTGTGGTTGTATGTTGCACTTTTTCCATGCAGGAGTCCAGCTGCTGTGACGTCTTCACTTTGGTATTAAGCTTCTAGCTTTGGATGAGAGCCTGGAATGCTAAGCTATCAGCTAACGTTAGCTTGCTGGATAGCTTCAGCGCTGATACCTGCTGGTCTGTGCTAACAGACTGATAAACAGTGCTGCAGTTTAACACTGAGCACAGACCAGACTGTCAGTACAGTTTGCCATACAGGAAGTGTCAGATTATTGTGTAGAAAAATGCTCAAAGAGGTCGCAGTGAGTTATGTCCCTGCACAGTTATTATTACAGCAAACGAAAGCTACAGAGACACTAAACATATTTTGACCTCATCAGAACATGTTGGTCATGTTAGCTGGTTAAAGTCTGTCGGGGTTGACTTGCTTTCAGAGTCTCAAGTGGCCATTAGTGGAACTGCAGCAGTTTTCTGTTTGTCTACATTCTTTAGTCATTGATGTTATTAATGACATTTTAATTTTATCACTTACTAAAAATAAGAATGTAACAAGTACATTACTGGATTAGAGTTCACTTTCATTGGACGTCTGATGTTTGTCTGCTATTTTATTGCAACTTGTTACATTTACCTTTGATCTCACCCGTTTCTACAAAAGCTACAATATGCTATACCAAGACCTCCTACCAAAAACGTGTTATTTATGTCATTAACAGGTCATGTTATTATATTTATGATGAAAATTACAGTCTCTACTAACAGCTGTCCAATTATTTCAAACAATAAATTACACTCAAAAACATGTTTAAGCCCAAAATGTTGACTTTAAGAAACTGAAAAACATTTACGTGTAAACAAAGTAAAATGGAAATTTATCCAATCCAACTAGATGTAAACTGAATGTTTATCAATCAAGCATAGTTACCTTAAAGATGAATTATTTGACTGAATCAACCTTTGATTTTCTATATTTCAGTGACCTTTTACTCAAAATGATTGCTTCATGTTTACGAGGCAAATGATCATTTTCTTTGAGAGTATTCCAGCTGGTCGTGCTGGTTGAAGTTCATCATGCTGCTGGAAATCTGCTGCTGCTGCATGTTAGATAGAAATGCTGTACGTTATAAATACATTATAGAACTACTGACCCGCGACATCAAGAGCTTTGAAATGAGTCTTTTCAGTTTAGACAGCAGTCTGTGCAACAGCCCCACCTCTGAGTGGTATCAAAATACACCAAGTATGTTAAGTGGTTTGTATAAGTGAGCCACAAATAAACTGAGAGGTTAAACATTGAGTCTGTGAACGCAGCTTTTCTCCTACGAAACGCTGAAGACGTCCAGATGAATCAACGTTCGGGGATTTCCTCGCCTGGTTGATCGAGCATGCGTCAGGATTATAAACCAGTTCCAACATTTACAAAACTGTAGCAACAGTTTCAAAGCTTCTCCCGCGTTTCAGACGTGTGACGCCGTCCGTTCACATCGTCCTCGTCTTTGAAATCGGTTTCAAGGTTTTCGCTGATCACGTCACTCAGAGGCCAAACATCTGGAGCTGCCGGCACGTGCGCAGCAGCTCTGTTTCGTACACGCATGGATGTGCACGTTAGGGTTAGCCCCGGCGCTCATGTTTTTACACTAAAAACATGAGGGCAGGTGCTGAAATAGGAACAGCCTGCTGCCGGTCTGGGGCAGCAGGCTGATGAAGCAGCAGATAGAAAACCTTTAAACTGAACCCGGGACACAGAGAGGGACGGCAAAGGCATTCTGCCATCGTCACGCAGAGGAGAGTCAGTCCAGTCTGTGCCAGCAAACCTCTCCTCTGTACTGCTGCCTGTTCGCCACAGGAACTCCTGCTCTGTTCATCCATCTTTCGCTCCTCCTACACTCCTGTTTGACTCCCTGTACATCGAGTCGCTCGCTTGTTTTTCTTCTTTAATGCAGCCATAATGTTCTGTGCAGGGCGGCTGTGAATCATGAAAATTCTTAATCCCTGCACTAATTTCCCTTAAATGACAATTTCAATTGTCCTTCTTTTTCACCCATCTCTCCCACTCACTGCTCTCTTATGACCACATGTGACCCCTCCTCTTGGTATCATGTTTATTTAAGCAAATAGCGTAGCCGCCACCCATCAGACAGGTGAGCAGGTAAAAATGCTTTCGTATCATCTTTCCTCAACTATTTGAAACCTGGTCGGCCGCAGGAGATTTTAGATTATTAATGAGGCTCCTCAGCACATTGTCTTCCCCTGAGTGAGCGAGTGAATGAAAGTCCTGGTGTAACAGTGCACCGACAAATACGGGCGAGGCAGCGTGGTATCGGTGTTTATAATCGTGCATTCATTACTGCTAATGTGGCTGTAATGGCAGCGTAATCAGAGTCCTAATTGAGAGTCATTATCAGGATGCTGGTGCTGTGTTCTCCTCACAGATGGTTTATATCACTGTCACTGCTGCTTATTAAGCACAGGGTTGTAATAATCACATTGTGGGGAAAATGACTTCATCTTCTTGTTACGCTTCACATTAAAAACGGTGCATCCTATTGGTGCAAATTTGAATGTCATGATTTTAGGCATATAGAGACGAGGGGCAATGTTCTAACCAGGTGGCTTTCTTTGGTGTTTCTTTCAGGTGTGGGAGTGGTTGCTCAGCTTAATCCGGACAATCTCACGACGCTTGGCCCGCTTCGTATCGGCCGAGGAGTGGAACGAGCCCATAAAAAGATTCTGCCAATCTGCATCTGGATGAAGACACTCTTCATCTGTGACCGACAGCCTAACGCATCAGATAAACATTTTCTACCTCTCGCTGCTTCTCTGCTTGTCAAGAAGGGCGTTTTTCTGAAGCGATCACCCCAGAAGGAGGTGCCGGAAAGGAGTGGCTTCAGCATTTGACAGCTCTGACCCACTTATCACGCTCCAGCCGGTCGAAGGGAAAACTTGGCATTTAGCAGACAGCTTCAGGAAAGGTTATGCATTGTTTTATATTCAGGGCCACTGAGCAGCTGACCTCCCAATCTGATTAGCTCCATACCAACAGCCACACATGTGCCCACACAGGCGCGCGCACACCGGGCTGCCGGCCTCTGCAGGCGCTTTAATAGTGCGCCGCTCGTGTCTGCGTTTCACTTTAGCGTCACAACACGGAGACGCGCGCTGAAACAGCTGAACCCAACTTGGTGTTAGAAGTCCATCAGCGCTCTTAACTCCCTTAGAGCACGCTGACCTTGACCGCCATCAGTGACATTTGCGTTAGCGGGAGGCGGTGTCACGTCCTGTCTGCTCTGTGAGACGGAGTGAGAATGAGAGCTGGCGTGGCTCCGATAAATACACTAAAAACATGAGCGCCGGAGGGCAGGCGCTGAAATAGGAACGGCTGAGCGTCATTAGACTTTTTAGGCAAATGTGTTACACAAAAAATAGTCCTTATTAATTGAAAAGTGTGTGTGTTTGACACACTGTCAGAACACATGAGAGTCAAAGCTGTCTGGGTCATGTCACTTTGACTGGCCTACATTTGATCCAATAAAGTGGCGACCATGGGACTGCGCTCATCGTAGACAAACGCTCTGCGGTCCTCGCTCGGTAACTATTCTTCTAAAAATAAATAAACAGGGTCTGCAATATTAAAAACTTTCAACATTTCCTAAATGAACGCCTTCCCTTCCTTCTCCGCACCTCCACCCAACACACCAACCATCCAGTCAGTGTGTAAGCCCTGTCTTCGGGCCCCGTGGAGGATGAACGATGTGCCCACGCTTGACTACGAGTTGCTGCTGTCCCCAGCCAGCTCCTCCCTCACCGGCAATCATGGCGGCGGCAGCAGCAGCCCTCCTCTGGCCTTGGTCGGGGTGGACACGGAGCAGCGTACCGCTTTGGCCTTTGTAGGCCTCCTCATGCTCTTCTTAGTCTTCCTGCTGGTCAGATGCTTCAGGATCCTTCTGGACCCCTACAGCCGCATGCCTGCATCATCCTGGACTGACCACAAGGAGGGGCTAGAGAGGGGTCAGTTTGATTATGCACTGGTGTAGGGGGGCACGGCGCAGGGGAGCGTGCCATTGCACACAGACACTGTTTTAAAGCACGGACTGGTTTAGAGGGACATAACATTGTGACTGCACTGCTTAAGAAGGACGTCAACTATTGCAGGAAGTTTGTACTGAGTCACTGTCATCGTGTACTGGTGTAAATACGCGGCTGCAGGACCACAGGTAACCATAACGACTGTGGTTCGACATGAGGCTCGACGCACAGCTGCCTTAACCAGACCTACTGTAACAGGGGAACCATGCTACCCAGGCCACAGCATCACTTTAGGGCTAGCTGGACAGGATTTGGGAAATATTCACTCACAACTAACCTCAAAGCTAGATTTCTTTTTTTTCTTTTTTTTTTAAAACCCACTCCACTTGCATAAACACTAGGGGTGCAATGATACACAAAATTCACGGTTCGGTTCGATATTTTTTCGATACAAAAAATGTTCGTGCCTTTTTAATTTGTCATTTATTAAAATTATAAATATATATTTTAACTCAAAAGTACAGTTTTTAAATTTAATGTTGCTGAAACAACAAAGTAATAAAAAATAAATCTGATGGAGGAATCCCTCATCTTTGGAAAAGAGAGTTTATTACAGAGAAATGGCTCTTTCAAAATAAAAGCTATACTATAGCTTCTTCTGGGCTATATTCTCAGCAGCATATTAAACATATCAGGTCCCCATAAGGAGAATCCTGTGCTAACGGCTGTCTAAATGACTCGGGTAAAGTTTGTAGCATGCTGCTTGTTGTTTTTGTCTGCTTCCACTTGTCTTTGCACTAGGATGCTGTCGGAGTAAATGTGCAGTCATATTCGTTGTGTTCCCACTAGTGCTGTCAGCGTTAATCTGAAATGACGTTAACGCCACAACACGGCAAATCTCCGTTAACGAGCTACCGCGGATCGCCCTGAGCGTGGGGCTGGACGGCCAACACGTTAACGAGCTAACTGCGCTAACACACTAGCTCCCACCCATGTAATTGAGCATTGCGTGGCACATCCAACATACTGTTTTACTTCAGTCCATGACGCGCTTACCTTCAGGGTCATACGCCACATGAAGACCAAAATAGTTCCAAAGGCCAGATCTGAATGAGGGTGGGGGAGGTTCAATTTGCCATGTTGCAAGGAGAGCTTAGCTTCTGTCTTGCTAGCTTGCCCTGTGCTCAGTGGATCTGCGCTCGACAGTGCAGCCTAGGCAGAGTAGTCGAATGCAGATTCACTGAGCGCTCAACACAGACAGCATCGTCAGAAGGAAAGTTTATAAAATAAATTACAAATGTTGTATTGTTCGATACATATGAGTACCGAACCGGAAGCACTGTATCGAACGGTTCAATATCGATACGAGTATCGTTGCACCCCTAATAAACACAGCCAGAGCTTAGCTGAAGGAGTTTACATTTAAGCAGATGCCCCTTTAATGAACCGAAGCCCGTCACGAAGCGTGTGACCTTTCAGTGCTTGGCGAGGAGCACAAACACTCACCTTTATCGTGCTTATTCTGACTGCTTACACTGAACAGTTCCAGATGCTTTTAAGGCCCAAGCAGGTCGTTTGTGGCACTATAAAAATATTGTCCGTGTATATTTTGTCTGTGTCTGTAACTGAGAAGCCATACTGAAACTATATAATCCCGTATTACTGCGAGTAGAGTTTGTGTTAGCCGGTCGTGTCCTTTGCTGTAGTCAGCCTGCTGAGCGTGTTGAGGCAAACTGCAACCTTTAGGCGAAACAAAGCTTTATTTTTCTATTCTCGACTCAGGTTTTGGAGTCTCCTTTTTGCTATCCTTTTCTCTCTTCCTCTTACTGTGTAAACCTTTAGACTCTAGAACTTTGAGCTAGTCCTGCAGCCCAGTCTTAGGAGGAAAACACTTTGCTTTTTTGAGTTTTGTAATTCAATATTTTTCTGACTATACGCTTTGTTTTTGATACGCTGGAGTGAAACAGTGAAAAACTATGATTTTCTTCTTCAAGTACTCTTATATAACTTCCACTGATGCTGGACTGTGTGTGTAGTCCATGTTGTTCATGTTTGAAATGAAATAAAAGGACTGCTAGTTAAAGTCTCCTCGTGTCACTTTTGCTGTGGGCATTTACAGACTCGGCTCCTTTTAAATCTTCTGTTTACGAGGAGCAGCCAATCAGAGGAAAGTTGTCTTAAATGAAACGAGGCCTTAAAAGGAGACGAGATAAGCAGCTGTTTCGTGCACCGAGGCCCGCTGGACCTTTTTAAAAATGTATTATTTTGAAGTGCAGATAATAAATCTAGTGTTTTTCTTGCCCCAGCTAATGATCTCTGCATGTTCTCACTACATCATGACCCTCTTCTGTGGCCTTCCTCTTTGTCCAGTATTTGTGCTGTCCCTCTGGACATGTCCGAACCCTCTCAGCTTCTCTAACCTTGTCTCCAAACCCCACACGCTCATCTCCAGCCGGTCCACCCTGCCTCCACTCTCGCCTTCACCTCTCTCGTGCAGTGTCTGATAGCTGACCTCCAGGTATTTCAACTCCTGCTTCCATCTTCATTGTTACACACATGCTTTCATTCCTCTTCTCCCCAGAGCACACCCCCACCTCTCCAGGCTCTCCTCCGCCTGATCTCGCTACAGATCAGTCCACGGAGACTCCTCCCTGACTTCATCTGTCAGCCTGTCTGTCGCCATCATAAACACCACGGGGGTCAGAGCAGGTCACTGATGTTAGTTCAGCCACCTGTCACACCTCATGCCTCAGTTCCTCTTTTAGCACTCTATCGTATGCGTTCTCCACAAAGACGCAGTACCAAGAATACACAACTTAAAAATATAACCCACAATACTTTATTGCCATTTATGTCAGTGGACAAAGGTTTACAATATAATAGGAAGGACTCTAAGTTTTACAGACTGCCCTTTGGTGTCATAAATCTTTGGTTTTCAGAGATGATGGCACAGGATGTCCCGCGATGGCTGCTTTATTGCGTGATCCTCATCTTGTAGATGCTGTGTGACTGGATGATTGTCATATCAGCTTTCAGTTAAACTCTGGGATCAACAGGTGTGACAAATGCTGCTTTCGTTAAGCACAGGATACCTCGGCGATGATGACGATATTCAAGTCTGACGCTGAAGCTGAGATACAGTAAGCACAGGCAACACGGTGCCCTTTCAAAAACATAGTGGCAAGTTTAAAAAAACATCAAAATACAAAATGAGAATAAAGATACAAAGTATACAAAGGTTCCCAGGTTAGAACGTGGTTACGTGTTAGAAACGTCGTCTTCGATGAAATGCCTCAAGTGTTCAAAGAGAAGGGTTAGCATTTAGCACCACAGGTCCGAGCACGGTGGCATGTCGGCCTCGATCGTTGTACACACAGTGTAAGCTTCCCTACTTGTTGTGATAAAAGAGCTCCTGATCGTCTCAAAGACTGATCTGACTGCAGCAGCCTTAACGCGTCAGTCAGTGGTGACCAAGCGCATGCTCGCTTTTGGTCAATCTGAGTATTTGGTCTGGCAGCTGTGACATTTAAAAAAAAATCTACATTTCACTTAAAAATATACAATTAAATCTTCAAGAAGCAAGTTTAATAATAATAATAATATTGGTTTATCAGCACTGAGACAAAAGATGGAGACAACCGCAATAAAACCTGGTAAAAACAACAGACTGCGCTTCTTCTACAGCGTTTGGTATCATGTAGCACCTTTTTCCCCTCAGGAGGAAAAAAATCATGACAAAGGATGTATGACCTGAAGCATATTCTTGTTTTTGTGAGGTTTTGCGTTCTAATGTGCAAGCCCTTACTCTGTAAAGCACTGCTGTTAGTTACAGCTTAGCATGTCGTGTACCTTTGAGGCTGCTACTGCATTCACGTGTACGTCCCTTCAGCTGTTTTCACACATGAATTCTGGGAAGCGTCGGGAGGACGGGGTTGGTACGACGTCCCACACGGCAGGAGATGGTTCTGGCTTCTGGAGATGCTCCGTTTGCTTTGGACGGTGCCGTCTGTGTAGAGCGTGCAAGAAGGCGAGAGCGACGCCCGTTTGGTGAATTCAACAGATGCTCTCGAGTTCAAGTGAAATGGACGTCTGTGTCCTCAGGGCTGCAGTGCACGTAAATACGGCTCAGTCCTCAGACTCACGGTGAAGCCAAACAAGGCAGATAAAGTCAGCTTAATGTCATTAAATGTGTGACTGCAGTAAAGAAGCTGCAAGGCTCTGACAGCCAACACTGTAGGAAGACTGTTGGTTACATGAAGGCTCACAGGTCCTGAATCGGTGAAGTCAAAATCACTGAAAGCTTAGATCAGGTCAGATCAGGTATTTATCTTCTTTAAAGTCTCCGAGCTACTCGCTGCTGCATTCCCTGCTCACGGTGGATGCTGAGGGACATTAGCACCCTCTGTTGTTTGAAAGTTAGCATCACAGCATGTTGTTGAGAAGTACTGAGGTAACCGAACGTGACAACACACACGCGCAAACACGCAGGACCAACGTCAGGCACACGAGAGGAGAGCTTACTGTTTTCTAAAAAGACTCGTTGGATATCAAACGGAGAGCGAACGTTGCAGTCCTTTGTGTTTCTGAACAGCACAAATACAATAAATGACTTCCTAGGATACGTGAAGGGCCCAAGATCACAGAGAAGGGAGCTTGTTCTTAGACCAGAGTGGCACGCTTATCTTCAACCTTATTTTTCTCGACGCTACACAATGACGTCTGTAGATGCTGCCTGTGATTTAAATACTCGTCTAAACGCAGTTCTCAGCACTTCACTTCTAATTAAAGCTTTGTTTGTGTCTCATCTACAAAAGTGCTTCATGGACTCGTGAGCCTCCTGCCTGCTTTTGTTTGGGTGGAGGTGGCCGTGGTCCAAGCACAAAGACACCTCTCTGCGTCTCCTCCGCTGGGTCTCCGGGTGGAGAACGAGCGCTGGGGCGGGTAGGAGTGGAGGGGAAAACAAAAGCACAAAAACACAAAACAAGAACACAGAATAAATTGAACATTAACAAGGTGGTGGTAGAGCTGACTCAGTCTTTCGTAGCCCTCGATTTCCCCGTCAGTGAGGGGGTCCTGTAGGGGACTCTGTGTAGGAGTTACTGGATAAAAGGTTAAAAGGCTTTAGAGATCAGTCCAGAGCAGGATGGCACTCTGGGCTCAGTGCAGGTGGACGTGGAGCTTGATGCGCAGGGCGTCACCTATCTCCCCTTGTAGGTAGTCAATGTCATGCTGCTTTTCTAGTTGGTGCAGTTTTCGGGGCCCAAACAGCCGAAGGCTGGCAATCTCCAGCCGGTAAGATCCAGGTGGAGGCGGCTTCTTGCCGAGTCGGAGCACGCTCTTTCCGTCGCGGCGTTCCAGCAGGTGGAAATGTTCGTCGGCGTTGCCGTGGGTTATGACGTAACGGACGTGGTGCTCCAGGGGCTGCAGGGCGGGCAGAAGCTCGAGCAGAGGCTCCTTGTTGAGCAAGGAGGCCAGAGAGATGTTAACAGGGATGGAGGCCTGCGTGTCCACACTGGCCATGCTGACTGCTGCTTCCTGCAGGGGGAGCGAGGATGCAGAGGATGGCTGTCAGTTCTCATAATCTAAGAAAGTTCAACCTGAAACCAGAAGGAGCAACAAATATACCTGACTGAGCTCATTCTCATCAGCATCGCGCTTGTGTCGTCCATTCTTTCCTCCTCCATTGATCTTACATTCGTAGCAGGCCTCGGGAGACAGGCTGTCTTCATCCTTACCCTCGACGTACTGGCCTGGGAAGCCTGAGCCGGTTATGCAGTGACTGGGTGGAGACGAGCACATCAGCAAAGTTCAGCGTGTGCACAGAGAAAATTCGTTTCACGATCAGCATCGGGAAAAATGTTTTGGTGAAATGTGAGCCCCTCACCCCTGTCCTGCTCTGTAGAAACCTCCAGGACAGCCACACAGGTAGCCTCCATCAGTGTTGGAGCAGCCATAGATGCAGGGGTTTGTGGACGTGGTGCACTCGTTCACATCTTGGCAGCCACCGGCACCCTGATCAAAGTCAAAGCCAGAGGGACACACGCACTTGTAGCTGCCCAGCGTGTTGTAGCAGGAGGCCGAGCCGCAAACCGACGCTCCCTGACACTCGTTCTCATCTGCAGTGAAAGAAGAGAGGAAGTTCTTAACTTCTTATGCACTCGCTGACCACCTGTGTTAACCAGCTGAACTGCTAGTTAACACAGATATCACCAGCTAGTTACATGGTAGTGACCTGAAGCATTTAGGCTTGTAAACATGTAGGTAAGGGTGTATGTCTGTTGGAGGCAGCGAGGCTGGTGTTTCAGAAACTGCTGGGACTTCTAGGGTTTACAGAGAGCTGTCATGAAGACTCCAAGCAGGTCCAGTGGCCGGTAGGTGTGTATTAAAACATTTCTGTTGTTTATCAATGAATGAACAGCAGAGGATGCAGAAAACACTGAAATGTTACACTAAACTTGCACAGACGCTCTAATAGGAAAAAAGGAAATGTATTTATTTGTGGCAGCAGATGATAAAATAAATAACATTTTTATTTATCCTTTCAGGACAGAATCACAAAGTGCTGCACATAAGATTACAAGTCACAAAAAGATTTAAAAAGACAAAATAAAACTGGCAAAAAATGAACCAAAAGCAGTTTTAAAAAGGTGAGTTTTGAGTTGTTTTTTAAAAACAGCTGCTGCGTCCACAGTTAATGTTGGGGGGGAGAGTCCACAGTCTGGGGGCCACAGTGACAAAAGCTCTGTCACCCTCAGTCCTCCTCTTAGTATTTTTTATAGCAAGTAAGCCCTGATCAGATGACCTCAGGGACCTGCTGGGACATCGGGCTGTAGCAGATCAGAGATGTAGGCTGGTGCCAGTCTGTGCACAGCTCTGTAGGTCAAGACCAGGATCTTGACTCTAAATTCAACAGGAAGCCAGTGTAGCTGAGATAACAACGGTGTCACATGTGAGTACTTGCAGGATTTAGGCCTAGCTGCAGCGTTTTGCACAACCTGCAGCCGATCCAGAGAACCTTTGCTTAGACGCATAAACAGCGAGTTACAATAATCCAAGCGTGACGAAATAAATGCACGTATAGCAATCTCCAGTTCAGAGCGAGATAACATCAGGCTCAGCTTAGCCGCATTTCTTAAATGATAAAAACAAGACCGAACCAGAGATTTCACATGCCCATCCAATGTGAGACTCGAGTCAGATTCCTGATAGAGGATTTAACACAGAGTGAGAGAGGACCGAGGGCTTTCACTATCTGCGATAGAAACCTATCAGGGGCGCATACGAGGACTTCGGTTTTCCCCTCGTTGAGTTGGAGGAAATTTGCAGCGTTTCCAACGTTTGATCAAATCTAAGCAATCATTCAGATGCTGAAGCTTAGATAAATCCTCGGGCATAAAAGAAACGTACAACTGAATGTCATCAACATAACGGTGATAAGAAATGTCCTCAAAAGAGCCCATTATATGCTGGAGGGGGAGAAGATATATTAAAAACAATAAAGGCCCCAAAACTGACCCTTGAGGGACACCATAGGTAAGGGAGGTAGAGGATGACCTAAAATCGGAGACCGCCACAGAAAAGGCTCGGTGATGGAGATCAGAGAACCACTCTAATGCAGTTCCAGATACACCAACACAATATTTCAGCCTTTCAATGAGGACGTGATGGTCAGCTGTGTCGGAAGCTGATGTGAGGTCCAACATGAGTAGAACAGAGCATTTTCCTGCATCATTATCCATCAAGATATCACTTGAGACCCTAAGAAGAGCTGTCTCCGTCGAGTGAAACCGACGAAAACCGGACTGAAACTTATCGTAAATGCCGTGTTTATCAGGAGCTGCCATAAGCTGCTGAGCCACAACCTTTTCTAGAAGCTTAGCGATTAACGGTAACTTAGAGATAGGTCTGTAGCTGCTCCAAACACAGGGGTCAAGCTGAGGTTGTTTTAAACGTGGGAGAATAGCAGCGCTTTTAAAGTAAACCGGAACTATACTGGACGCCAGTGAAGAGTTGATTAAAGTGAGCACACATGGGCCAATAGACTGGAAGACATTTTTGAATAATGATGCAGGTACAGTGTCAGATGGCCCCGCCCCTCCCTGAGCCCGGTTCAGTCGGAGGTTTCTTCCTGTTAAAAGGGAGTTTTTCCTTCCCGCTGTCGCCAAAGTGCTGGTTCAAAGGGGGTCATGTGATTGTTGGGGTGTCTGTGTTATTGTAGGGTCGACCTTACAGTATGAAGCACCTTGAGGCGACTGTTGTGATTTGGCGCTGTATAAATAAAGCTGAATTGAATATTTTGATTATGACAGCGCTTATTACAAAATAAATAAAGATACTTCAAAGCACACAGAGCTCTCAAACATCCGGATATTTCTGTATTATCTAAATCATTTTTTGCTCCAGCTTGTCTTATTATTATAAATATGAATCTATAGTTTCATTAAAAACTAAAATCACTAGCTCCTCTATCTGGTCTCTGCTTACTGCCCCTAACAAGACGCTGACAGACTCTGGGTCAGGCTACTCACCCACACACTGGTTCCACTGGTAGTGCTGGACGTAGCCCTGAGGACAGCCACAGCGGTAGCCTCCCAGCATGTTCTGGCAGCCGTGCTGACAGCGGTGGTTGCTGCTACATTCATCCACATCTGAAAAACATGAAAACTTCTCACTTAGTGACACGAATCAGTGCAAGAACAATTCTGGATCCCGCTGCAGCCTGATCATCTCGGCAGAAACACTCGTTGATCTCTGGCTGTAAAGGACACCTTACCTTCACACTCAAAGCCCGTCGTGTCCAAGGAGAACCCTTTGGAGCATTCACAGTTGAAGCTACCAGGCGTGTTGATACACGAGGCCCGGGAACCACACACGCTGCTCTGAGCGGTGCACTCGTTGTTGTCTGGAAACATTGAAAAAGTGTTTCTGCACCCGTGAAGTGTAAAAACACGCGTGTCTCATATTTAACCGGTTTCAGGTTGATCTGGTTTCCTTTTTCTTTTGCACTCACCAATGCAGGCAGTCTGGTGCTGAGAGAAGCCAGCGGGGCACTTACAGGTGAAGCCCCCAACGGTGTTAACACAGAGGAACTGGCAGTTGTGCTGCTTGGTCGCGCACTCGTCCAGATCTTCAGAGAGGAAAAAATCACAGTGGTTGGAAAAGCTTTTTCCATAGTTTAAGAATCTGTTTGTTTGAAAGCAGGAAACATTTGGAGGCCCAGTGAAACATTACAACTGTGCTAAACCAGATTAAAATGTAATCATATAATCATCTGTGTTTATTGTAAATGATGCAGTGCTGTCATTGCTCACCAGGGGGGTACAGACGCCTCAAAGCCATGAAACTAATACTTATAATATGTTTGTTACGTTGAATTCTAACCTTCGACTTTAGTTCAATAAACAGAACTTAGCGACGACAGCAGCTACAAACAGGACCAACAGAAACAGCTTGTGATTCGGACACAGCTACAGAGAGATGCAGTGGGTACCTTTGCAGGTCTTCCCATCAGGCTGCAGGCTGTATCCTCTGGGGCAGGAGCACAGGTAGCTGCCTTCTGTGTTCTTACACAGGAAGTTGCAGGGCTTCGGGGACAGGGCGCACTCGTCCATATCTGACAAAGTAAGACCACAGTGAGAACACAGACATTCTTTATCATGTTCAGGGAAAGCAGAGCGCAGACGTACCGACGCAGGAGGTTGCTGTGAAGTCGGCTTTGTATCCCACGTTGCAGTGACAGCGGAAGGATCCGATGGTGTTGATGCACTGACCGTTACGGCACAGATCCGGCATCACCTGGCACTCGTTGATGTCTGGAAGAGATGAGCGGTTACAGAAGACGGACAGCCACGCCGAGAAACACAACATCAGCCTCGTGCTCTGCTGTGTCAGCGCGCTTTGTGTCCCAACATTAATTCTTCCAGTCTTACAGGTTAGAATTGTAGATAATAATAAATAAATATTATTAAAAGCAGAAAAACAGAAGTAAAATCTTTTCTCATCACTGAGCGTCTCACCTCTGCCATCAGTGGTGTAGCCAGGACCGAGTGGGCACATCTTCTTGTACTGTATGGTGCCAGGCAGCGGGCAAAGCTCGCACTGCGACCCCCAGCCCCGACCTGCGTTGCAGCAGCACTCAGACTTGGTCACGCTGTTCCTGTTGGTTGATGACTGCTGGCACATGGTCTGCAGCACCTCTGTGAAACAGAAGCCCTTTCTGTTGTCTGCAGGGAAAGAAGCAGCACTTTAGTTACCGTTCACCCCAGCGCTGCGTGCTCAGCGGGCTCTTATGCTGCAGCGGTCTCACCGATACACTCGGTCCCAGTGGAGCTCGGCTCAAAGCCGTCGTTGCACTCGCAGCGGTAGCTTCCCACTATGTTGACACAGCGGCCGTTCTTGCAGATGCCGGGCTTGGTGCGGCACTCGTTCAGGTCTGCAGGGGTACAGAGACGAGTGAAGAGCACAATGCTGCATGTGCGAGAACTCCATCTCCCCCCGTGTTGGTCACTGTCACTCACCCATACATCCCTCTCCGTCCGGTCGGCGCTGCATGCCAGGCGGGCAGATGCACATGAAGGTGCCGATGAGGTTCTTGCAGGTCATGCCTTTGGAGTCACAGTCGTCCAGTCCCTCCGAGCACTCGTCCTGGTCTGCTCAGAGGAATGAGAGAGGGGTCATCCAAGGTTAAAGCTGAAGCACTAAAAAACCTGTTACACTGTTTAGAAAACACACGAAACACGATTGTGTTCGTCACACATGAACACGGAGACGCAGGAAGGTGAGCTGTCTGCAAAGTAAAAGCAGCACTTTTAATAAGGAATCTGCGGTGGCGGGCTCACCTCTGCACATGCGCTGGTCGTCTCGCAGCACGTAGCCAGCGGGACACATGCACTCGTAGGAGCCAAACGTGTTCACGCAGCGGAAGGCGCAGAGCAGGGGGTTCTGGGAGCACTCGTTGATGTCTGCAGTGAAGGAGAGAGTTGGTTGGAGCCGTTATTTTATTAACTGTCCTCTGATGAGTCAGTTTGACTCGTGCTGCTGAATGACTGACCTTCACAGGTCATCATGGGTCCTGGTTCAAAGCCCTCCTCGCACGAACACTCGAATCCTCCCACCACATTGGTGCAGGTTCCATTTCCACAGGGGTTTCCTATCGAGCACTCGTCGGTGTCTGCAGAGGCCAGAGAGCAGACAGATGAATTCAAACTGAGCAAAAATTGATGCTGCACCGTGGATTTTCAAAGCATTCATTAGCAGGTTAAACCCCAGAATAAATCAAGGCCGGAAAACGACCCGGACACGGCGTTGATTTTGTGAATTAATGTGAAATAAATGCAAACTCTGCACGTCTCACCGATGCAGTTAACGCCAGTGTAATCCAGGTTGTATCCAAAGGGGCATTCGCAGCGGAAAGAGCCGTCTGTGTTGATGCAGATGCCGTTCTGGCAGATGCCCGGGTTATCCAGACACTCGTTCAAATCTACAGAGAAGGACAGAGCGTTAACCCATCGAAGCCTCTCGCCACTCTTCTTCAAATGAAAGCGCTTCGCTCGGTGTTGCAGCGCTCACCTTCGCGAGCGTCGCCCAGTCCAGGCAGGGCTCCGTGGCCGTAGGGACACAGAGTGTTAAAGGCAGCTGGAGACACATCATAAAAGACGGTTTTAATATTTGAAGCATGCTACTGCGTGTGTTCGAGCAGCTTAATAATGACTCTGTTGCACAAACCGTCGGTTTCTCGTGGGCACAGCTCGCAGGGCAGTCCCCAGCCCTCTCCGGGCATCTTGCTGCAACAGCACTTGGCCTTGGTGGTGTTGAAGGCTTTGGGGACCGAGCACTTGCCTGCCTCGAATTTGGTGAAACAGAAGCTCTCTCTGGTATCTGGCAAAGCAGAAATAAAGAGTCAGCTTTGTTTTCAAAGATCTCCTCCAAGTTTATCAACGTGCCTCGACTGTACTCGACAGCTTCTCTCACCGTAGCAGCGTCGTTTGTTGTCAGAGAGCACGAAGCCCGGCTGGCACGAGCACTGGAAGCTGCCCGGGGTGTTGGTGCAGGTCCCGAACTGGCAGAGGCTGAGATCCACACACTCATCGATATCTTGGAGGTGAGCATAAAAGAGCGTGTGCATGAGCAGACGGCCTGACTGTCTTTGACTCCCTGATGTTTACGCGCACTCTTTGCGTGTCTTACCTATGCACTGGTCATTTTGCACCTCGTAGCCAGGAGGACAGATGCATCTGAAGGATCCGTCCAGGTTCTGACAGGTTCCCGGAGAGCAGGTGCCAGGCAGACTCACACACTCATTGATATCTGTGAAAACCGGACACAGGTGTGTGTCAAACACGCTGCCAGGGACTTTCACCACAGCTTTTCCAAACATACAGTAGCAGTATTAGTATTTCAGATGTTATTTTACAACAATGACCAGAGTCAAAATGATTAGCCTGATGCTAACAGGCCTTTTAGCTGGATAACAGCTCACTCGTCTCCTGAGCGATCAGAGCCCGCTCTTCTTCGGAGAATCTCTCGGGCTCTTCCTCATTTGATGGTCCTCAGACGTGGACCTTGGTCTTCAGTTCATCCCACAGACTTTCAGTTACGTCACACCTTTGTTCAGACCACTCGTTATTCTTCACTTTGGTCATCTGGAAGTAGTTCTTCACCAGGATGCTTTGGACCCTCGTCTGGTTGTAAGACAAAACCTGACCACTGAGGCTTCCCTGCAGCACAGCACTCCCATCCCAACTCAAACATCGTCTCTGTGGTTGAGGAACGTTTGTCTCAACGGACCAAAGGACCTAATCTTTCCTCAGGTTGTCCTCAGCACACTTCAGCCCATCGTGTCGCTTCAGCAAAGTCGACTTTTCTTGGTGGTAGTTATTGTCTCGTAGTTGCTGTGGGGTCTTTAGACACGTCTCTCACTAGTTTCCTTTCCAGAGTCTTTAAAATCTTTTGCTTCCTTATCTTCCAGCCTCGTTCTGACTCTCTTTGGATGTCTTGACGATACTTTTCTTGACACTTGGAAACCCTGTGAGAACTTTTTAGATCCTGCTTTGTGAGCATCAACAAGTCTAAACTGATTTCTTACAGCATGATGCTTTCTCCAGTGACAGCTCGGCACTTTTGTCCTGATCGTACCTCGACCTGGTTTCCTACTCTTGAGGATTTGGCCGATGACTCACCAACACAGTTCTTCCCATCAGGCGTGTTCTCATAACCTTCGTGGCACAGACACTGGAAGGAGCCCAGTCCGTTGATGCACTGTCCATTCCTGCACACTTGGCCCTGGAGAGCGCTGCACTCGTCTATATCTGTGAGGTAAACGGTGCAAAGATTAGGATTCGTCTGAATTTCTTCCGATTTTGGAAAGAATAAACCTATTTTCTCCTCCTAACATGCAGACTCTGTGACAAAGCTGCCTTCAGGAAAAAGTTCAAAGATGTTTAATACAGTTTGACAAATTTCCCCATGAAACCAAAGAACAGTAAGAACACAGGGCGAACATCTAAATCTTACTTCACGTCAGTCCAAATGTCACGGCGCAGCAAAGGGCAGCTTGTTTTTATTGAATTGTCAGGGCGCAGCTTTTAATAATATGACAACTACAGCTTTGTCAAGAAGCCGTTGACCTTTCACACAAAGCCCAAACTGCCGTTGACCTTTGTGGAGGAGAACAGCAGTGATTCGTACCCATGCAGTCGTTGTTGTGAGTGAGCTCAAAGCCGGGGAAGCAGAGACAGTTGTAGGATCCCACGGTGTTTTTACAGGTACCGTTACCGCACGGCTGCCGTTCACACTCGTCGATGTCTGAAACAGACAGAACAACATCAACGTAAAGTGCATTTATATTACGGTGAACCACTCTGTTGATGAACTTAGACCCAGTAGCTTGTTGACGCTGCACGTTAAGCCCAAATGTACACAATTGTATGTTTATTGTAACTCCTGTCCTGATTTAATCTTCCCTCTGACACTGGGCCTCTGTACAACACTGATGAAAAACACTAAAAGTAGCAACTGAAAGTCTAAATGAAATGTTTTTGCACAATAGTTGTTGTTTCCTCCTCTTTAGTTCTTCTCTATTTCCACACTCTGTGTGGTTGGAGCAGATAAAGTGTGCGCTCTGTGGTTTGCTCACCCATGCACATGGTTTGGTCAGCAGTGGCCTTAAAGCCGTTGTGGCAGATGCAGCGGTAACTGCCCTGCGTGTCGATACACTCGCCGTGGCTGCACACGTTGGGGATCTCCTGGCACTCGTTACGGTCTGTGGAGACGGGACAACAGAAAATCAGCTAAACGTAGCACACCGATAAAAAGCTTAGTTATGATCATCATGGACAGATTCCCAAAGTCTAAACTGACATCTTTAACCTCCTAAGACCCGAACTCTTCCACAGCAGCATTTTAAATGTCTCTTTGATATTTGGGCCGATTGGCGCCCGATGAATGTAAAAACAAAGAATTACCAGATTTTTTTTTTTTACCTTATTTTTGTTTTTAAGAAAAATCTGAGCCACACATGAGGATATTCATTTACAATTTTGATAGAACAGTAGCAGCATAATGTCCTCGTAAGTGGATTTCAGGCCGTTGTAGAGCAAAATTGAGTATTTTGGTCTAAATAACCCAAAATGTGATGTCCACATATGTGGACGCAGGTCCTAGGAGGTTAAATACATTTCTTTACATATAGAGAAGCTGAATGAACCTAAACCCATTTCGTGTCTCCCTGGACTCCTTACACGGTGGCTCTGTGAGCCTGTCACACAGTGTGGACTCACCCAAACAGGCCCCGCTGGGAGACAGCTTGAAGCCTTGCGAGCACTCGCAGCGGTAGCTGCCGGGAATGTTGATGCAGTTGGCGTTGCGCTGGCACAGGTTGTCCCCGCTGTTACACTCATCGATATCTACGCCAGAGGAAGGAGGAGAGAAACAGTGGGCATCAATCACAGGCTCTGTAACTGTCTGGTCAGAGCACGGCGTCAGCTCGCGGACAGCAGGAAACACAACAGCGCCATTTTGGCTCTGATACAGTACAGACAGCTGCTGACTGGCTGACTGATGGCTCTGGCAGGTACTTCCGCTTAGAGCCACTGTGCTTTTTTACAAGGAGACACCTCTTGTTGGTAAAGGCAGCAATGACTATATTGGTAGAAGTGACTGTAAAAGCAACTATCAGAGTATTAATTCGAGTGTGCACAGAGTCTTCCCCTGTCGCACTGAGGATGGTGTGAGGACATTTCAGACCAAATGTCACTGAAAGCCTGAGTGCTACCTTCACAGATCAGTAGTATGTTGTTGTAGCTGAAGCCCATCGGACATTCACATCGGAAGCTCCCAATCTGGTTGATGCACACTCCATGGGCGCAGATGCCAGGAATCTCCCTGCACTCGTCAATATCTGCAGAAAATCACCACCGTGGTCTATTTACGAGGCACAGCAGTGAACATGCACGATAGCAGGTGGGGCTCTTGATGTCGTAATACTTACCAATTGGTTTGCCAGTATGGATGTCAATAATGAAGCCAGGAGCCTGGTTACCACACAGCAGCTGGTATTCAGCTGGAGAAAAAGAAATCCAGTGAGAATCAGCGATGGGAAACAGGCTGTAGCTCGTGTTTCGAGGACTTTGTTGGAACTCACTGGTGGCAGGAGTTGGACAGGCTTCACACGGCTTGTTCCAAGCTTTCCCCACGTTGTAGGCACAGCAGCACATCTTCTTGGTCATGTTGAAGGACAGCTCGTTCTCACACGTGTCGTTGAAGTTGCGGTAGCACACGCTCTTTCTCATGTCTGCCATACGAGAAGGAAAGTAGTCATCAGGAAAGGTTTGACACTGTTGGACATGTCATTAAATAAGCAACAGCGAGGACGAATCTGCTCCACCCACCCATGCAGTTGTTTCCTCCATTGACCTGCATGTACTCAGGCGGACACACACAAGTGTAGTTGCCCAGAGTGTTGTAGCAGGTGCCGGGCCCGCAGATCCCAGTGTGAGTCGTGCACTCATCGATATCTGCAAATAAAGCATGAGCAGCGTGTCAAAGACCTGCTGCTGGGCGATCGTTATCAGCTCTGGACATCTGAGTCACGCTTACTTCAGACTGGATGTGACATTTGATTATCGTTACAATTTTACTTTGTTACTTTTTCTCCATAATTTAATCCACAATTAATATCAGCTACTGGCAACAGCATTAGCTAATAAAATGTTCTATTTCATGGACTTATCTACAAAATGTGTCTGATTTTCTCACCACTACTTGTAACATTAATAACAAATTATGTATTAATTACATATTTCATGTAATGGGGGTAAAAGTGAAAACAATGTAACCAGAGGTGGGCAGAGTAGCCAAACAGTGACAGCAGCACTACCTCAACATAGTTTTACTCAAGTAAAAGTACAAAGTAGCCTCCAAGACATTACTCTAGTAAGAGTAAAAAAGTATTTAGTAAAAAAGGCTACTTGAGTACTGAGTAACTGATCATCTGATTTAATGTTTAGTGCAAATGTTGGTATTTTAAAGACTGAAAAGAATAAATCTAAGCAGCAGAAAGACGTTTCCAAATCATTATTAAACTAATATTTAGAGAAGGTAATATAGATGTAATTATATAAATACATGTTCGAACAGAGTGATGGTGTAACTTCATCTCCAACAGGCGGAGCAGACGGAGTAACACTAACAAACTGCAGGTTTGTGTTTCCTGCATTTTTGGTTCAAACGTGTTTATTATTCACTCGAGTAAGAGTCGCGATACTTCATCATAATATTACTCGAGTAAAATTAAAAAGTGTAATGTAGTAAAACTACTCCTAAAGTAATTTTTCCTAAAAGTTACTCAGTAAATGTAACTGAGTAAATGTAATTAGTTACTACCGGCCTCTGTAATTAACATATATTGTACAGGCACAGTGGTGAGACTCATTTTAAGGACGTGAAAAGAAACAGAAACAACACTGACGAGTGGCTGTGTACAGGATTACTGAGTAATTACTGTGTAACTCAACTTACTGTAAGTGTTTGTGCTTGAATGTTCACGTGTGTGTGTGTGTGTGTGTGTGTGTGTGTGTGTGTGTGTGTGTGTGTGTGTGTGTGTGTGTGTGCGTGCATTTAGGCAGCAAATGAATACAAAATAAACACATTAAAAACATCTTGACTTTACTGTTTATCTGATGAACAAGAAAGGAAGTGACTCAATAAATAAAAACGATGCAGTCGTACAACTGAAAGAACTCTAATAAGAGGAGGACGGTTGTCAGACATCCTCAGCAGGCGACGAAGAAGAAGGACAGGAGGGACGGGACACGCTCCATCATCACATGACCCGGGCTCAGGGGACGACTGCATGTTTACCTCATATGTTTATATCAAGTGTGATTAATACTAATATTTAAAAATAACTGCTAAGGTTTCTCCTCACACCTGTTCACTTATTTCAATTCTTCAACTGCAGTTTCTCATTGGTTTGTTTTCAGAGTAGCTGAGTTTATCTGTGCATGTTTCCTTGGTTACAGCAGACGTACACCCTGGTGTAGCTCTGACAGGAAGTGTCTATAACGAGGGGCAGGATTTTCAGTGTAACTGTGATTTCAGCTCTCACCTTCACAGATGCGAGTCTCTTCATTGAGGTAGTACCCTGGTGGACACTCACACTGGAAACTGCCAAATGTGTTGACACAGTTTCCACCCTGGCAGAGGCCTGGAAGCTCCTGGCACTCGTCAATATCTGGAAAAGAATTCGCTTTGTTACATCCATCAGTGACACCAACGTGTTGTCTTTAAACACAGGACAGAAAACAACGTTTTACCCTCCAGGATGACCGTGATGGGGTTGGGTCTGAACCCTTCTCCTCCCGGACACAGAGTCTTATAGTCGGCTGCAGACGAGACAGAGACACACATGCAGGTTTGCATTTGGAAATAAACACTGTAAATAAATGAAGCGAGTGGGTCTGTGCATACTGGAGTTGAGCAGGGGGCACAGTTCACAGGGGTTTCCCCAGGCGACCCCCTCAGAGCAACAGCAGGAAGCTCGGGTCACACCCACTCCGATCTCTGCGCTGCAGGAGATTCCTCCATCGCCGCGGGCGAGGACATCCAGGAAGCAGTTCCCAACACGGGTGTCTGAAAAAGACACCGAACGGCAGCGAGTCCAAGAATGAAACGAGCAACATTTTGGGCGGCGCACAGATATGTTAAACACATTAAACTTCATTATGCTGTGTGACCCATCCTGGCACAGAACAAACTGCATTTCTCAGTGTGACTCACCCACGCAGCCCACTCCTGTGGGGTTTAGCTCAAAGTCAGGTGGACAGTTGCACAGGTAGCTTCCTGGTGTGTTCACGCAGAGTCCATTGATGCAGTTAACAGGGTCCGCACACTCGTTGATGTCTGCGTTGACATGCAATCAGAAAACTTGTTCATATAAATGGAAAAAGCAGATGAAAGAAACCATTAATGAGCTGAGACAGAAGCACAAACCAGTGCAGTTTCCTCCACTGCGGTCCAGTTCGTAGCCATCGTCACACACGCAGCGGAACATCCCTGGAAGGTTCTGGCACGTTCCAAACACGCAGATGTTCTGGAAGTTACACTCATCGATGTCTGTGGGGAGGACACAAGTTTGGGTTTTTGTCTTTTGGACACCACCTGTTTGGAAGGAAAACGAGTAAAGTGAGCAGCACCTTGGCAGGCCTTGCTATCTTCTGTAGGAGTGAAGCCCATCTCACACTCGCAGCGATAGCCTCCCGGGGCGTTCAGACACTGGCCGTTCTCACACAGGTTCACATTGTCTGCACACTCGTCCATGTCTGCGAGAGATATGTTAAAAACTTACTGTGCGCTGGACACGCAGTCGCTGGCTTTAATCGGGACAGCTCCAACAGTCTTACCGGAGCATGAAAAGCCATCTCCGTTGAAGCCCTCTTTGCAGGTGCACCTGTAGGATCCCGGCGTGTTGACGCAGTCTGCGTTGGGATTGCAGTTGTGGTCCTCTGCAGCACATTCGTCTTCATCTGCAGGAGACAGAAGTGGAAAGCTTCACGTCAGCATATTCTGGATTTAACGAGGTAATTGTATTCCTTCTAGGGGTGGGGAAAAAATCGATACTGTGTAGCATCGTGATATTTTGTTTGCTAATAATGTATCGATGCAGGGACGGCAGAAATCGATATTTTGTTACAAAAAAGTTTTTGTGCTCTGACTTCAGAGCATGTTGATCCTTTTTCTGAGCAACAATCCTGACACTGTCCAAATGTGTTTAACTGTTTTTTGGCAGCAATAAACACGACAGTTTACTTATTTTAATTTAAGACATGTTTTATTTTAATTACGTTTAAAACTTTTTTATTTAATGTAAAATTATATTTTGTTTTAATTTACTTTCAAATTCTTCAGTTGCTGAAGGGGCTGCATAGTTTTCATATTGCATAGTTCAGAATAGCTGTAATTGTACCAGATGGTTTCAGTTAAGTTGGACTAGACTGTAATACAAACCGTTCAGTTTGTCAACAATAAAACTGAGATGAGAGAAAGACTGAGTGTGAGACTTTGATATTAGATAAAATGAATATTGATAAAGTTTACCTTTATGGACAGAATCTGAATACCGCAAAATATTTTAAAAAATTGCAATAATATCGTATCGTGCGTTAAGTATTGTGATAATATCGTATCGTGGGATGTTTGGTGATTCCCACCTCTAATTCCTTCTATGCTCTTTCGAACCTGATGCCTCCACATAAACTACACAGTAATACCCACTCACCCACGCATTTGATGCCATCTCCCACCCAGCCGTCTCGGCAGCGGCATTTGAAGCTTCCGGGAAGGTTGACGCAGGCGGCGTGCATGTCACAGTTATGGGATCCGATTTCACACTCGTCAACATCTGGAAATATTCAGAGTTCAGTTAAGCAAAGAACAGGCAGTTTGTTTTCTAGCCCGGTACGAAGAAGAAGCAGGCAGCACTAATAATGTTGGTTTACTCGGGTGAAATTCTCCTTTATTTAAGGAAAGGACAACTCTGACCAGGTCTTCACTTTGAATGAATAATTTCTGAACTCTGGATCGGGAACTCTTGTATGCATGAACGAGCTGACTCAGAGAGTCCCGACAGAAGCTCAGGCCGCTCAGCTCGGCCTCTGATGTACCTGTGCAGCCCGTCGATCCCTTTTTGACAAAGTATCCCATCTGACAGTGGCAGATGAAGGAGCCTTTGGTGTTCTCACAGTCACCATGGAGACAGATGTTTGGGTTCAGATCGCACTCGTTCACATCTGAGATGGAGAGATGAAGATTATACATGAATGTTCTCACCGTGGAGATTAGAGTGACACAAAATGAGAGTGACAGTGGAAGTCCCACAGATGCTGGGCAGCCACAGAAAGCTCATCTATATTTATAAACACGTCAGAGACTGAATGAATAAATGAAGGCGGCAGACGAAAAAGACACAAAATCACAAAAGAGGGAAACGGATTTACAGATCAAGACGCCAGCGTTGGCTTCACACTCAAATTATAGGCCTACCGATACAGGTCCTCATATCCATGGAGGCCATGAACCCATCGAAACACAAGCAGCGATAGTCTCCAGGGATGTTGCTGCACTGGCCTCCGTCGCAGATGTCTGGAGTCTCCTCACACTCATCGATATCTGACAGCACAGGCAGACCGTTCAGTCTCCACACGCAGCGACGCAGTAACATTTCTCCTTCATGCTGTCTCTTTACCTGCACAGGTCCTGAGGTCAGGCATAAGTGCATATCCCTCGCTGCAGCTGCACTCGTAGCTGCCCTCTGAGTTGGTGCAGTGGGTCTCGCAGCCTCCGTTCATGATGGTGCACTCATCGATATCTGCAATGAGAGGTCGCAGCTATGAATGAAAACACGCATCGTCTGTGTTATTCGGGCGTTTGGGTTTCTAAGTGATTAAAGTTCATGTTCTGTCATAGTTTTATTTTATGTTTTCAGTTCTGTTATCTTCTGATGTGGGGCTTTGGTTCCTCCAGTTCTAGTTCTCTTCGTTCCCTTTAGCATTCCCATTCTCTTCCTGCAGTCTCATCTTTGTGGAAGTCCTCCTGTTCAGTCGTGTCTCTCTTCCTGTTTTATTTTGGTAAGTGTGTCGTGAGCTGAGTGTCGCTTCCTGTCTTGTTTGGTTTGTTGTCTGCAGCTGTGTTCCCACCTGTTGCCTCGTTACTCTTTGTATAAACGGTGTCAGTCTCCCTTTGCGCCCCCACTCATGTTTCTGTCCTGCGTGATAATCATTAAAGCTTGTCTCGGTTATTTCTCTGCTGCATCCGCGCCGCAGATGACTGGACCCAAATGGCTGCACAGCCTTAAACAGTCTGGTTCTTTTGTGAACTTTTCTACTCTAGCTGAAGACTCGCAGCACTTCATACAACTTCTTCTTCTCTGGTGTACAGACTGGAGGATCAGCCGGGGAACGACCTCCAACCTCCTGATCAGTAGATGACCTGCTCCGCCTTCTGAGCTCCCATCATCTTTGCTGTTGCTGCTGCCTCGCTTTCACACGCCCTCTAGTATGACTTTAGCTCTACTCACCGACGCAGCCCTGTCGGTCCGGTGTGGCCTGGTAACCGGTGTCACAGGAGCACTGGTAAGTTCCCATCATGTTGACGCACTGGCCATTCTTGCACAAGTTGTCGCTCAGCTGGCACTCATTCACATCTGAACCAACAACAAGGTGCAGAGACTTTAAAATGATACGAAACTGTTTTTGGTTAATTATTAAAGACGTCTTAGGAGGATGAATGAATGCACTGGCAGCGTGACGCATGCCGCACCTTCGCAGGCCGATCCATCTGTGCTGAGTGCGTGTCCAGGGGGACATTCACACTCGTAGCTCCCTTCTGTGTTCAGGCAGGTTCCTCCTTGACAAAGCAGTGGGTTTCTCTCACACTCATCGACGTCTGTGAGGCAAAAGACAGCAGGACACAGAGGAAGTCAAAGGGAAAAGCTAAATATCGGCTGGACTGACGTCACTTTCAGTGTAGCGTCTCAAAACTCTCTGAGCGTGGTTCATCCGTACCCATGCAGTTCTTCATCATCATGAAGCCACTCTCATAGCCCTCAAAGCATTCGCACTCAAAGCTGCCGGGCGTGTTGACGCATGTACCGTGACCGCACAGGTCGGGAGAGATTCGGCACTCGTCGATATCTGAAACACAAACACAGAACGAGTGCTCGCTGCGTGCTCGTTACAGGAGACGGTGACGTTGCGCTTAGCTGCGGCCTGCGCCCGTCGTTCACACCTGTGCAGTTCCTCTCGTCGGAGGTGAGAGCGAATCCGTTGTTGCACCGACACCGGAAGCTGCCGATGGTATTTCTGCAGGTGCCGTAGGTGCACAGACCACGGAAAACCTTACACTCGTTCACATCTGAAAACAAACACAGAGAACGTGAAGCAAAAGAACGTATGGAAGCTGTGCATATTCAGGAAGCGGAGAGTGACCTTTGTAGAAGGGTCTGCCCGTCAGGATGTCTCCTCTGTTGGCAAAGCCATGTCCTCGGGGACAGATGGCTCTGTACTCAGGTGAGCCCTGTGTGGGACACTCCTCACAGTCGACACCCCAGGCAGCACCCACTGAGCAGCAGCACATGTCCAGACGGTATCTCCCAGGCACCGGCTCGCCACACTCATCCTCGTGCCACTTCAGGTAGCACTGCTCACTGCGCATGTCTAGAAAAATTGAAAATGAAAGTCATCTGTCCCAGAACTCTGGAAGAAAGGATGGTGTCTGATTTCACGGCAGTCCTCTTACCCACGCAGGTGCGCCCAGAGCTGTCCAAGGTGAGACCTTCGGCGCACTCGCAGCGGAACGAGCCCTGGGTGTTCACACAGCGGCCATTTTTGCATACTCCGGGGAACACCTCGCACTCGTTAATGTCTGCATTTGGAGAATCAAAACAATATTTTGAAGCAATCCTCAGGCACACGTTACAGGAAGTAATGATTCCAGGTCAGTTCTCAGTTAGACATCAGATGTTCTCACCTTCACAGACGAGGCCCTTCATGCGAGCAAATCCCCGGGAACAAGCGGTGTCTGAGAACCACGAGAAATCAAGATGTGATGTAAAGTATTTCTATGAAGCAATAGTTTGGTTTATATTTGATTTAATAAACTGCCACACGTATGTAGCTGTAATTAACACATCTACGAGTCTACGGACCGATCTCGCAGGGTTCACACGGGCTGCCCCACGCAGCTCCCAGCGTGGAGCAGCACTCAGACTTTAGCGTGGCTCCGTTGATGTTGACTTCACAGCGGTTGTCCTGAATCGTAAGCCAGCAGGTACTCTTCATGCTATCTGTAGAGCCAAAGAACAACAGCGTGAGGAAAGTATCGCTGTCGCAGTGACAGCTTTGCTCTAAAAGCACACGGAGTCGCGGTCTTTGAGATTTAGGAGACAGATTCATATTCTAGTTTCAGTTGGGCTTTTAGTATTTTGTAGCACATCTGACTTGGTTACTCCCAGTTCCTGTTCCCTTTGGTGTCCAGCCTGCTCCCAGTCTGTCGTGTCCTGACTGTCCCATGTTGGTAATAGTTTTAATAATGTGAGCACCATGAGTGGGAGACGCCCTACGATGAGTTGAAAGATGAACTTGTTCTTTATTCCTGTATCACTTTGTGTGTCACCACGCCCTCCCCTCCCTGCACTCTCTGCTTTTGTGTCCCAGTATTTTTATTGGCCCCGTATGAAAAAAGTCTGCTCGTGTCTCGGTTGTTTCCTGTTTTATTTTGATAGTCTCCTGCTTCGTGTGCTTTATGTTTTGTTTCGCTTTCCTTGTCTCAAAATGAGGGAACAGGTCACAGCTGCGTTCCCTCATTTTCCTCCGTGTGTTCATGTCTGCGTCTCCCTCTCTGTGAGTCTGTCGTCGTGTTTGCCTCTAAAGTTCTTTCGTTTGGATTTCCAGTTACGTTCATGTGTTGTGTTGTTTTGTTGTGAGGCGTCTGCAGCAAAGCTGCTCGGAGTTTTACTCTGAGTCTGTCGAGCCGTTTGGGCCTTTTCCTTCCTGCCTCACAGCTGAATAATAAAACCTTTTCCTCCTCCATCCTCCACAGGACGGGCTCTCAGCATAGCCAGTTGGACTCAGCCAGAGGAACCAGAGACGAGCACAACCGGCTCATGTGCTGTGCATGAGCATTCATTCAATGACTCATTCACCCTTCCAGCTGTAGTGATGGCATGTAGCTTCTTCAGAGAGATTTCCAAAATAAAACCTCTTAAAAATCGTCGTTTTAAATCTGTGGCAGATTTCTCTGAGGTAAAGAATCAAGGCCAGGCATGCAAGTGTTTATCTGAAAAGTCTTTTTGTGTGTTGCTGTGTCTGTGAGACCATCTGAGGATGATAATCCTCCTGGGTCGCTCCTGAAAACCTCAGCGTTTGTTTACAAAAGTGGAGAGCAGACGTGGACTAAAATCACTCGAAGGAAAAGAAATTATTGGTGTAATTGTCTCACACAAGCTGTGTCTTGGACCCCGCAGCGCTTCCTTAATTTGCACTGACCATTGAGGAGGAGCAGGATCTTACCCACGCAGATGGTGTTGGTGGAGTCCAGCTTGCTGCCGTGGGTGCACTCGCAGTGGAAAGACCCAGCCACGTTACGACATGCGCCATTGATGCACGGGCTGGACTCACACTCATTGATGTCTGGAACACAGGCGAGCACACAGCTGAGGTCAGAGCTGGTTCATCATCATTGTTTGACACACACACATTGTTATCGTGTGTGTGTGTGTGCGCTCACCTTCACAGGTCTCTGACTCCGGCTTGAAAACAAACCCTTTAGGACAGAAGCATGTGTAGGAGCCAGGAGTGTTTCTGCACTGGCCGTTGTCACAGAGCAGACGGTTCACCAGACACTCGTTGATGTCTGCCAGAAAGAGGAAACAGAGTGCTGTTTGGTCACTGCGTCCAAACAGGAGTAATGCAAAGAAACAAACATGCAAACCATCAGAACCTGTAATGTTTACCCTCTGACATGTACCAGCTGAGCTAACGTTAGCTGCTCTAGCTCTGTAGGCCTGTCAGTATCGTACAGAACTGAACAACAGCTTATATGAGTCCAACACATTCATGTTTGTGCAGTGATTTAAGCTGTTCACTTATTTCTTTTTTGACATTTTCATGTATCTAACAGCTGAAACTGCAAAAGTAGAAACGTTGTGGTCAAAAATGAGTTTCTATACGCTGCTACTCCACGTGGCTCGCACCGAAAGCACAGCTAACTTTGAAAAGCACAGTTACGAACCACTTCAGACCGACTCACCGACACAGTTCTTGCCACTGGTGTCAGACTCGTAGCCAGCGTTGCAGATGCAACGGTAGCTTCCCCTGAGGTTCTCGCAAATGCCGTTCTGGCAGATGTCCGGGTCCAAGGCGCACTCGTTGATATCTGGGAAACATCATATTTTATTCAGATGATGCTGAAGATTTTTTAACGACACTGTGGTTACTTTCAAACTTCCTGCTCACCCCTGCCATCAGCTGTGATGCCAATGCCACTGCTGCACACGGCCTGGAACTCAGCTGGGCAGAAAGGATGTGATGAAAATTAGATTTGTGCGAGCTGAATGTTCGGCTTCGTTATCATTTTCAGACCATAACTGCTAATCAAGTGTAAGATGAACCAAAGAGGGTACCTGAGTTTCTGGCAGGGCAAGGTTGGCAAGGCTCCCCAAAGCCATGTTCCGGATTGGCACAGCAGCACTCCGACTTGGTCACTGCACCTGGGAACGGGCGCGAGCACGTGCCCATCTTGATAGCGCCGTAGCAGGTGGTCCGCATGTGTGTGTCCACACACACTCGACCATCCACATCGACAGCCAGGCCCGGTGGGCACTCGCAGCGGAAGGAGCCCTCGGAGTTGATGCAGCGGCCGTTCATGCAAATGCCAGGTGTCTGACACTCATCGATATCTGACAGAGAGACGGTGCCAATGCATCACATCGGGTCACGCTCGGTTTGTCATACAAGACTATAACAACCAGAATTACAACCGGTTTCCTCCAGAATGATTTATTGTTTGCATTACTCTCTCACAGCTGCTTCAAATGTTCTTTTCGTGCATGCAGAGTTATTTTGTTCTATTTCGTTTTATTCAAAGTAGCCTGCTGTATGCAGCGATGAAAAAAGAATAGTGTTGGTTTAGTTTGATGTTTGCAGAGTCTGCAGGTACATGAAGACAGAACAAGGTCACTCAGAGTTTAGATGATCTGGTTTAGCCGTGTGTGTTTTGGCCGTGCGAGCGCTCTGTACTATGGTACGATCGTCATGGGAATGGCGGCTCCTCTTGAATGTTGAAGGCAAAATCTCTCGACAGAGATTCGGAAATTCATCAATCTTTCTTTTTCTGGGCTCTGCATAAAAGCATTTTGGGGGAAGCCTCAAATACTCTGACTACTGAAGCAAAACTTCAAAAGGTCAACGGAGAATCTGCAGAATTTCAAACAACACCAAATCTGTCATCGCCGTTTTGAAGCAGAACGTCTTCGGCTGACTGTTAGTCTGCGTTTGTACTTAATAAATCGACATACCGGTGCAGTAGCGCCCGCTGGGTGCAAGTGCAAAGCCAGGCTTGCAGATGCACTTAAAGCTGCCGTCCTCGTTGATGCACATGCCGTTCAGACACATGTTGGTGGTGGCACATTCGTCGTGATCTAGAGCGGACCGAGAGGAAACGTTCATAGAGCTGCCGGCTTATGTGAGCTTCAGCCGTCTCTGGATTTGCTCCTTACCAATGCAGTTCTTTCCATCAGGGGTGAGCTCAAAGCCAGCATTACAGATGCACTGAAAGCTTCCTTCAGTGTTGACGCAGCGGCCATTGCGACACATCACTCCATTCACAATACACTCATCGATATCTTAAAAAGAAGAAAGACGGCTCCTTAAATGCTCTCTGAAAGTAAAAAACTTGAAAGGAAAACACAGATTTTATGATGTGACTTTGTTTTCACAGACATACCAATGCAGGCCTGTTTTGTGGGGGTTCCCTGATACCCCTCGTGGCACTTGCAGTGGTATGATCCATCTGTGTTGACACAGTCTCCATTGACACATGGATTACTCACACATTCATCCACGTCTGGAGCGGGAAAATAAGAGCACATAAAAGGTCAGAATAAACACGAACACCACGCTTCACATTTCAGACCCACGTTTGAATCAAGTTCCTTAGACTGGCAGAAGATGGCAGTGCAGTGCATGCAGTTAACTGCGGCGCTGCATGTACCCTCCACAACATGCAGCGTGTTTCTTACCAATGCACTCCCCACGAACATCCTGTTTGTAGCCCATGTTGCACTCGCAGCGGTAGCTTGTCGGCGTTGGGATGCACCGTCCGTTCAGACACAGGTTGGTAAAGTGTTTGCACACGTCCACTGTTTCATTCACAGTAACGGTGCCTGAGGAGACAAAACGGGCCCGTGAAGCAGACAGCACAGACACAAAGTCTGTCATCTAAATCTCCTTTAAAAGAATCATTCAGATGCACAGAGGGACAGACTTATGTGCTGGACGGTTCCCCCGTTGTTCCCAAACGTTCCTCCTCCATTGTTCCCAAACGTTCCTCCTCCGTTGCCGATCCCTCCGTTACCGTTGCCATTGGGGAACTTGAATCCATAGGGGTAGTGTCCATTGTGGTGTTGAGAGAAACCGTGTACTTGAGGAACGCCCACAATACACAGACGCCTGAACTCATCTGCCAGAGAAAGCAGAGCACAGATCAGAAGATCCCAACAACTGTTTGATTCAGAGAGCCAAGAAAAACCATTTACGTGGATTATTACAGCGATGTGGACTGAGAGGCCTCGACCGCTTAAAGCTGCAGCGTGGATCCACCTGAAATATCCGCTTCCTTCAGCTGCAGTGAGGCCATCGAGTAGAACCTGACTGAGTAATATGATGAAAACGACATGCACATAATAGACATGCAGCTATGTATGCACACGTGCTTTTTAGCAGGTAACATGGACGAATGTTAACCTCTTAGTTTGGGAAGTCCCGATAAATCAAAGCACACGAGCCGAAGTTTAACGGGGGAAGAGAGCGAGCACTCTGCAACAGAGTCTGGGTCACATGGTCTCACGCAGCTTGAGCAGGGGGATGATGGGTAATTATGTCCACATAAGTCCTTTCCATGCTTCTTTGTTTGCTCTTTGTTCATGACATCATGCTCATCAGTGGATGATGCCCTTACCTTTATGTCAGAGCTGCAACACAAACTCAGCCTCACGCTTACAGCGTCGTTTAGTTTGACTGTGCTGAAGGTGCTGGAGGGTTTTTCCTTATTTTAATCTCATATGTATCTCACAGAATGAGCCAACATGTATTTTTTATTATCAGCTTCTCCTAAAAACTCTCTAAGAAGCGTTGCCAACATGGTGTAGCTGAAGTACAGACGGGAGGCAGAGCCTCCAGCTTCCAGACCACAGCTCCCAGTTTGGGTTTGGGAGAAGGACGCCCTCTCTACCTTTATGATGAGGCTTTTTTAAAGCTTACAGTCAGAGCTGGAGCAGTCATGCTGCAACAGGCAGCTGCTGGGGGATTCCCATGATGCACTGGGTGTTTCTTTATCAGTCACCTTTGTGTTTACGCAGCTCTCTGCATTTAATCAGTAGTTATTATTATTGTCTGGATCGCTTCCACAGCGTGTCTGTTGTCCTGTCCCCTCACACCCAACCAGTCACAGCGATTCTGTTTCAATTCAACTTTATTTACACAGCACCAAATCACATCAACAGTCGCCTCAAGGCACTTTCTATTGTAAAGTAGAGCCTACAATAATACATACAGAGAAAAACCCAACAATCATATGAGCAAGCGCTTTGGCGACAGTGGGGAGGAAGAAACCTCTGGCAGGACCAGGCTCAGGAAGGGGCGGGGCCATCTGAGAGAAGGAAGACCTCCCTGGGCCAGGGTCTCTTCCTGTTTAAAGGGAGGTTTTCCTTCCCACCCTTGACAAGTGCTTGTTTGTAGCGGGTCATTTGATTGTGGAGTTTTCGCTCCATTATTGTAAAACCTTTTCCTCACAACACGAAGCACCTCGAGGTGACCTTGTTGTGTCGGTGCTATATGAATACAAATGAGCTAAACATATACTCACCAGAGCCTCTGACGGGGCACATCTCAGGGATCTGCCCTAAAGCCCAGCATCGTCCCGTCTCACAGCAGCACTGCATCTTGGTGTACTGACCAGTCAGATCTGCAGCACAGCGACCGTTTGCCAGAGCAGAGAAACAGGTTCCCGCACGCTGATCTGAAGAAAGAGAAGAATATCAGGTTGCTGAAAATACAGCAACAACTTAAAGACTTCATGCAAACAGGACAGCAAAACAAAGCTTTGTCGCAGGCCGCTGAGTTACGATTTAAAACATTCAAATCAACACAAGTTTAGGTCAGAAGGCTGTGCTGCCCTCTGTGTGGTGCCTGGGAGGAAGTTTCTTTATAGGTTAGCAGTGGGAAAGGTTGCCTGGGCTTTCAACTAACAGCAGGCATCTGAAGGGCCTCCAAAAGAGAGGTCTTATTTGTTACAGTCGGCCAGGTCGGGGTCAATGGGGCAGGATGTGGGGCGGGGCTTCAATGAGCGTATGTAAGGAGGTGACTGAGGGGGAAGCAAAAACCAAAAGACAGAAAAAATCAAGGCAAAGTGGCATTTTTATCTTTTTATAAACTGCAAGACAAACGTGAAGGAGATGTTTAAGAAAAGGAAAAACTAGGGAGCAGGGTGGGGGTCAGGGGCTGAGGGAGGAGTGCAAGTCGATTAACTCACTAATGAGCCAGCAGTCTGGAATTAATCAGTTCCATGTGGCGCAGTTCTTGCCAATTAGAAAGAACATGCGGTGCTGTGCTGCGAGACACATATACAGTGCAGCACGCAGGCTCATGTTTGCAGGCAGCACTGAGGTATACCTTCCACACATGCAAGTACACAGTGCACGCAACCAACTCCACAAACTATAAGATCCAGACGGTACGACGCAGCTTTAGGCACGGTGGAGGAGAAAGGGAGCGGGGAGGGAGGTGCTGATGAGGATGGTGATGACTTCGATTGGATCCAGATGTTGGTTTGCTCACTAGTGTTGCTCCAGTGCACGAGCATATGCTTTCATTTGGTGAGGTGTTTTTACAGACTGACTGACTGGACAGGTCTTCTTTTCTTTTTCTCTTCCAAACTTTCACTGTGTGACGGAGCATTAGGCTCTGATTACTGTCAGCGGCCCCAACAGGTCCCAGCGGTCCACTTCATCACAGCACAGCGCATCCAACAGAGACGAGAACAAACATGCTGCTTCTAAAACACGAGAGCAAACAAACAGTATGCTCTGTAAAAATGATTCACTCCTGTGAATTTACTCTAACCACAAAAACCAAAGAGATCATGTATGGAGCTGAGAGCCCAGCAGTCACATGTTGAGGAAACAAGCTCAGATTGTGTTTTGTTTTTAAGCCCAGTTTTGTGGGCTTTTTGATTGGTTGGGATAAGTTTACTGATCTCCTCTTGGTTTCCTCTCAATCGAGCCTTTCCAAGGATGTACAGGAGCAAGACCAACATCAAACCGCAACCACAGAAGTAAGGCTCAGGATGTGGATGTCAGAGGGATGTAATGGGGAAAATGGAGGAGGATGGGAGTGTGAGAGTACTCCAGTTTGGGTTTTTTTTAAAAAGGAGACAGAATAAGAGAACTGTTCCACTTACAGATAAAATGAGCTCCAGAGTAAATCACTGAGCTGCTAGCTGGGGGAACGAGCTGTGGTGCGAGCCATGCTTCAGGCAGAAGAAGGACGGTGTGAGAGAGACGGGAATAAAGTGAGAGAATAAGGTCTTTAGGGGAAAGGAGAATAACGGGGCTGAAAGTGATAAAGGGAGAAAAATGGCCTCGTGTAAAGACAAACAGATGGAGAAGGACTGAATTCGGTGACCGGAGCACTGAGTCAGTGTAATACAAACATACCACAGACACGTGCACGACCCCTTTTTCATGTACGACGCTGACCAATCGATCTAAAGAAACCACATTTCTCTTTGAGAGATGGAGGTCGTCAGCACACGTATCGATTAGCAAGGTTTGAAGTCGTGCAGGGACGTACATTTCACTTCTCAGGCCTGACTTTAGAGGTCACAGCTTTTGTCTGAATCTCTTCGCTCTTTGTTTCTTTCACCGCGTGCTCGATGCTCAACAATCCCCTACATGACTGCGAGCTCTCTACCTGTGACATCTCCCGCGCTCTGTGTACGCGCCGTACGGATGCACACATCTGCACATCTGCGCGAGGCTCTTCTTGCCATTTTCACACAAAGCTCCACTTTTTCCAAAACAAAGTCAGCGAGCCAAATACCTTCCACGGATGATGGATGACATATGTGAAACTAGGAAATAACTTAAATATAGGAATGTTAAGTTTAAGAAAGCACGATGGAAGCAAAGAGGCTGCTTTTCCCTCTGATGTCGTCCGTTTTGGAGCAAAATGACATATTAATGCTGAAGCTCCATATGGGGGGAGGATTGTAGGGGAGTCCATATGGGAACGCAGCAGAAAACGTGTATATATTAACTTTGTACTCGCTCATACTTTTTATTTAATCATGAAAGTGCCCCTGTTTGCAGTTTTGTCACATCATCACACACTGATTCCTAAAATGACGTTGCATACAGAGGCCACTTTCACAAGTAAATCATATTACGAGGCTCATAAGTCTTATAAGAATAAAATATCAACTGTCCCTTTGCATGTTTGCTAATCCTCGTCCATACGGTCTCCGTTAATACTCCAGAGTCTGACTCGACATGTCAGTTTGTTACGGACTGTGTGTGAGTCACTGTGTGTGAATGAGTCACAATGTTAGAGCATTAATCTGCTCTAACATTAGAGCAGATTAATGCTGTCAAGGACAAATAATGTGTGTAAGTTTGTTTTCCCGCACATGGCGACCACAGGTCTGCCGCTCGATTCACCAGAACTCCACTCACAGGAAGCGGCGAAGGAGGGAGGGAGGGAGGTTACCAGCCAGATGTGGAGCTCTTAGCGAGCCAGGGGGCGAGGAAGTGCACAACTGTAAGAGAAAGAAACGTCGAAACTGTTTATGTGTGACTCACCCACACATCTGGAGCCATCTGTGCTGGAGATGTAGCCTCGTGGGCAGGTGCAGACGTAGCTACCGGCGGTGTTGGTGCATTCTCCTCCGTCGCACACACCGGGAACGGTGCTGCATTCGTCGATGTCTGAAAGAGGCCGTTACATCATAAATACCTCCGTTCATCTGATCGTGGAGCACATCTGCTGATGTTCAAATGTTCAGTTCTTTGTTAGGATGCAGTAGCACGCTGCAGTAAAAGTTTATTACACTGGAGCAAGAGTTTCTCCCTCGGGGGAAACCAAATAGATCTGCAGCCTGACAAAGTGGAATTACTTCACTTCTGGTTTGTTCTGTTCTGGCTAAAACTCGAGCTCATCAGCCAAACGTGTAAATAGCAGGAACAATCACGCAGTAAACCACACGGCTCGGAGAAGGAAAGCACATCCGGCTGACCAATGCATCAAGGTAACATCAAAACAACCAATCAGATTACAAAATATCAAACAAACAGAAGAAACTAAGAACAACAATCACAGGCTGGGAATGGGACATGTGCAGACTAACACAGAACCTTTTCATGCACGTCTCCCTCGCTCTTACATTTGGTGTCTTGGCCGTGGTTAAGCAGAAAAAGCTGAAAATGAAGCCCTGTTGGTGGACAGCCTGCACTGCCAGCCGAGCCTCCAGCGTGGCTGCCAGTAAGTGTATGAAATAAGCAAAGAGAATAAATTCATGCACAGTTAATGTTTCCGTTAAAATGAGTCCTGTTGTGCAATGAAAAAAAGAAATAAACAGTACGGGATAAATGTAGTAACCACAGTTGCTTTCAGTCTAGAAATTACGACTCGACTTGAGGCTAAATTCAGAACAGGATAAAAGCCAAACGCAGCACGGCGGGACTCAGACTTATGCTGGTCTGAGAGCATCGAGGTACGACAGCGTCGAGCTCAAGTTGTATTATCCTGTGAGAGAGGTCCTTGTTGCTCCATGATGAGGGAACCCAAAGTTTTATGGTGTGTTACGCTTATTTATCCATATATGTAATTACTGTATAATTACAGCATCGGTGCAGCTCGTGCAGTAACACACAAGCGAGTGTGCTGAATGCGATCAGCTAGAAAAGTGAAAAGCGTGGTGTAAGTGTTTGTCTTTGCAGGAGTGAAGAGTGTGTAACTTAAATCCACGCGTCCTTTGTCTCTATGTGCCTGCATCTCAGTGTGCAGCTACAGGCTGTCCTCCCCCTGCTGAAGGCCGAGGTGAGGCTGTAAAAGCCCAGGCAAATAAACCTTACGTCAGCAACAGCAAGCCAGACGTTACTCCAGCGCTTGAGGGACTGCCTGTGTGTGTGAAAGGAAACGTGTGTCACCTGAATAAATGTCTGCGAACAGCCATCGAGTCTGCTGCGTGTGCACGACTGTGTGTACACGGGAAAAACTCCCACATACATGTAGATAAGCTAGAGTGCAATATTCATTTTTTAATCTAATTGCGACTTTTATATGTGAAAACCGGAGTAAATGCATGTGAATCTGAGGGCAACAGTGAGGTCTGTGTGCAGTGATTAGGTCTCCCAGATGCTGTTAAGTGTTTCTTTGTTCAGCACTAACAGCTGGTTTTGAGCCAAAGCCTTTCCACTGTATTTATGGAAGAAAAATGAAAGGCGAGGCAGAAACAGGGTAAGGAGGGTAAAAAGCAGAGGCTGTTAAGCAGACCGAGCTCAGAAAACAACAGGTGTCCCGGTGGGTTCAGGTACTGTGTGATCAGACACCCACGACATCTCAACCGCTCCAAAACACGACTCCTCTAACAATGAAAGCTCTCATTGTGGCCGCTTGTTCAATAAAACGCTCCCACAGGATCTGGTCAGATTGTGCGGGAGATTTCACTAAACACGGGTTTCCTGCGAATCTGTGACGTACACGCCACAATTGTCCTTTTGTTTTTTACAAGCTTTGCAAACACTAAACTCTTACTCCTTCACTCTGCACGAGTCAAACAAACAAATGGCAATATAAATAATGAAATCAACAAAACAGCACGAGGGCTCGTTTTTCAACCAAATTTCAAAATAATTGAATAATAAGACCAAAAGAAGTCGTTTGCCAAACATGTTTCACACGACACACCTTATTTCAGCTGTTTTCTGAGGATAAAACCAATTTCATTGCTGTCACCTGCTATTATTATGATCATACCTACTCATATTCTGTTACTGCTTCAGTCCCAAAGGATCCCAAAGTCTCAGGCAGGCTGTTGCCAGACAGGCAGCAGGCTGCTTTCACAATAAATATGTGCTCAAATGTCTCCCAGGCCACATCAACGAGTGGTTTGAGTAATCAGATTACATTGTGTCTTGGTGGTCATCTATGCTTTCTATGATCTGATTGCCCAAGAGCAATTTTACAATGGGAAATATTTGGTGGGAACTCTTGTGGTGCTTTGACCAGCACTAAAGAAATAAAGTCATCCCACAGTTCACACGCGGCTCCTCTTCTCTCTTCTCATCGCTGCGTTCATGCTGCAGATGTCAATAAAGTTGTGGTTGTGAAACTTTAGCATCTGGTTCAAGGCTCCAGCCAGAAGTACAGAGGATGAGCGCGTATTTCAAACCAGCAGGTAGTTTCACAGTTTTCAAACAGCTCAACAAATATCACAAAACATACACAGTGTTTCTGTGCAGCTGGGCCCACAACACGTCCACAAGCTAGAGGTACAGAAGCTTGTGGACAGACAGGGAGCAACAAAAGGAAATAAGAATAAGATAAATAAAGATGAAATACGTGGGGTTAGGGTTACCCAACCCTACAACCGTCGAATAAACCCTAAAAGGAGGTGAAAGGTTGCAGTGATGCATCCTGTTGGGACGGGTGCAGAGCAAGCTGTGGTGTTCATGGTCAGTATTAGGCTAAATCATGGGTACTAGATGTTAATTCAAATTTAAGATGATCATCTGCTTATAGGTCACAAGTCACAACTACTGGAGTTCATTAGACACATTTTCAGTTTTGTGATTATTTTACCCAGGCTGCACTGCTGCACCACATATTCCCCATGGGCCAAACCCCAGTCTAACAGGCCATGCGGAGATGTGATAATTGCCAACACTTGGTGACAAAAAGCTTACAAAGAGCTGCTAAATCTAAGATTATGGGGGGTTTGTGTCCACCTTCATAAACCTTAGAACAGGGGTGTCCAACTCCAGGCCTCAAGGGCCGGCGTCCTGCAGGTTTTTGATGTGTCCTTGATCCAACACAGCTGATTGAAATGACCTCCTCAACATGTCCTGAAGTTCTCCAGAGGCCTGGGAATGAACTAATCATTTGAATCAGGTGTGTAGACCCAGGGTGAGATCTAATACCTGCAGGACACCGGCCCTCGAGGCTTCGCTAAAATCACGTCTGTGACTCTGGTAGATTCAGTGAACTCATCCGCCTCATTTCCTGCTCCATTCACGGAGACATGAATTACTTTTTGTGCGTGACGGTAACTGCCTCTCATGAATCTGAAGGTGGGAACCAAAGTTCCCAGCAAATATAAACAGTTGTGTTCGTCTGGTATCTGCTGCTGTTACTCCTGCTCATGAAGCAGGACAATGATTCACACGCTGTGCACCCGCGGTCTTGTTCAGCAGAGTAAATGTCATCTGGCTCAAACAGTTTCTGTAATCCTCTCAGACGACTACGAACACATCGGCTTCGGTCCAACAGACACAACCCCTGCCTCGCTAACTGTCCGACTGTTTAACCTGGGCATCGTTTAAATTCCACCCAATCGACACGCTGTAACGTGATCCCGCTTGTGTGCGTGCACGTGCTTCAGTGTGTTTGTGTGTATTTATGCGCACATGTCAGGACTACTTTAACTTTGGATACGTCTCCGCTTTTAAAGCGCCTGTGGAGATTTGTCGAGCCAATCCCAGCAAACCCGGAGTTATCGTAAAGTACACAGTCTCGACTGCCTCCCTGTTAAATCAACAAAATCTCATTTACTTTTAGAGGTTTTTTGTTTTTGACACGATTGTGTCCATTTAATGCGTTTGGTTAATTATCTGTAGCCACTAGATGCAGATTAGCACCATGAACTCAGGAGGAAAACAATGCCTTGCTTAAGAACGCTTAAGAAAGATAGATGGGAACTTATCTGACTTACTCGCTGCTCACTTTATTTATGCAGATTTTTTCATATAGTCGTTCTAAAATATTCCTAGCTCTTACTTAGAAGGCTTACCTTCACATTTGTGGGTGGTTTCGCTCTGACGGTGGCCAGCAGGGCATTTACATTCATAGGAGCCGACGGTATTGATGCAGTTGCCCCCAGAGCACAGCCCTGGCACTGCCTGGCACTCGTCCACATCTACAAAAAGGAAGCAAAGACACTGAAATTAATGACAAGCAAACGCACATGAGAACAAAGGTTGTAGTAATTACTGGATCCCCAAAGTTTGGGAGGCACAGCGTCTTATAAAGATGAAACCTGCACAGACTAACTTCAACAAGATGCAGCGTTCATGGTGTCAGTTAATGACAGGATCTTTTTGTGTCTGGCAAATACTCTCTCGCTGTAACTCTCCTCTGGTTTTTCTTTTTGCTAAGAGAATGAGTTAAAACAGGCAGTGACTTGGCACCGGCTGCAGAGTCTGAGACCACATCCAGAAAGACCCGCTTCAGCTCTTGCCTGAACAGGAAATGGCTTTTTAAATGTACATTTTTCCCAGCATTCAATGTGAGTCACTTTTACCAGTATTGGGAATATGTCAGTGGGCGTACTCCTTTCAACATAAAAAAATACAAATGGGAATACCTCTGATGTTGTCTGGGGCCGACCACTAAGTAGAGTCAGAGCACCGTGAGTGGCTAATCCCTCAAAAACACCGAGCAACATGAATAAATCTGCATACAATGCTGCTTTAATGGGAAACAGTTTGTTCAATCATGAGCTCTCCGTGGCACGGGCTGGGAAAGAAAGCAACTACTGGCCAACGTCCTGACGCGGAGCCTGGAGCTCAGTCCTTACATTTGGATTCAGAGTCATGTGTGCTTTGTGCTGCTGCCAGAGAGACGCTGCTCCTGGCTCTCTGGGCATTAGGTATCTTTAGTGTGTGAGTGAGTTAAAGACAAGAAAAAGACAGAAACAGATATTCTGAGAGAGATGGAAGCACAGACACAGACTCCTGGAGAGGAGTTAGTGACACATGAGCAACCTGGCAACAAAAGAAAGGAAGCTGAGGAGCTCAATGGAAATCATACTGGTTCCACATCCTTTACATTTGCCAGTTACCCCATAAATAAGACAATTATACATATAGATGAGTGAACTGTGGAATTACCATCTCATCAGACACACTCGGCCTATACTGTAAATAATTACTGCTACACGCAGCATTCATCCCAGCTGTGTTTGAGGTGATAAGCTGAATACTTACCGTAAGCATCTACCAGCACTCTGACACTTGTGTGTCTGGACTTTCTGGGCCTTGCTCTGCTCTACAAGCGATGCACTATGTCACCTGACAGAGGCGAAACTAGCAAAAACTGCATGCATCTGCACACAGCCGGCTTGAAGCTGTAAAGAAATAAAGCTGTAGCTAAACAACAAGCATCTGCATGCATCCTGTCAGTTATTAGGTTTAAGGCTCTGGCTTTAGCTGAGTTTAGCACTAAATTATATTATTTAAATTAAAGTCTACACTGTCCCACCAGGATGAAGCAACAAAGGGCCTGACTGTGATCATTCTGCAGTGGACATGACCTCCACATGAGGCAAACATGGAGAAGGCCTCAGGTTATAAGATATGCACGCAGAGGGAGTCCGGTTTTATCTGGGGGGGTGTCGATCAAAGAGGGGGACTCTCAGTTCATGTTACTGTCGCTCTGCTCGCCTGATTTTATCACTGTGTTATGTCCACACTGCATGTGTTAAAGAGCAGTAATGGCAAAGGGATCCGTGTGGATGCTTTGTGAGGGTGCAGTTCTCGGTGGAAGCAGTTTGCTGTTACTGAAAGCTGAAGACATTCCCGTTCCCTTAAGCCTCCATCCTCTGTGCAGAGATTACTTGAGGTTGCCTGAGTTCAGAAAAATGTATCTCAGTGCCCGCCCACTTCGAGTCGGCTGAATGTGATTCTTTGCTCTTTGCCTCGCTGTGACCGTGAGCGGATCCTAACCTGGGATTGGTGGATTGGACTTTTAGTTCGGAATGCCTCCGATTTTGTTTCTGTCTGTGTTTTGATTCTGTTTGTTATTCCAGCTTTCCCAGTGTTTTCCTGTCTTTCTATGATGTTTAGCATGAATCTCGTCTCTGTGTTTGGTATTCACTTCTGGTCTACTTCCTGTTTGAAGCTGAGTTTGCTGTTGTTCCTCGGTGTTTGTAACTGCCGGCACCTTGTGTTGATGGCTTTCACGTGTATTCTGCTCCCTCGTGTGTGTCGCTGTGTAACCCGTCCCCTCTTTGTCAGGTTGTTTGGTTGTGTTCCCTTTTGTGCATCCCTCCTTGTATACAGCTCGTGCATTAGCCAAAATAAAAGCCTCCTTTCATTTCATTCATTTTGTTCTCACTACATGCATTTAGTACCTCACTAGAAAACAAGCCTTCGTGTGTTGTTGAGCCATCCCACAATGTTTAAAAGATCCTCCTTTTACATTATGGAGCTGCCTCTAAGTGGTTAAAGATCCTTCAAATATTCTAATGAAATGAAACTTTCTGTTTTCGTAGCTTATTAGGTTGTGGATGCACCAAATCTGGTTCACTATCAGGACAAATCGCTGGAAAAAAACAAAACAGTGTTTGAACTTTCCTCAAAGTTTTTCCCATTAGGACTGTGAAACTAATAAACTAACAGGCTGAGGCTTTATTTCCTCAGCATGTCACACATTTGCAGCAAATAGTTCAAAACAACCAAACTACGTGTCGGTCGACTCCTGTCCTTTACCGTTCGTGGCCCCGTCACGCGTGCGGCGTCACTGCTCCGGCACCGCACCGACAGCTTCAGCTAAATTAAGACCTTAACGGGAAAATACAAGCTCGTATCCGGACTCCTGTGTACATGTAAACACGCTCTGTGCTGTTATCACTAGTCTGAGGATGTTGTACAGCTGAGACGATGATGGATAAAGTGATGGTTTGGATGTTTATCGTGCTGTGTGTGCGTCTGTGTGCGTGCGTGTGTTATTATGTGTGTCCTTTTTCATCTCTGTTAACATGAAGCGGTGAAGACGTTCTGCCAGGTGTGTAGACAAGAAGAGAGAGAGCGAGGTCTGACCTTGGCAGGCTCCAGTGCGGATGTTGGGTATGAAGCCTCGTCTGCAGGGGTGGGGCTGGGCAGGACACTGCTCGCAGGGGTGGCCCCACGCTCGGCCAATGGTAGCGCAGCACAGAGTTTTGGTGCAGACGATTCCACTGAGCTGGCCCTGACACATCTGGTTGTTCACCTGGGTGAAACATGGCCCCGTCCTGTAGTCTGCAGTTTAACAGTGAGATCAATCCTTTGTTAATTGGTGGCTGACCTAATACTTCATTGATTAATGATAAAGCAGTGATTCATTTCCTGCAGCACATCTGGTGCAGGATTAAATGAAACCACACAGTACATTAATGAGACATTTCTAAATGCAGGAGGTATATTTCCTGCAAGTCTTCCTGCCTCTCTTTGTTTACTACATGTTGGTGCAACATTTTGGAGAGATGACTCGCCTTTCAAACACATGCCTGCAGTTTCGTTTCTTTAAACGTATCGAGCACTGGTTTAAAAACAAGAGGAGACAAGTTTAGGAGTCCAAGACTTTCGATAAACAACAGGAGGCTTGGTTCCACTAAAACAGGTTAGTTCAGATTTCAAGGTTTCAAACATTAGCTTATTAAATTTGCTCACATTAGGCTGTAAAAGTGGTTTCACTCAGCAGGAATTTGGCAATCTGATAAGAACAACTTCTGCGTATTTAGAGCCTCTATTAGAACCACATTCAACGGACAAACTGAAGCACGTTTCAGCTCTTTAACGAGGAGCTGACAGCAGGCTAAACAGTGGAGCTTATAATTTCCGCCACAGCTATGACTCAACCAGCTAAATAACTGCCACAGAAGAAATGAAAGGGCCTTTGAACACTTCTGTAATCTATCGTGGGGACAATGCCTTTTATTTTGGCTGTGCAAAAACACATTGCTGCTAATGACCGACACTAATGTTGTGTTTGAAATGAACACGAGCATCGCAGACGTCAGACTGATTCGTGCAGCTGTGACAAACTGAGCTCACAGGTTGCAGAGCTCCGGTTTGATCAGTTTATCATCAAACTTTACTGAGGACACCAGTGTAAGTAGTTCGCCGCACACACCCCTGGGCTTTGTTTTTGGACATGCTTGTATTTTTCTAGACATTCAGAACTACACACACATGGTAACAACGGCAAAAATAATTGCACGAGAAAAGCACTGACCACTCGTGCTGCACTGCTGCCTGCCAGTGTAAATGGCATAATCTTGTTAACTGCACTTCACAAATCAGACTCGGTGAGCTCAAGCTGAAACCATTTCAGCAACACGACGTTCGTCCCCTCAGTCACATACAGCCTAATGATTGCTTCTCTTGTGGGAGAAAGCCTATTAAGTTCTCTGCAGTGGCGCCAAACTTAATATAGCCTTCGTTAAAAGAAAAGTATGAGAGAAAAAGAAGCAGATTGTTAGATTGACTAACAATGAAATGAAAGGCTAACTGCATGGTTGGCTCGCCAAGGCTGTGACAGAGAAAGAGAGCTGCCCGCTCAGCTCTGAAGGACAAAACGAGATGAAAGATTGGAGGATTCGAGAAGTGGTGGCTGTCATTCTCCAGTCTTGTTGCCCTTATTCGTTCCTTGTGCCATATGAAAGGGGATGACAGAGAATGGACCAAAAAGTAGGAGAGGCAAAAAAAAGAGCAGAAAGTAGGTCAAACTGAGCACGCAGCAGTTTGCAACTCTCACCCATCTGTCTTCGTTCTCTTTGTCTACTTTAGCTCTGTTTGTCTTTCACTCTCGTCTGCTTCCTGCTTGCCTCCCTCATCTGCTCTTTGAGCTTTCATCTTCATGTGACCTGGTGTCACATGGCCGACTGTATGTGATGCATTTTTCTCATGGTTAGCTCTAAAGCAACACAATGCATGCAAACGCCTCTGTGCACAACAGAAAAAGCACATTTAATTCCAGATTAAAAGTGAATAAAACAGAAAAAGAATAAAACTGCTGGTAATTTATAATTTACATTTTTTGTCAATAAATCCAGTGCAATCAATGATAAAGGTCTAACTGATAACACTGCTCTTTATCAAAAAATACTGGTTTCTGAACAACTGTGACATAGAAGAATAGCTTCATACACACACACACACACACACACACACACACACACACACACACACACACACACACACACACACAGCGAGTTGAAAGACAGATAAGAGAAGCAAACAAATTCCGATTGCTTTATCCGTTAAAACCAAACTGTTTAAATTGACATTAAAAAAGAAACAAAAGGAAGAAAATCCAAATAAAAAAATAAAAGTCTGGGTCTTCCAGCCTCCTGTGTTTCATTTTGTCCCTGCATCAAAAATAAATGGACTCTCTCACGCTCAAGTCATCGAACAACACTGCATAACCAAACGCAGCGGCCAAGTTCATCAGCGTATTCGTGTCTGCTAAATTAAATATATATGCATGCACATTCTTTCTCAAGCAATGCCCCACTGTTGACGGTCTCTGACACACATTAACACACAAGAATGCGTCTGCTTGTCTGTGTACATGATGGAAAACACAACATCTGCACGAGCTGCAGCGTTTAGCCAAGCAAAGACTGGAGCAGCAATCACAGCTTAGCTGGAAAGAGTACCGGAGAATAAAGCTCTCCTGTGTGTGTGTGTGTGTGTGTGTGTGTGTGTGTGTGTGTGTGTGTGTGTGTGTGTGTGTGTGTGTGTGTGAGCCATGTGTTCAGGGTTTTGTTTGTCATGCACGTAAACTCGAATTTGGAAACAAAAAAATAGCCTCAAGCATTCAGCCGAGAGTTCAACACGTGTGTCAGAGCGTGATGTCATCGGTGTGTTATACATGTACGTTTAGTAGACACATGAGAGCATGAGCACTGGTTTGGACAGGAGAGAAATTAAAAATCCTGAATATGTCTGGCTGACAACATTTGGAAGCAGTTTCGTCCAATTAAAGCTCAGAAAGATGAACAGATAAAAGCATCCTGCTATCCTCCTCACTCCTTACTCCAGTATCAAGGGACTCTGAAATCTCCTGTTTCATCCACACATGCTACGGATGCTACGTTCACTCACTCTATGCAACATAAATAATCTTCACTCTCCTGTTAGGACGGCTCGTGAACTTGCTTGTTTGTCACCAGCAGTGTGTCCGTGTATTAGCTCAGAGTCTGCTTAATGTGACTGTTGCACTTCCACCTCTGTTGGCTTATACAGTCAACCATCAAACACTGTTAACAGAATGCAAGCTTTCACATATGATCTTGTTTTATTAGTAAATCCTGTCTGGGGCTTAAAGCACTCTAGGCAAACACTTTCCCATCAACTGTCTCCAACTGTAGGATCACAAAGATGAAGAGGGCACGGGCCTGAGCACTGGGAGGAAAAGAGAGGGGAAGACAAATGGCACAAGGGAAGAAAAAAAAATCTAATTTCAGACTCATTAATAATCGCTGAAGTATTTATAAAACTCCCAGGAGGGAAAGTCTGGGAAAATAAGAAACCCAGTAGGGTTTTTTTCATGGAAATCAGGCTATTATCATTTATACATACTTGCCTATGACAGGAGTTCAACAAGTCAAATGAATAAAGCGTGTAAACAAAAGCCTTTGAATGTGTATGTGCGCGTGTTTACATATCTTTGTAGGGACCAAACATTGGATGTTTACTATCCGGTCGTTAAGTGATGACGCGACGAATCCTACTTCCGGGCCTAAAGTAGTCTGCGTTTAATATGGCTTTTGTGTTGTTAACATGTTTAATGTTTTGTATTTTCTTCTATTTAATCTCAAAAAGCTCCTAAAACAGTCAGTGATCCCTGTTGACCTCCCTCGGCTTTTATTACCGCTAATCATTTATTTAAGCTCAGTTTTTAAAACCTTAGGATGTAGCTACAGCCCAGCCCATGCAGCAGTATATGAATGACTAACCTCGTATTGTGGATGGATTATCTCAGTTGTTCTCCTGGCTGAAGTTTGGTCCTTTTACAGCATCCTGCCATGCGATTACATTTGTTCCTGACCACCGAGAACACTCACGTTAACTTTTATCCAGTGGAAAAAAAGTTAGCTTGTTTATATTATGCTAACATAGCTGTGTCGCTAGCAGTCACGTAGCACATCATTATATACCAGCTAGCCCAACTTCAGTAACCCTACAAACGTCACTGCTGTTTAGTTTTCTGTCTTCATTTATGCTGGAAGTGATAACAGAGCTGTACGTTTTAATTTGTTTCCAAAACCCCGCAGTCAGGACATGCTATATTGTATTTAGATAGAAGCTAGCGAGCTAACTCCCTGCTAACTTCTAACTCCGTTAAATGTCATAAATTCCGTTTTCATGGATGCCTGGATGTTAAACTCAATTGTTACACCTGGTAGAGCAGAACGCTGATCATTTTATTAAAGATGAAAGACTTTAGACAGTGTTTCAACTCTCAGTAATGCCACAGTGATCGTTTGATATATGGACCTGCAGCGGAGTTTAGGCCCAGACACGGCTAGTGACGTCAGACTTTACGACCGGATACTCGTAGGGACCAAAGTGCCTGTCCCCACGAGTCTGAAGACATTTTTGGGACTCAAAATGAGGTTGTAGTGTCAGGCTTGCAATTAGGTTATGGTTATGGTTAGGCGTTCATTTTTGATGGTTAGGGTAAGCGGCTAGGGAAAGCACTATGCCAATTAGATGTCCCCACAGAGATATGAAAACCAGCTGTGTGTGTGCATGCGTGCGTGTGTGTGTGTGTGTGTGTGTGTGTGTCGAGCACACGTCTGGCGGGTCTTGTGGAATTTCTGATTGCAGCGTTTTGTTTGTGTTTGTGTGTCCTTCTGCTGATGTGGATGTAAATAAATGATTCAAATGTGTGGGCTTGTTTGTTTACATGCGTGTGATTGTGAGCATGTCTGTCCGTGTCTCCCGGCCAACCATAGCAGTCTCTGTTAGTCTTATCAGTGCCATTATCAACAGGCCTGAAATCGCTCTTTTCCTTTAGCCGTAATGATTCTTTAAGGAGCCTGTTCCTTTCATTTCTTCCACACTGAAAAAGCAGCCGCTCAAACGTGACTAAATGTTTAACGCACACAAGAAAGTCCAACAACTGTGGGAGAATGGCAGAGGGAGAGATAAACCCTCAGCGTTCAAGATCTGATAGCCTTTTGCCTCAAGCAAACTGTGTAAAAGCACAGCTCACACAGCCATGCCAGTATCCAGGAGAGGCTGTGGATGCTGCACTTCCTGTTATTGTTTCTATATCGCGCCCATTGTACTGTACAATGTATTTGGAGTTCTGCAGCTACAGTATTTTAGTCTGCTTTAGGAAACTTGTCTAACAGTGGAACAATAATCCTCACTCTCATGAATGCAAACAGAGTCAGAGTCAGTCAAGTGGGCTCTAATCTGCATCAACAGCTGCCATTCATGAGCCGTTCTCCTTCCTCAGCAGTGGGAGAATCTTTGTAGCGTTTTTTTAAAACTGGAGCAAAACTAAATCGGTCCATTTTTCAACCAGCCAATCAGAGGCGGCCCCCGCCCACCACCACGGAGCAGCGATACTTAAATGCTGATATGAATGAGATGGATCGTTACACTTAGCGTCCCAATGAAAGCAGACACTAAAACAGCTAGTGAAACGTGACAGTCCTAATTATGTTTAATAAATACAGGATGATTTCACTCAGAACATGTAATCATAAAAAGTATCTGGATGAAGGGCAGGATTGGTTACGCCAGAGTTCACAGAGTTTGCACATTTTTAGCAGTTTTCTGGCCTCTCGGCTGATATTTGCTCCTTAGTGGTTCGATTTATTTTAGCTTTTACTGCAGAAGTTTCTGCGTATGCACCATTAAAAGGCTTTCTGCAGGTCAAATTTAGCCAGGCTCCAAAGTGGCTGACTCTCGCTAAATTGTCACCGGGGGATATTTTCCACCCGTGCCTGCTCCAGCGCCCCCACACGCCCAGCGGTGCAGCCATCCTGTCCAGCCATGTTCTGTCCGCTCTTATCCAGAATCAATAGAACAGAAATAGCACAACTTCCTACAAGTCCAGCACCTCAAATGCCCCTGACGTCAACACTCGGTGATGTACAAAATTGCTCCTCTGTGATTCTTGTTATATTTGGGCTGGACTGGAGACAAACTGGCGTTTGAGACTTTATAGGTCTGCAGAGACCGACCGATTGGACCAGACCTGGAACAGAGGAGGCACAAAGTTTCAGACTCAGCTCGTTCTTACTGTGCATCATACATGAACACAAAGGATGACCACACGATTAACGTTGTGTGTTAATGTCAAGCTCATCGATGTTATGGCCAAACATTAACTCACATGACGCTGCAGGTTTCCCTGCTTGGACAGATATATGGGTACACACATTTGTATCCATCAAATAACCATGGCGACTGTACAGATGATATATGATCCCCAGACCTCGAGCGTAGGCTGTTCGCGCATAGCTGCACGAGCTCACGCTCCCCACGCCCGCCGGGGCTTCCCATGAGCCTGTCACACACGGCGTTCACCATACTGGTTGACTTTCACTCCCTCCATAATCACAGCTCATCAGCAGTCTCCTCACTGCATCACACAGTAAATCTACTGACTCATGGCCTCAGTTACACAAACTCTAAAACCGCATGCAGCCTTATGGCGAGCGCACCCGAGCACACACCAGGGACACTGTGGCCTTTTCAGGCCAAACCCAAAGTTAAAAAATTACTGCTCAGACTTGCAGGATCATTTTTGGACTTTAAATTATTGTTATGGTCAGCGTGACAACACTGCCCCATCCATCCATCCATCCATCCATCCATCCATCATCAACCTAGCGTCATGGAGGACAACCGCTGCTCCTCAGTATCAAAAGGAGGTAGTTTTAGTAGTAAGGATGCATCTTAGGCACATCCCTTTGGAAGTTTACCGGACACGCCCAACTGGGAGGAGACCCTGGGGTAGATCCAGAACCCTGTGGAGCGATTATTTATTCGTCTGGCGTGGGAATGCCTCAGGCTCCCCCCAGGAGGTGCTGGAACGTGTTGCTGGGGTCAACAACATTTGAGATGTTTATCCTGCTGCCATCGCCACTCGACAGCTCATGGATGCATGGACTCAGAAACAAATATATATATAAAGTCATTTTGCTTTAAGGGTTTACAAAGGAAGTCAGTTAAAAATTAATTTAAACTTTAATACCTGATCTTCAACCTTCATGCCAGCAAGAAACACTCTTCATGTCTCGTAGTCATAAGATTCCCTGTTACTCTATTACTATTACTTTCAATCTGAAGCAGCTACAAGGCACCAAAAACACTTGCAAGCATTTCTCTTGTGATTTCCTTAAAGTGCGTCGGTCCCCCGACTCCTTTAACAAGGAAAACATATACCCCCCACCCCCAACAGCCTGTGTGTACACAGCTGGGGAGTCCATTTTCTCACCCCGGCCCACCCATCCTCTTCTCCTCCACCGCCCCTCTTTCTCTTGCTCTGATTTCCTACCTTGTCCCACTTCTCATCAGGAAACATGACGAGTCCATAAGGAAACTTTCCTTTCTTAGTCCTGTGGGGTTGTTTTGGTGTGGGGGGGGGGGGTCTTTATGACCAGATGTTGTGCTGACAAACTCAGCACTGACGGTGTTGTAGTCTCTAAGAAAACAGGAACCAAGACTTTTAACACGGTGGGAAAAGTGTTCAAAGAATCTGATTAAGCTGACAGGTCGTCCAAAAGAAGCTACACATGTACACACACACACACACACACACACACACACACACATCTGCAGAAGCATGAAGTGATTACAGGCTGAGAAGTTATCCTGGCCAACAGCAGGTGGGAGGAAGAAAGACAAAAAGGGGAGAGGATGATGAAGGTCAACAAAAGGTAACGTGACAGAAAGTATCTGACGATTCTGTTTTTCTAACAAACTGAACAGAAACGACTGGAAATTAAGAAATCGACCACGGCGATCGTTCTGTGGACCTTGGGACTTACTTCCCTGCCATCACTCCCCACAGCACACATACCACAGGATACGGTTCAAAGCGCAGGACAAACACCCACTGTCTGTCTGAGCTATGAAGTCATCCACCTTAGAAGAGCCTGAGGTCTCACCAGCTCTGCTGATAGGAACAACACTCAGTCACAACATCAAAGCTTTCCTGGTTTGATAGCTTTCCTAACATTAGTGCATGTGCGTGGGTATGAGGGGCATTGACGAAAGACAGATCACTCCTCCAATCCAAGAGGTCCGCTCGAATTATAATACGCCAAATACACACAAACCTCTTATTTTCAGTTTTTAGCCATTTTACTCTGTTACAGTGTTAAAGTAGCTGCTGAGAATCAGTGCAGGTGTACAAACAATACCTTAATTTACCCAGATCATCTCAACAGCGTCTTTGGGCGCGAAACAAAAAGCAGGCACACAGATTATCATATCATTCAACCACAGCAAGCATAACGAGAGCAGGGTGTACTGTCTTTGTTCCTCGTGGTTTTCCCACCAAAGTCCGAGCGGGGATTCATATTTGAAGGCCTCCTCTAAGGAAGAGAATCAGTCACACAGTATAAACACAGCAATAAGGATGAGCGCTCACCTCTCTCGCACTGCGGGCCAGTGAAACCGTAGACACAGGCACATCTGTTGGGCCCGATGCAGCGCCCACCGTTCTGGCAGCCATTCTCACACACAGCTGCCCGAGACAGAGGAAAAATGGATCCAGTGAGAAATACAGACTCTCTTTAATTCTTTGTTTCTTATAGAAATGTCGCGACCGCATTCTGTCTTGTGTTTGTAATGAATGCTTCTGCTTGTACGCTCAGCAGGTAAAGACAGCAGCAACAGGCCTGTTGGCGTGAGCTTCAAATGTCCTCGCTTCTGTTCTTATGAGGTTTAAGCGTAAAACTGTGACCAAAGTTCTGCAGACTTGAAGAATATCAAACATTCTTCTAAACACACGTGGTCTGCGCAGCACACAAGACACTAATGCAAGTTACACATATGTGCATGCACAGCGCACCGCCCCGCACCCAGGCTCAGCAGTTTTGCACTCACGTTGTCCGCAGTGGTTGCCGGTGTATCCTTTTGTGCACAAGCAGGAGTCCTCGGCGCAGCTGCCTCCGTTCATACACCTGACATTACAGGACTGAACTGTAAGAGAGAGGAAAGGTTTGGCTCAGAAGGCCCATCAGCAGCTCCGTCTGAACACCTGCATTTTAATTAAATATGGATTTTACACATGTTGGTAGTTTACACATGTTTGGAGGGTTCCGATTAACATACACTGTTCAAAAACACCCCAAGCTACAAATCCGGAGCTAATCATACGGACTGGGGTTAGGCAATATGTCAGGCCAGCTGAAGGCTACAGCCAGTCAGGAATTTGCTGAAAAGAAAACTGGGGGAAGGGAGCAAAGAGAAGAGCGCACAAGAAGCAAAGAAGAAGAACAAAAGCCAACAGGGTGTGAAGAAGAGTACGAAAAAAGAGCCATAAGCGGTGTCTCTGTAAAAACCTTCCAGGCTGTCAGACTGCTTTGGTCGAGAGGGTCAATGTGACGATCTCGAACACGTAGGAGCAGCTTCCTTTAGAGCAGCTAATTGGCGCTCCTGGCCGACAGGCAGCTTCTGCTGAGCCAGCTTTTGACTGAACGTAGCAAAGCAGAGACGCCGACGTTGATTTTATTGTCCTTTAGTCCTCCTTCCCCTATAAACTCTGTGCCTTTCATGCTCTTCTGTTTTTATCTGAATCTTAAGTTCAACATTAATTTCCTCTCTCTTCCCTCCATCTGTCTGTGCGCGTCTGTCTCTCTTTAACATTTCTGGCATGCAGCGCTCTGCAGCAGAGGGGAAATGACTGAGCTTCCCCAGAGCTGACTTTGTCTAATGAGACTTTCTGAGTTTGCACACTTGCCAACAGGAGGTATTTCAGCCACTATAATCCACCCACTTACTCTGACTGTACCCAAACACACTAACTATGCCTTGTGTGAATCATAATGAAGGAATACGCTCTGAGGTAGCTTTTCATTTTGAGATTCCTGCCTTACTGGAAACTCGCGCAGCACCAAGTTTTAGTGTACATGAGTCAAAGCACAATGGCACGAATCCTTGGATCTGGATCCTGTGCAGTTTTGGAAAATGTAAGGCGAGGTATTTTTCACAGGAATGGTTTACAAAGCTCTCTCTCACCCGTCTCACTAAAAAAGCCCTTTGCATAGCGGCTGATCCCACGCACCCAATGCAAAGCTTCTTCAAGCTGCTGCCGTCAGGGAGGAGACTGCGGCGTCTCCAGGCCAGGACCAGCAGACTGAAGGACAGCTTCATCCATCAGGCTGTCAGGAAGCTAAACTCCCTCCCGATTCTGCCCCCCTCTCCCCTCTTCTCCACCACGGTCTCACTGAACTCTGTCACACACACACACACACTCACTCTCTGACGCACTCACCGGCCTGCTCCAGTCACTTTGTGGAGCATTGGACTGCTTAAGCATTGGACCTCATAAGACTCTGTTGTTACACTATCTCTTACCGTACACTACTAAATCCCCATTTGCACTATTTGCCTATTTTGCACCACTATGCCTTCTTACTTGAATATTGTATATTGTATATTGCATAGCTTTTTTTGTTATACGTAAAATTGTATTGTATTTATTTAAATTTTTACTTTTTAATTATTTTATTTGCATTTTTCTAATCACTAGGGTTTGAGAGTAACGCAATTTCTATTCTGTGTATGTCCTGTACATGTGGCAGAATTGACAAATAAAGTTGACTTGACTTGACTTCATTTGTTCCATAGATTGAATGCATCTAGAAGTCCCAGTTAGCTTTCTGACGTGCAACTCTTGGCAGGCTCCATGCACAGATCTGGCAGAAGCTCATTCTGTCTGGACTGCTCCTCATAGCAACACATGGTGATAAATGAAAGCAAATAGTTTGGGACTCTGGAGGAGCCTGCATTTACAGGTCAGTGTACTAGTGGGCTGCCTCTGTCTTTCAACGTTCTTCTTGTTCATCCTTTAGGGAGTCGGGTACGGCCTTGCTCCCAGCTTTCAACCTTCAAGATGGAAGATTACAGCAACTGTCTGTAAGGCCAGCAATAGAAGCAGTCATGTGAATCATAAATAATGACTGCAGTCAGTGATTACAATTTTCCCACTCCATGAAACAAACCGTGGAGAAAACCCCCTAAACTCAGGGCTCCTCACAAAAACATGTTTTTAAATAGGTCCAGGAAGAGCAGGAAGACTTTGGCTAACAGCAAGAGACGCTGTAGTGTGAGGCTCTCTGTCTGCTTATCATCCTCTGCTCCTCAGGAGGATAAGAGGCTGCTGACTGAAGAGAGAGACACTGGAGGTAAGCTTTCATGTCACGAGCTTTCTCTGTTACAGGAGCTCATCTGAAGGAGCAGGAGCAGGAGGAGGAGAGGAATGACCACATTTGGACACAGAAAATATGATCTCATTGGATAGCTTCTCCTCATGACGCTCCATCTCCTGCAGGTGGAAAGAGATGGTCTGCCCCAATGACCCGTGCATGGGAAAGCTGGACGTGCAGAGCAGCATGATTGGGAGGCTGTGTGTGTGTCATCCAAAGAAGCAGGGGTGCAGGGTTGTGGCAGCACAATGCGCTTCTGTGTTCTGGTTGTATCGTCGGTAAGCTGCTCACATCTGGGTGTTTTTTACGAGAATCTGAGAAACACAGGAAGTCGAGGCTCGCGTGTGAGTGTGTGTTGGAGCTGAGCGGGAGTGTGATGGAAAACTGAGGTGCTTTATAGCTATGTTGTGTCCTGATTTACACACCCCAGAGACCTGTGACAAGTCCCCGTGATGCAGTGAAAACAAAGGTTGCACAAGATGCTCTCAAAGCAGCTCCGACCACAAAGGAGTCTTTGAGTTCCAGGAAATAACCCTCCCCAACTTTTGTTTAGTTCTGCACCTCGCTCAAGTCATCAATCAGCTTTTGGGTTAATGAGAACAACTCTTTTGTTTTATTTGCATTTTTAAACTTTACACCAAACAGCACAGAGACTCACTTCTGTGCAAGATAAAACTGCAGTGGAGCGGCTGGTTTCAAAGCCGCACTCCTTTCCTTTCATGGAATATGATGTTGGTTTCAAGCCTGAATGATCGTGCTGGTTCTTTAGCACAGACGTGACTGACCCGAGACTCTGACTGCATTAGCAGATAAGCCGTATCGTAACTGTCTTTGGATGCTTTTTCTGTTTGGACTGCTGAGTCAAACTGTCAACCTCAGTTTCCCATGAAACACACTCAGACGTATCCTCCATGTGTGATAGAATAACTACAGGATCATTTACTCAATAAGTCTCTAAATCTGCCTGTGTGGGTTCCAGCTTTACTTCTTATTAAAGACAGCACACACTGGTTGCAACACTGGAGCTGTTACAGTTCTTCTCAGTTGCTTTGGCACAAAACTCCTGAGATGCAGTCGAGCTGTTTGAAATCCTTCGAATCAGCGCGCAACGTGTCTCCTAGTAGAGCAGTAAGGATGTGTGGCAGCGCAGCAAACAGGAAGACGTCAGAAATAAGAAGATGCAGAAAAAAGTGCAGGTGATACACACACACACACACACACACACACACACACACACACACACACACACACACACACACACACACCTGTGGTGAAGTGAAAGACAGGCTGGCCCTGTGTTGTTACTCAGATGTACAAATTCACACAGAAATGCTTTTTTCTCTCTCTTGTTGTTACTTTGTATCAGTATTTTAAGTCCTTTTACTGTGTAATTTGTATCTGTGTGCAGCACTTTGGCCAATCCTACTGTTGTAATGACATGTGCTATATAAATAAAATAAACATAAGCAAACATAAACAAAAGCGTGTAAACTTTTCATTGTTCCTGTTAATAGTTTAGGGGCAGCGTGGATGCGAGGTGGTTAGCGCTTGTTGCAACCACCTTTGGGAGGATCTTTCTGTGGGACGTTTCCATCTTATGCTGCTAGGACATCCTGTAAAAGCTTCGATCATTCAGAGAAAATATCTAAATATTTGGGTTACCTACGTTTACACAGTGTCAAAGGAATTTGTCATTTTAGTGGCACTGACTTATTCATTGAAGCAAAAACCTCATTTTAACAAATGAATTCATGGTTTGGGGCGAGCTTCAGGTTTTTCTAAGTATGCATGTTTTGCAGCTGAGAAAAACTGTAATGCTGGTTAAAGCCCGGCAGTCACCTGAGAGCAGTTTAGAGGTCGGACAAAGACCAGTGACTATAGTGGCTCTTTAAGCGAGCCATGTAAACATAATCATGTCTGACTGAGACTTGATCAAATCTGCGTCTCTCCAGCCCCAGAGCTCAGAGACAGCTGTTTCTCAGCATCAGCGCATCTCTGGTAACGATTCTGTAATTACGGTTATTGCGAGACGAGGTTTTAAAGACACCCCAGCACAGCTGCTCTGCCAGAACTCGGCTGCTAACAAGGGCGACTTGTCTGGAAGCGACGCGTACTTTCTGGTTATCGATAAATGTGACTCATTTATTCGATCAGCCTGCTTTCACACACATTCAACATTCCTTCTTCTGGACATGTGTACGTTTCCCAGATCCTGCCTGGCCTTGTTTCCTGGCAAACACGAGATTCCAGGAAGAGCTAGTTAAAAAATATCACGGCCATCTGTGTGGACGCAGCAGTCATCACAGACACGTGGGTCACGTGAAGGAAGTCACAACTGTGCTGCTAATTTATGTAAACCTCTGCGTTCCACAGGCAAGACGTGAAACATGAAAACACTATCTATAACTCTGGAGAGCAGGGTGCTAGAAGTGGGCCGTATAATTAAGGCGGAGGAATTGGCATTTAAAAATGGAATTCCATAGAGCTGCAATTTGTTTCCAACTGCACTGAATTATCCTGTTAAATGATGGACTCTGGCCAAAGCTGAATTAGGGAGTTTGCATATTTGGGACAACAGCAGCCACACAGAGAGTGTAGATGAGCCCTGTGAGACTGCTGGGGTTAAAAAGCCTTTTAAACTGCAGAACTGGCTCAACAAGTCAAGCCTAACAACCGACTATGGACAGAGCTACAACAGCAGAGCGGACCTCTCTTTGGTTGGGTCACCAGCTGGAAGCTTTTCCTTGGAGGAACAACGACCCAACAGCTCATATGAATACGGTTTCTTTTAAATCGCATGCCAACAAAGTTACAGCCTTTTTACAACTCAGGTGACATTTTCTAAACAAAGCCAGTTTCTTCCAGCTGAGAGCTTTTTTGAAGATTAAGAACGTTTTCTTATCTGCTGACTTGTGGAAAATAATTCCTGCTTTCATTTCACGCAGGCCTGATTGTGCAGCAGCCTTTATTTTGGAATCACACAGGCTCTGCTTTCTCGTCTGCTCGCTCAGAAAGCAGCAGTTCAACCACTGACTGTGAAAGGAGGATCCACTGTGGACAGAGAGAGACACACTTACACCTACAGCCGGTTCACAAATGATTCCTGACTGTGGGCTGTGGGGCAGAGCTGGACTCCAAAGAGGAGCAACAAGAACATGCAAACTCCTACCGGTTGATTCAGACCTCTGTGCACGCTCTTCTTTATCACTCGTTCATTTCTTTTTGGAGGAGAAACTGGCAGGAAAGGTTTGGCAGGATTATAACTTCATGTTTGAAATTACAGAGCAGAAGTTACAACATGATCCTCGATCGCTTTGGTAAACTGACTCATCTCTGGCCATAAAGTTGTTTGACCTTTGACCCTGATTACTGCAGCCACAGAGGCCAGCGGACGTTCTTGCACGGTCACACGCTCCACACTTTTAGCACCTTTTCCATCAACCAATCACTGAGCTGTAACGTTGTGAGTAAACTGGTCACGTGGCCGTTGCCGTGGGTACACCCGGCTCGGGGAGTGCGACAGGAAGTTTGGTCCAAGCTCTCCCACTAATCTCTCACTTCACTTCCACGCCCCTGAGGAGCATGACTTCATAGCCAGAGCACAGATTTCACTGCACATCTGTGCGTGTTCTGCCAGACAGGTCAAAGGCACGTTTCCCTCACCCCGCCCTCCAGCCTTCTCCTAATCGTTACTTATGGCGGGAAGAGATCCTGTTTTACAGCTCTGAGCCAAATGATGATGACTGTGTGTGTGAGACGCATTTTTCTGTCTGTTTGGATTTCGCTTCGAGTGTCTCTGCCTCGCTGTGTGCGCCGTGTGTGTTAGTGGGCTTGGAGGAATGTGAGTCTGTGCAAAGGGTCTGGCAGGGCCAGGCGTGACTGATGAGCTGACTTTGGCCCACTAAAGCAACGAAGCTGAACGCACTGCATGCGACTTAACACACACCAACACAACTTTCTTGCTCCCACAGTGGTGCTTAACAACAATGTTTGCAGTGTGTCTTGCACATATTAACTTTATACTGAAAAGCCGCACACTGTGCAGTAATCTCATAAAGACAAACATGATTTCACACACTCTGTATGTGAAGTACAACACTTTGCTCCAAACACACATCCTGAGTGGTCTGTAAGTAATCCAGCAGACTGAGCCGGGCAGCCAGACTCTCCACGTTAATCCTGACAAACCCTTTGACCTGAGCAGGCTCCACACACTGCTATTACACGGGCCTGAGTGTTACTATAAGAGTAAGGTGGGACAGAGACGTGTGGCAGAGGAAAAGAAACACTTCACAGCTTCGAACAGCAGAGTGAAGTAAGGCCTGAAACCATGCAGAGGACTAAAGGAAATACACCATCTCTGCACTTTCCACTATAACAGTGACAGCTGATTATTTTGCTTGTGCTAGTAAGGACACATACAAGTGGACGCCATGCTCTCAAGCAAAAGGCTTGAATTTGAAGAAAAAGAAACCACCTCATGTTTAGGACTTGATACAAGATACATGTGACTCTTACATGATGTCATTTTACATGAATTTGGTACCCGACTATTTGCAGAAACAGCTACAGGTTTTCTGCTTCTGAATAACTCGACGGGTCTTCTCATATTTATGCTAAGATGCTGCTGGCTACGTCCTGCTTAGATCTTCTGTGTATCGAGTTTTCAGAGGTTTTAATCTTCGGCAAAGAGAGAAAGAGGCTTTGTTTGATTTACTTAATCTACTGCTACAAATGCCAAATCAGCCAATCACATGGCAGCAGTTTATTTAAGTATGCAGACCTGGTGATGATCTGCTGAAGTTCAGACTGAGCATCAGAGTGGGGAGGAAAGGTGATTAAAGTGACTTTGAATGTGTCATGTTTGTTGGTGCCACACTGAGTATTTTCCACACAGTCACGGTTTACCAAGAATGGGCTGAAAAACAAGGAGCATCACGTGAGTCGCAGAACTCTGGGAAATGCTGTGTTGATGCCAGAGGACAGAGAAGAATGACCAGCCTGTTTGGAGCTGATAGGAAGGTAACGCTGGACAGGACGTCACTCCTGTCAGCTAACAACAGGACACTGAGGCTCACGCTCACCAAAGCTGGACAACAGAAGATTAAGCAAAGGTTTCCTGGTCTCAGTCTCTGCTTTGGCATTAAGGTGGCAGCGTCAGAGTTTGGTTTAAGCAGCATGAAAGGATCCTGCTTTGGTTGTGGTGTAACAGTGACGGCGATACTGTTTGATACATATCAAAAAGCATTAAAAACCACAGCCTACCCAAAGACGGCTGCTGACCGTCCCTTTGTGACCACAGTGTAACCGTCAGGATAAGGCGGCTCGTCACAAAGGTCACACTCGGTTTAGAAAGTGGAAAACTTTGGAGATTTCTTGGCATCCCAGCGAAGTCATTATCAAACTGATTTTTATAGTTACAGTTATGATAATCATCATAACTGTGTGTGTGTGTGTGTGTGTGTGTGTAGGTACTGACCTCCTGCTCCACAGCTCGGGGAAAGCTGGCCGTTCGAGCAGGTACACATGTTGGGTCTGGAACAGAAGCCATCACCACAAGAATTCCTGCAAATCGCTGGAGAGCGAAAAGACCAAGACAGAGCGGAAAGGAGAGTCGATCTAATGACCATACATAATCGCACGAACCAATCGTGCTATGCCTATTTGCTATCTTCTCCGCTGAGTTTTGCGATGTGGGGAACTTACGAACAATGCACTGGTTTCCTCCCGGCAGAGTCTTCCAGCCTGGACAGCAATATGAATGGAAGCGAGAGCCGCACACATTGGGTCTGATAGAGAAAAGAACAAAGAAACACACTACTTACTACTGCCAGCACACTTCAGTACATCATTGAACAAACACACACACATCAGCTCATTTCTGAGGAGCCCAGAACCTGCTCGGTCTCTGCTTTCAGAAAAAACAAACTTTGATATGAAAGCATTGTAAAGTGATGGATTGAGGTATTCTCAGGCTTGGTAGGAGGGAAATGCAAGAGGCCTTCAGCTCAGTGTTTTGTTTTCCTTCAATGCTCATTTCTAAGCTTGGAAAGACAGGATGTGCAGAGTCCTCCTCTCTCTCAAAGATATGCCCGGCCGCCCTGATTTCTGGCACAGACCCTGCTGGTAGTCGGCTCTGATCCTTAGTGGCAGACAGCAAACTTTGACCCTGTCTGACAGATGTAACACTCATTACAGCTCATGGGCTGCTTGTCTGGCCTTAAAGGTTAGCCACAGAGTTTTCCTCAGAGGAAATGGCTAAACCACATCTAGAACCGACTGGGTCTGCTCACACACTCAAGCACACACATAAACATGCCGTCAGGACTGAGGTCTGTTTTACAAGCTAATGAGAGGAGCTCCGTGAATAAAAGCACCTCTTTGTATATTTAAAGGAGGAGCTGTCCAAACGGGCATCGGTCGTCAAAGACTCGTGCAAGCACGAGACACTCAGGTCAGTGTCGGTCAGGGTTCCAGCTGTGTGGCTAAACTACTGTTATCCTCAGTCACCGTCCAGAGCGTATAATGACGAGTGTTTGCGGTCATCCAAGTTGGTCATTTGCCGATGGCATGACTAAGTAGCGACGGACCGCAGCGTGGTGAGTTTGGATGAAGCCTGATCCAGATGCTCATAGTAAAATAATTTGCCACAGGGACAATTTTCTACCCCCAGGATTTAATTTATCGTGTTGTGAAAACAGAAACTTTTTTTGGTAAAAGTAGATTACTCATAACTTATAACACCAAACATGAAGCAGTACAAACCAGACTTATAAAATAAGTTGGCAGAGCTGAGATGTTCTGGTCCCTAAGTGACTGCTGGATACTACATTTCCCATGATGCAGCTCAACACAGTCCTGCATTAGAACTTTTCCAGAGCTAACAGAAATATCTTTGCCCCGTTTCTTTCTAAGAACATCAGCTCAAAGGCAGAAATGTCGAATTAAGAAATGTTGAATGGACTCCGGTCACCCAGCACTCTACTCTGCTCTCACTTTACATAACACACACGTTCATATTTATAACACACACACACACACACAGTGATTACAGTAACGAGATACTGTAATCACATTACCTGTTTCAATAACTTAATAATGAGACGCATCACTGTACTAAACTCACTGCTTACTTTACAGTTACAGTTACTGTATGTCGTTACTTGTGCTGGGGAGGCGCTGCAGTTACCTGCGTACCAGGTGGATAGAAAGAAAAAAAATCAAACAAAAGTGCGTTTTCGTTTACGTGTGTTTGTTACAGTCGGCTTATTTCGGTTTCTGTGAGAGAAGGTCCATCGATACAGGTCTCGAGGGTGAAAATATGGATGTTATTTCTATTTTTATTGCAAAAACTGACAACGGCGCAATGGTAGAGTGGAAACTGCAACAGGGACAGAAACATCCGCATTATGTTGCAAACACAGCTTAAGCTCTTTGTAAGTATCTGCACAGACAGCATGCTAACACCAAGCTAGCCAAAAACACAGAGTGACGTTTGACTGGGTGCGTGTCCGGGTTTCAGACCAGCTCGGCTTCATGAGACGATGCTAACACCCTCGTATGCAGTGGGAACAGAGGCCTGTTAGCGTAGCTTAGCATTAAGACTCAAAATGAATAAAGCAGCTAGTTTTTCTTGATCGTCGGCTCATTAGCGTCTTTAAAGTTCAATAATTAAATACATTTCATTTTCTTTTTGCTAACTGTCGATGTGCCCGACTGTTTTTGTTTTTTAATCGGAACAGCTGAAAAGATTTTAGATTTTAAAACATTTTATGGGGAAACTAGTTGATTTTAGTGAATAAAAAAAAAAGACAAACCAGTAACAGTCAGGTTGATGTATTTGTAGTTCCAACCCACTAACACCACAGTGCAGCTTTTCCTTGATTAATCCCAAATAAAACTGGAATTTAAGGCGTTGACGCTGATGAACTTAAGTTGCTCCTGTGTGCTTACCCCGCCTCACTGGGTAGCATCTGCAATAATCCTAGTTTTTTACCAGGAAGATGACAGCTGGAGTTTGAGTCTCTGATATATGGAAACACACCTCCAACCACATTCCCGGATGGCACTGCGGGACAACAGGACAGAAAAACAGGTGGGCAGGCAGACGAGAGATATTAATGAAGGTAGAATGAACGGTCAGACAAAGAAAGAAGACAAACACGTAAAAGAACAAAGAAAATTTCTTTAAGGGTGTTTGCAGAAACCAAATTGTGACCTTTGGAGAGAAAGGGTGAAAAGAGCGAAAGGAATGGTGATTAGGAAGAGGAAAGACTGGTTGGTGGGAAAGGAACAGGAGATCAGTGGGAGAGAAAGCAAACAAGTTTATGTTGAGAAGAGGAGGAAGCAGGAGAAGCGGAAAACAGAGATATGAAAACGAAGCAAAGAGCAGCGTGAGCTGCACGGACCCTGAGTGGGGGCTGCATTTCTGCAAACACACAAACCGAAGTTCAGAAATGGACACAGCAAGAATCTAAATGCCGACGCCTAACGAGCGCTCGCGAGCAAAATTGTTTCCTGATCCATTCCTTCACGCGGCACTGACGATTTTCCGCTGACCTGATGTCAATATACAACGAATTACGAGGGCGCGACCCCGAGGTCAGAAGCTCTGGTTTGTTTTCTTTCCTCTTTCTTTCACCTCTTTCCTCTGGGTCAGCGCCTTGTCTCCCGTTGCACAGAGGAGGCTTTACAGGACGAACCAAGAGCGAAATGAAAAACTGCCATAAAAAGGAGTTTAAGCCCCGGGGGGTTCCCCCAATATTGAAACGTCCTACTGTTCTCACAGCTAAAACTACAACAGGTGAACTCTTCTGTGGCCATGTTGCTGCCTTTGAAGCTAACCCCCGTCCTGTGGATCGCTCATTAACTGCCATTAATAATAACAAAAGGGAAATAGCTGCCACCTCATCCAAAGGAAAGTGAAGAATGAAGGCAAAGTTACAGGGAAGTGGCCCAGAAACCTGGTATGCTGAGAAAATTAGTCACCCTGATCTGCGTTGGCCAGTGCAGAGCAGGCGGACTCACGACGCCGGGCTGACTCATTCAGTTCACGGTGTCTTTGCCCACGTACGCTTGTGATTGTACTGGTCACAGGTTCAGACGCCTGAAGCCTCAAACAGCCCGTTTCTCTACAAACGAGTCAATGAGTCTGACGATAAAGAAATGTGAGAAAATGAGCTGCAGACAGATACGAAGCTGACGATGATCGGTAACTTTTTATGAGTTGGCTTTAACAAGCTGGAAAACATAATGTGCAACAGACAAAGGAGGAAAACTCTGGCCCAGCTCGAATGACACGTTTAAGCCCTTGAATATGTGCAAAATGATTCAATGTCTGATGCTTTCAAAGCAGCTGAAGAAAACCATCAAGTTTAAAACCTGGAAAGAAACTCAGGCAAGCGAGAAAATTAAAAACTGAAGAACAGACTGGAATAAAAAAAGGAGGAACTCTGAAGATGCTAAACGCTGAGCGATCAAAGCGGAGCAGGAACTACAATAAATCTGTTTTATCCTGCGTCAGTCAGAAGGACTGAGGGAGATAAAGTTTTACAGTAACTGTCTGTGTTTGTGGTTTTGTAGGCCCAGCGCGAGTGTTTGTTCTTATTGCTTTGATATAAAAAGAAGTGATTATGTTTCTGTGGGCAGAGATTATTCATGCCATGAAAAGTGCTTCTTGTGAAGAAACATGGACTAATTGAACAAAGGTAATTGTAAAACAAATACAGCTACACAAATGTGTTTTCTTGTGCGTACATATCAGAAGAAGGAAGGAAACTTGTGGCTAAGTCTTTTCACGCAGTCTGACATTAAGCAGGAGCCACACGCCAATCAGCTGTCCCAGATAATCCTGTCAGCTCACTCGCAGCGAGCATAAAATCCCAAAACGGACCCGAATGTGCAGAAAAGAGAAAGGGAAACTCTGTGGCTATATTTTTAAGAGGGACTTTCTTTCCTGTGCTCTGAAAGCACTCACACTCCTGCAGGTCTGAGGTGAAACCGTTTCGATATCCAAAATCGTTCTTTATTCTGTTTCAAATCAGGCACATGCCAAGGCAGTCTGTAAATAGAGGACCCCATCCAGGCCATCAGGGTGGTATTGACATCATCCTGGAAAGTAACTAAATGTAATCCTCTGGTTTGAGGCCGACTGGCTGCCGGTTTGCCAGCATCTCAGCCGGGCGAGGAGCTGCCGAGCAGGGCTAAGTTAAAACGGTGAAAGAAATCATGAAGCAAGACTTTTCAGCCCGAACGTACGAGCAGTCTTACTAAATGATAAAGAAATGATACACTCGTTTGAGTTAGTCAATCACAGATTTAAGTAAAGCAGGTGGGACACGGAGCCGGCCAGCTCGGATTCGATCCCGCCTTCACATGAGGCGGTGCCAGGGTGCGGTGTGCTGCGGGAGCACAAAAATCAGTCAGTCAACATCAAACCCAGCACTGCCGGAGACAGACCAGGGGATCTGGAGCTGTAGCCAGCAAATAAACACTGCACCTCAGCCCAAGGCCAACGTGATGACCATCGTTAGGCTGACGTGCCTGCATCACCCACACGGAGAATCTGTGAACGCCGAGTTACCGACAGCCTGCTGTGATTAGCACCACTCTCATGAATACAGACCCAGTGTGGATGAACTGCCATGAAACTCAACAAACACTGAGCTCGCGCTACAAAAGCCTAACAGCCCAAACTTGTCACCAATGAGATTTCTTCATTTTCGAGGCTTCCGTCCAGAGCTGCTCATGTGCAGATGACTAATTTTACCCGATGTCGGATGAACCGCCGTCGCTTCGGGCCAACGACCCCCAGAGTGTAGCTGAAACTAGATTCGACATTTGGGCTCGTGAGCTTTGGCCGGAGCGCTGCAATACACGGGAGGCAGCTTAAAAGAATCATTTCAGTGACAGTTACCAGGCGCACCGAGGCACACGAAGTAATCCGATCAAAATAATCAGAAACCAAGTCCAGCGTTTTGTTAAACAACTCTGGTTCGTGGAACTCGCCGTGGCCCCAAGCCCAGCGTGCGAGCGGACCTTTTTTAGCCTAAACACGCCCGAGTTTCAAAGCAAAGATGCTGTGAGTTCACTTCAGCGCAACTATCGCTGCATGAGCATTTTATTCCTGACACTGTGGGGTTCGCTCAGCAATGTAATGGAAAAAGTCTGCAGGCTTTTGTTACTTGTTCTCATGAAACCGCACTCTATTTGATGGTAATAGTGCGCTATTGTGCAAGGCTCTCCTGATTTCGTGCCTCTCTCTCCACTGCCTGTCACACGAACTGTGAATGTGAATTATTGCTGATCACATGTCCGTGCTTATATTTGTGTCAGGCAGGATAAGTCGTAGGATTGGTAAAGGGGTCGTGCACTTTGGCCTATCTCCTTTAAATATGTCAAGGACAAACACGTGAGTCAGTCTGAGCGACGGGCAGGCCGGCCTATTTGTGGTTCAGCGCTGGACATGTTGTGAGAGAAAACACCGGCTCGGTGACGCCGCCCCGCACTTCTAATAAGCCTCAACTCAAAACCTGCAGCTATGCGCTCATAGTTTTCCTCTCTGGTACTCGGCTGTCTTTCATTCCAGCCCCACGTTACTCCTTCAGCTGCTCCGTCACCTGCAACGGTGAAACAAATGCCCTTTTCATACCCCCCGTGGGTGATACGAATACCTCATTTCCTGTGACTTGGCACCGGGGGAACCGTAAGCTGGGACAGATGGGAGACTGACTGGAACAACTGATGCAGACACTGAAGCTGGCTCCAACAAAACACTCTTTGTTTGTCAAGAAGAGGTGAAATACACAACGAAAACTCTGATGCACTAACGTGTGTGTTCCTGATTCATGATGTTTAGGTAACAAAGTGAAAGAGAGTGAAACAGGAGGGTGAGGTGAGCGGCTGCAGCTGCTGACATGATGTTTCTGGATGTTCCCCACACACAGACAAATAAACAGCACTTTAAAAACATTCATAGGTTCAGATGTAAAATGCTTTGGTGTTCAAACTGTGTCATGTTTGGCATTTTTCAAATACTCAGCTAAAGAAATGGGAACAAATATGTGTTTGTCTGGGTGCACGACACAGGCTCGTGGCGTATGTTAGATGCCTTTTTATGCATGAATGATTTAAAGGTCAGCATGAAGTAGTTTAACAGTGAAAAAGACAGTCCTCAGAAAACTCCGAAAAGCAGCCAAAGCCCAAAGAAAAACTTTGAAAGACCTCCAACAAAGAAGAACTACTGCTCGAAAAAGGAAAATATAAAGAAATGAGGAGTGGTTGATGTTATTGCACAGCACTGCACCTCCCAGCTCACTGAATTTCTCTGTTAAATACTTTAAACACTGAGGCCTATAATCTCCTTACATTCCTGAATACCTTTGTATAGCGTAACCAGTACACGTCGGGGTATTTGGGTCATGACTTGTATAGAAAGTTCCACAAAACACGGGAGATTTTATTCTGGCGAGCGGTCTATTAATGTCAAATGTCCTGTTTTTGACAAAGCGCTGTAGTATCAGCAGCATGCTCTGGTATAAGGCGAGCTCGGTCTGAGCCCAGGAAGCACAGCAGCTCAAAGACGGAGAAACATTCATGGTTTGGATCCTTGTTCAGACACAGAGACAAATGTTGCTACATGAACTTTGGGTTCATTTCAGCCTGCAGTGCCATGTGACTCTGTATTATGTTTGTGATTGGCCATTGACAGTAAAACACACAGATTCTCACCCTCTCAATGTCTCTTGGCCGCGGCGTCGAACCCGCTGCGCCTCCCTCTGGTCCACGGTGCCGGTGAAGCGGCTAGCTTGGTACGGGCCATTCCCAGTTTGACTGCAAGCCACCTGAACCGCCCCGAGGCACATCACCACCCATCCCAGCAGAGCCTGGGTCAGCTTCCCAGATCCCATCGGTCGGCTATACCTCCACCTGAGTCCCTCCTGTGCTGATGCTCACTCCGTGACTCTTCACTTTACGGACCCAGACTGAGCAGCAGGACCTGGACCTGGATCCAGACCAAATCACGGTGTGCACTCCACAGTAAGGGCTAGACAGAGGAAGAAAGGATATTAAAGTTAAGAGACAAGTTAAACACAGACGTTGGTCTAACAGGAAGCACCTTTCCATCAGATTTACTCTGCAGGCCTCTCAGATGGGCCCATTTCACCAGAATGACCTGAGTTCATTTGAATAAATTAGATTTTTTAACGCTGCTAATTACAGAAAAGTTCATCTTAACTATGTTTCACATCAGCTCTGTGACTCCATCACATCATCAGTGTTTTAGTTCAATTCAATGTTATTTTCAAAGCACCAAATCACCATAACAGTCGCCTCAAGGTGCTTTAAATTGTAAGGTAAAGACCCCCACGAACAATCGCCCCTATGAGCTACAACCTGACAGCAGTGGGAAGGAAAGCCTCCCTTTAAACAGGAAGCCCTCTTCTGCAGCCGGTTGGGGGGGTGTTTTGGTTAAGCATTGATTCTTCAAGTGGCAGATGTTACATTTATCAGTCCTTTATAGTATCTTTGGCTATTATATCTGTTTCTTTACAGTGTTAGCTAGTTAAACTACTTCAATGTTTCAAGAAGCCAGCAGTTTCAATTATTTTACATTTTAGCTGTTTTATCTGTTCCTCGTTTGAACTTTCAGACGACATCTTGATCTTACAGTGCTGCTCGTGCAAGCTTCCCTGTCTGGGTCTTCTGAGAGCACCAAAGTTACATCCCAAGAGGTTCACGCCAAAGAAGACAGTAGATTTATGCTTCTAGGATGAAACCTGACAGGTTGGACAGTGGCACTGACACCTGTGCGTCATGTGTAGTTACACTTCGGGGGGAGGTGCATGTCGGGTTACACGGTAGGTTCTGGTGGGCGTGGCGATGGTGTAGAGCTGCTGTTAATCTTAGTGCGGTGTATTAACAGCCTCACATTTACACTCAGGCCTCGCAAAGCTTTGGATGAGGAGAGTTTAACAACACCACTTCAACTTCTCTGCTTCATATCTGAATTTCATACACTCTTAATTTGTAATGTTGTTACAATAAACGATTTTATGGTATCTTATTGATGATGATAACTTTGCTAGTTAATTAAGTGAGTTTATATATCGTTAAAGCTCCACGTCTACCCTGTGTAATGAGCAGATGAAATAAATGATGCCCATCATAGATTTCTGACCACTGTGAAGAGAACACGATATACTCCGATGCAAAACACTTTGCATTTCATTTTCTTCTTTTCTTCTTTTCCTTTGTGATGCTGGGCGGTTACAGTAAGACAATAGAAAACATGTGATTTGTGGACACGCAAGGAAAGAGAAGAGAGACTTAAATTCTGACTTCTAGCAATCTGTTTTCAGTATACTGCACTTCAAAGCCTTCTCGTAACAAGTTTATCACTCAACAGACACAGAAAACTGCAAAAACTGGGAAATGAGGTCATAAACTGATTAGAGAAACATGCTGTGTGTCAAACATACAGCGTTCAGTGTTGTTTACTGGCATTAAAAAGGATAATAAAGATTTTACTCATTAAAATTAAAACAAAGTGAAGGGGGAGGTTATTTTTGCCCTTTGGGACACTGGACCATGAAGAAGCTTTTACACTGCTGTCCCTTAAAGGATAGTGTGTTGTTTACACATATTATCTACTGGTCCAAATGGCTGCCTTCAGACCAGAGGGAGCTAGAGAGCAGGACTAACGGCGTGCTGGGAGAAAAGCGCAGGAGTTGAGGGTTAGATAGTCGTGTACAGTATCACATGATCAGTCGGGTCAAAATGCCACATTTCACAACCAGAAAGAAAACAAAGAACAATTAGACATTTATTCACTCATACAGTGTTCATCAAGTGATTTATGAAGCCTTGGTTTCTAAATGTAACTGTGCAGCTCAGTCCTGAGGGCGTTAGGCTAAATTCAAATGAAAAATATCTCGACGCCAGCGGCATTAGACAGCCGTGAGGCTCCTTCTTTACCTCCTCACAGACTACGGGTTTAACGGGGAACTCTGGGCTCCCTGTGATATACAACCTCAGCAAACCCAGTGTCCAACCGCATCACATAGCTGGGCTGGACACGGAATACAGGAGAAATATGGCCCCACATCCTTAAAGGAAGAGGAGAGATGGATGAGCCGTGAACTCAGTCAAGTATGCAGAGCTCAGACACGGGGAGAGGTGCTGGCAAAACCCGGCAGGAAGAGATGGATGTTGAGGAAAAAAGAAATGTGAATATAATTGTCCACTATTATACTATAATTCACATTTCCCGTTTCTTTAAGGCAAAAAAAACCGGAGCGCGTCCAAACATGAATCTGGCACAACTTTTACGCGACGTCCTTTTTTAATCGTCGCTTTTTGTTCTAAACACCGATTCAAATAAAAATCCCTCGAAAACCAAAATGTTGCGCTTCCTGCAGCTGAGTGTGGAGGCGGGATCAGAGCCGAACAAAAGAAATGCACGATCAATTACGGAGAGCGAGCTCTGCCGAGCACTTCTCCAAGCGTGCTGTCAAAATAAAGCAGGTAAAGCATCCGTCAGGATTATCGTTTAATCGTCGGACCGCTGGTGCAAAACATGCCCTTTAACACAAAATGAGCCTATTTGCTTAGAGATAAACATCACACCAAGCACAGTTTACACTCTTTTCCACCTAAACAGTTAATAATTACTTAAGGTGCAACATTACAAGTACATTTAAGCCTGCTGTTAATCCACTACAGAGAAGCACCGATAATTTGGAGCAGGCTGTGCACAAGTGTGTCTGGTTCAGTCCCCAACTCTTAAAAAGTGCAAACCAGCCATTCAAGACATCTGCTGCAAGCTGACCAAAAAGGCACATAAGAGTTTCCACGATAGTGACGCGCTGAAAACACATCTGCACGCCACCACGACTTTATGAATGGAGAAAAAACACAACATCAACTCCTACTAGTTGAAACACAACAGATGGAAAAATAGGTGAGTGCGCTCTTCATTCCGCTATACTCTGCTAGAAACTTAAGACCACACTAAAACTCAAACAAGGCGAGCAATGCACTATCTGTAAAACGCGACGAGCCCGTTTTAACACCAAAAAGCCGGTTAGAGAGAAAAGTGCAGCATCCGCGCTTCATCCGTTAGCATTCTTACATTTTTCCATCTACCTTTGTGCATCTTCAGATGGCAGCCATGCATATAAAGAGATCATCTCCGTGAAACAACGGGCTGCTGAAAGAATGGTCAGAGCCATTGATAAGCAAATTTTAGTGTTCTCAAGAGGTACTAATACCTTGCAGCAGTTGGAGTGCCTTGGCGTCGAGGAGCCCCGTCGGAATTCGAGACAGGATATGTGCCCCCGAGTGGAATATTGAACTATAGCCTTGTGAGAAAAAGAGAAAAGTTAGGGAATTGCCCTGTTTGGGAGAGGGGAGGGGACACAGAGTGAGGCAGACACTGGGCGAGAGGGGGGTAGTAACGGACTGCAGGACAAACCCACATTCCTCAAGACTCCTAGAGTTGTTATAACAGGGGCCAAGTAGCTAAACCTCCACACTGTGGCTGACATAGCTCCACTATCATCACGGAGCACAAAACTCCCCTTCAGGCTAAACCAAGTGATGAGATAAGAGTTCCTCAAAGGAAATATTCTTGGATGCCGAACGAATCGCAACATCAGGAGTGGAGACAGAGGCAAAACTGCCAAATGGTTTCTAATGATGTTCGTGATCAGAGCCTAAAATACTGGGATTAGGTCGTTGTAGATATAAAGTTTTAAAAAATCCAACAGCCTCACACGTGGCTCTGATCACAGACAATTCATTTTTCATTTACATCTAAGTATAAAGCAAGAGTTTCAAGTGTGCACTTGCTGTTCAAACAGATTTATCTGTTTACTGCCGGTGACTGACACATCCTTTATTGCCACAAGTGTTGGTAGGAAGTTAGCATTCATGTTTGGTTATACTGGTTAGGACAGCTGAGGAGGTCTCAGAGCTGAACTGGTTCAGGGCAGTTCTACAAAGGAGACTTTTAAAACAAAGTCTCATGAAAATGAAGATTCATCTTGGCTTAAACACAGCAGTCAGTTGCATTTTCATAGCTAATTCACTGCTAAGGGGAAAGGTGGGATTGCAGTTGCACTGTCAGTGAGCTCAGGCCAGTGTCCGACCAATTTGCCTGCATGTGCAAAGATAATAAAGGAAGCGAGGTGTGCTTGAGTTTAAAAAAATCTTCTTTAGGTTCCTCAAAAACGTCTTGGATGAAACGTCGTCACGAACCAGCTGCCTTCTTCTTAAGCAGCTGAGACGACGTGACCCAGATGACTGAGAACCAACTTTTAAACTTTTGTCACTTTTGACGTGCAGATAAAAACGATGGCAGTGAAGAGTTACGGCTTTCATGGTGCATTACGGCACCTCCGAGTCATCTGAATATCCTAACCCTGACCCTAGTTTGGAGAGCTATCAGAGTTAAAAGAAGCACCGTGTGGTTTAATGGAACCACTGATGTTTCTGAATACTCAGGGTATAAATGCTCCTTTGCCACGTGACCACTAAGCCCTCCAATGACCTCAAACTCCTTGGAGGAGAACGAGCCGATTGGGTATTTACAGGGGACACTTTGTCTGGTTGTTCGCACATCGGTTTGGTATGCGTCATAAATAGTATTTTTACACAACACCTGGTACCTGGAAATGCTTTTTATTTCCCTAAACATCCTCCACTCGAAGCCTGACAAAGGAGCTTTGTGGTAACATCTTCGGCCCGTTTTCGAGGAGAACATTAACAAAGCTGGATAATTACGACCATGTGCGCGATCCTTTTTTGTCTCTGCAGGACACGGCATGATCTAAATTTGCCAAACTGAATGCTGGCGGCGAGGATTTCCGGAGAAGAGATGATGTAAAACCACTTGTGATTATCACGGGATGTATTTAAGTTTTATTGTTACTTATTTCCACATCGTGTTCACTGATAGACTTTGTGTGCACTTGGCACCAAATGCCTGACACAACAATGAAAGTATTAAGCCATATTCCCTTAAATCGGATCTCAGCGTTGCCGTTTTGTCTCCTTGGAGGCTGAAATAGACACGCAAACTTCCACATAGTTGCTTCACGCTGTTGGACATGGCAGGATGTTCTAGTTGGGAACATGCAGCATGCTGTGGGACCAGCTTTTGACATGCAGCAGAGTTACCCAGGATGATTTGCAGTGTGCTGCACAAGCTCTTGGGGAGTCTCACAGTCTCACACTGACACAATGAAAGACTGAGACGACTAGAAACAAAGACCCTCAAGGAGCATTAAGCTCATTGTGTGTGTGTGTGTCTCCACCCTCTAAACAGGACCACATTTTGCCGAGCATTGATCTGGCTATAGTGAAAACACACCACTGTCTGGAGTGCATTGTACTTTTGGAGCCCAGGGACATACTTTTACTGCCCCCCCTCTCTGCACTCGCTCTCTGTCACTTTCCACACATACATTTGTACACATGTGTAAACACGCCCTCACGCAGGCCTACCATGTGTCGACCAAAGGTAACAATGCACGGCTGGAGGAGCAGTGAATGGAATGACCAACGAATGGTGTGCACTGATTTTTACAGTCGAGGACGATGTTCAGCTCAACACTTGCACATTACAAGATAAGAAGGTAAAAGAAGCTTTCAGGTTTATTATTACTCCTTGAAAAATGGTCCCTGTGAGACTCGTGGTCGGCGTTGTGGTGACAATAGAAAGCCATTTGTTTCACACGGACCAGACTACATCATCCGTCTGGCTCCGAACCAGCAGGAATGTGGGAGATCGGCCGCTGGTGTAGAGTGGAGCTCGGGGTTCCTCTTGTAGCTGACACGATATGAGAGATGACAAGCCAGTACAGGAACCAGATGATGTTTGAAAGTCCTCACATGAACATCCCTCTGCTCACGACACGCACACATAAAGCCCGCGTACGCTTCAGTTCCCACACCTCACAGAGTCCATGTCTATGTCGGCTTTGATCATCACTCACAGACTCAGCAGTGTCTCTATGACTGTGTAAACTCAAAGGAATTACTTTCACCTGCACTTGTGTACTGGCTGAATTCTCTCCCAGTGCTAAAAGAAAGAACCATTAGAGACCACCAGTGCGTGATGGAGGCTTTTAGATCATCTTTAATCCCAGCCAGGAGAGCCGTTACCGAGCCAAATCACTTTCCTCTCATTCAGAATTAGTCTGTACTGCACTGCTGCCCATAGAGGTAAACTGGTGCACACGCAGGACGAGTGATCTTACCAAAGCTATGTATTATTACTCTGTACGACTGGGTAACTAACAGTTAACATTCACAAAGTTTAAATTCCCATTATCATCTAAAACATATTAGTTCAGAGGTTCCTGCAGGCACAGTGCACACACAGTGAACAAGCATGTTTGCCTTGTATTTGCATGTTTGTGACACTTCTAGGTTTCAAACCATCAAACTAATATTAATATTTGACATAAATAACCCGAATAAATACAAAAATGCATTTTTAAAATGATGACTTTATTTATTAAAGAGAAACAAAACTATCCAAACCTACCTGGCTCTGTGTGGAAAAGTAATTGACCCCCCCAAACCTAATAGCTGGTTGTGCCACTCTTGGCAGCAAGAACTACAATCAAGCGTTTGCTGGCAACGAGTCTTTCACATCACTGTGGAGGAATTTTGGCTCCACTCTGTTTCGCAGAGCTGTTTTAATTCAGCCACTCTGGAGGCTTTTCCAGCATGAATGTCCTGTTAGAGGTCCTACTGAAGTCTGCACTGTGACTAGTCCACTCCATAACCTTCATTTTCTTCTTTTAAGCCGTTCACAGATGAACTTGTCTGTGTATTTCACATCGCTGTCCTCCTGTATAACCCAAGTGCTCTTCAGAATACAAACGCATGGCTCATAATAACATCTGATGATTTGAAACATGTCAGAATAGGAAGAAAAAAAGAAAAACAGACTTTTATGAGCTGTTTGCTCCTCTTCTAACCTCTCAGTTGGCACATCCTTGATACCTTTCCTCGACTCATCCTAGTCCTCTTATCTAGGATATGAGTGCGGGACTTCAAGGCAACAGGTATTTAAGTAAAGGAGATGCTCTTGCTACAGAGCTGTAATTTTAAAGCATCAGTTTAAAAGGTTGTTCGTGGCAGAGCTGCTGCAGTTTTTTATGATTCCTACCAATTAAACTTTAAGGTGTTCATTTATATTCAAATTAATTGAGGCATATACGCCACAGGTGAGGAGACCTCTCCAAAGGGAGTACCTGTCCACCAACAGGCCTGTTCTCATCTCTGTCTGTGCCTATTATGGTGCCTACTGTGTGCCGAGAGCGATTTCTGGGTCACAGAAGGAATGAGAGAGGAGGGACGTTAGAAGACCTCCTGGAGACCCAGTTGAATTATGCTTCAGGCCGATGTTCAGCTCAGTGTTGAGAGTTAGAACTAAGCTGCCAGCAGACCACTTTCAGAGCACGGGGTAACACTAGGACGATGAATACTAACCTTAATAAAGTGTTTGCACATGTGCCATACATGATGAGACGGAATAAGTGTTTATGCATCCTGTGTCTTCAATAAAGACACAGGATGCAGGATCATGACCGCTCTGATTGCTCTTTCCGAGTTTAATCACGATTACCGGAAAGTCAAAGTCCTCACACAGTGAAAGAATTTCAGAACTTGTTCGAGTGCATCGCTGACTGTCACACTTTGCATTATGTTCATATGGAGACATCACAGTGGTCATAGCAGAGCGGTGACCCTGGGGGGACGGGAGCATGGAGATGTGTGTATCTGTGTGCACACGTGATATATGTTTGTGTGTTAGGGTGGGGCTGAGGGTTTTCAAGGATGATGTCTGGGTTAAAAGGTTGGTGTCATCATGATCTTGGGGTTTGTGGTTTCCCAGCAGGGGAACTTGCGGTCCCACTTGTGGTTTTTTCTCTGGCTGGGTAAAAATATGATTATTGCACAGAAAGACACACAAACTCGTTCAGAATTTGACAGACACACAGTCTTACTGCATCTCAAATGTTTTTCCTCTTACCTCTTCTTCCGCCGTTCTTTCTTCCATCGTTTGCTCACGAGGCAAGCCTCACTCGCCTCGTCTCACCTGGAGCGTTGCTTTTCTCGGCTCTGCCTCGCGCAGCTGTGTTGCCCCAGTGATGCAGTGGGAGAGGAATGTCAAACTTCAAAGTATTACACGGGCAGAGACAAAAGATGTCAGTGTTCGGGTGGGGGGATGCGAATACGTGATCTAATAAAAGAGCACAGAAACACATTGGTCCGTTTAGACAAGGTTAGGCTACAGAGGAGAAGGAGGAGGGAAGACCTGCTTCACATGTCCCCACCCTGCTTTGTGTGCGAACCAGGAGCAGAAAGAGGCGGGTATACACGTGATGCTGCTCCCAAGTGACAGAGCACACTGCAAGCCTCCAAAGCCTGCTTGGCCATGGTAAAATGACTCTTCAAGAATACAGCGGGGCTAGAAATGAAGAAAGGCTGTTGTGTATGAGACAGATGGAGCGTGGAAGAATTTGGTTTCAAGGGGTCCACGGAGTAAAACATTTTGGATAAGAGCAGTGAAATTCCACAATCCCTGTAACTGCAAAAGGCAGAGGTTGCAAACGTGAAAGAAAGAAATGTAAAGAGAAGAGAAGCAAAGAGAGAACTGGAGCGAGAGTCCACGAGAGCGGAAAGAATCCTCAGACTGCTTGCTAACAGTTTGAGGGGCTAATGGCTTTCAGATGTGTGCAACTCCTTTTGTATTTTCAAAGGAGCATAAAACATTCCCTCTCAGAGGAATCCAAACAATGGCTGGAATCCACAAAACTCACAACAGCCGTTACAACAAAATGTTTATCTCATGTTCGCTCACGTTTCAAGCATTATATGCCTCACGGCCTCAGACAGGCCTGTATTTTTCAAAAACCATCTTTCATTTTTGAGTTTCGCCTGTAATGTTGGGTTTCTCTCTCTCTGAGAGCGCTGTAATGGGTGCGAGGAGCTGGGCGGGGGTAGTGTTCTCCCTATTTCCTGTTCAAACCTTGGGGGAACGAGACTTGGATGAGGTGAGGTCATTTCTTGTTCCAACTGTAAAGTTGGCTGCAAAAGGGGGAGGCAGCCGAGTGCTGGAGTTTTCCTGACCAGCCTCGTGCACATTATGGCTTCATGGAGATGCATATGCATTTTTGCCTTAAAAATGAAAGAGACCAAGCTTTCTAAGAACGCGCAGCATAAGCAGCTTAACTCAGGTTAAAATCAAATTGGGAAACTTTGTGAAAATACGCACATTTACTTTCAAGTTAAGTTACAAGCTACGTCTCCAAAAGTTGATTCTGTTCATCTGGACGTAGCGTTTTGTGGGAGAAGAAGTCACTTGGATGTGTGATGAAACGTTTCTCATTTACTTACCTGGATGATTGAGAATGCATCAAGACGTTACAAGCTAGACACTGCTGGCTGTTAAATATGAGGCTACAGTTAGCAACATGTTAGCTTAGCTTAGAAGACAAACTAAAAAAAAAGGAAATATGGGAAAAACTTGTCACTGACTTCATGTTTTGAAGCTTTGGACGTTTGCACCACTGCAGTTTTGTTTTTTTGGATCTTTCATTGACCACATGTGGAAATAAGACAGTGGAATGCTATGCTATCAGCTAACACTGGCTAGCTTGGTTAGCAAGCTGCATCCATAGACTGAATGGGAGTGTCATACATCTGCTAATTAGTTTTGAAATTTAAGAGAAACAAAAGCCAAATTTTACTCTACAAAAGAAGTCGACCATAGACTTGTTAGATGACCCGTTTGGAGACAAATAAAATTATTGCATTGAACATGCGATCTTGTTGCACTTGCTTCAAAGACCGATGATCACTGTAGTCTTCAAAGTGACTGTGGTTTGTGCAAAATGCAATCTGTTTGTAATAATGCAGCAGTTAACTGTGATAAAAGTCACAGAAATGTTGCTGTCTAAATACAAAAGAAATTCACTGAATTTCACATAAATTTCTTATAGTCACAGTCCAGTCATAAATTCCTCCACAAATTGCCAAATAGTTGCTGCAGGATTTAATTGCAAAATGACACAGACAACCTCGTTTTTATATAAGGGTATAATCAGATCGGGAGATTTCTTGTAGTATATTTTACTGTATACAGCGCTATTTGTACATAATACAAAGTACTTTCCTAATTCTCCATTTTTGGCAGTTTTTCTTCTTTTTTCTATTTTTAATTTTAATTTATCTCTAATTCTAATTCTATCTGACTCTTGTGCTGCTGTAATGTTAATAAAGTCCACATTTGTTAAATTTGCAAAGAGACCAGTTGCAGCTGTTGTCAAAGATGGACCCCAGTTGTTTGGAGACAGTTTGCCTCTCATCAGTCAACCCGTCCAGTCACCTTGCAGTCAAATGTGATACCCCAGAAACTGAGGTTGTTGCATTTGCTGATCTCATACATGAGAATTTGATTGATCCTCTCATCTAACTTCAACCTCCATCAAACAGACGCAACCTTACTGCAGGACAGACATTCATAGATCCCAGTCACTGGATGGAGATTCTCATATTTAGATGTGAAAATACTCATTTCAGTGTTCTCATACAAACCACATGTTGTCCACACTACTGTGATTCATGATTATCATGATTTTCTTTTTGGTGTTTAAGCATTTGCTGTTTAAAGTTTCCTACATCTACTGCCTCAGATTCAGGACTTGATGTAACCAGTTTTACTGTAAAACTATTCAAAGTGAATAGTTTTTTAATAAAAGCTTCCAAGACTTTTCCTCCAGCCTCTGCGGTCAGTATAGAGCATTTCATATTGAGGTGTGGTCCTCCCAAATGATTTATGCCACCGAGTTAAAAAGGAAAATGGTGAAAAATGAACATTAGCCCTTCTCCCCCTCTCGCCGGCTGTTGGATTGGGGGAAGGGCTGCAGCGGCGTGCTAGGAAATGGAGTCTGGGTTCTGAAAGCATGTGTCGAGTAGAACCTCAGTATAATAGATTTGATATGTAATCCTCCCCGCTTCTTAAAATGTTTGCACTTTAGCATGTCATAAACTTGTCATCTGGATTCGGCGGAGCAGTAATTTGCACATGCAGATAAAAATGTGCTGAAGTCTTACATTATAAAAGACTTAAATACCTGTTGAAGTTTAGAAAAAGCTGTGCTCATTGTAATTCACATGACTTTATGACAACATTGTTTTACACGTGCTGGTTCTTCAACCCTGATGTTGTAATTCTGCTTTTTTTGTTTTTTGCTGTGAACTTTGCTCTACATCCTTCTGTACTTCTTCACCCCCAAAAACGATTTTACACAACATGATTGCATTAAATGCTCCTGACAAGAATCTATAGCAGTAAAAATAAAAATTAAACAAATTATGCAAAGAGTGTCAATTACAAAACAGTGAGTCGTGCCCCGCTGTAACATGTTGTTACTCTAAAGCGTTGGTGGATTGTTGTGACGTCCAAACTGTTCGCATCAACAAAACAGACAGATGTATTGGCTTTTGGAGGAAGATTTGGAGAAAGCAGGATTGATGGCAGCAGAAGGTCTAAAGCAAAGAAGAAGCAGCCCACATGTGACAGTAGACAGCTACAACATGCAGATACCTACAGACTACCAATGCATTACTGTGCTGAACACTTCAGGATCATAGAGGAAGGCTGTGTTGTTTTAGTGGCTGCCTAGCATGCTAGCTTCACTCCTGCAGAAGAACCGAGCCTTCTGATTAGCAGACAAACGGAGCTGCAGCCCCCCCAAACACACAGCACATGTAATTTAGTATCAGTCTGCTTTCTCTCACGTTTTTCTGCACACAATAACACGTGTACATTTGTCCATGTGTTTGTCTCGTAGTATATGTGCACAAACACACACACACACACATATACATGCATACCTTAGAAGGCTAAGTGTGTGTTCTGGTCAATTTATGGGTTGGAAAAGCCACAAAAATCCTTTTATGAGTGTGAAACCCCCGTGAACTCTTTACTCCAGAGAGCAGGTGTACCGGACAAATGGGAGAACAGGATGTCCAGGAAGAACCAGCCTCCTACATGGCAGGGAGCGCTTGGAAACTCCTCTTAAAAGCTACCTGTCTGTCAGCATTCCTTCCATCCAGCCGGACCTTCTGTTATCTCGCGGTTGTGTCTTGTTTTTGGAAAATGTTTTAACGTGAGTCACAGAGCTGAAGACAAAGGAGCAGTGGGACAGATCTTTATTGTACGCCTGAAAGAAACTAACTAAAACAATAAAGAATGGGGTGTGGGTACGGGCACCGAGGACTGTGCTAACAATAAGAGAAAGAAAAGCATATACAGTATACGTTCTGATACAACAATCCGAGAAAATGCCTCTCTTATCCTCTTTATGGGAAACTGAAGGCCTGACCCTAAATTGACACAAGCAAATCCTGTTGTACCCCGTGACCGTCTGCGAAACATTTGTTTAGGGTCAAACTTTCATTACTGTAAGACATGTGAGGCCCTCTAAAGCTGCGTATCAATAGACCACCCAAGCACAAACCAAATAAAGGGGTTGGGTTGGGGGGGTGAGATCTAAAGAGGTGATGAGTTGATTTTCACACTCAAAAACTTCTAATTTAGACAAATGGTTGTGACACATAATGTGTTTGCATGAACTTTGTGTGAACACAAGACTACATGGGCAAATTGTTAGTAATGGCTCCGCCGTGTAGGGTTTACACGTTCACCTAACAGGGAAAAGATCCAGGGGTTATCCCAGGAGGAGGCACAAACCCCTTCAGTGTTGCCTCAGGAAGAGCATCCGCTGAAAAATCTGCCAAATCCAACATGCAGAGCTACCCACTGTCATGACCCCGTTGTGAATATGCGAGCGACCCAAAGTCGCTTAGCTTGGGCTTAAAGCATCAGGTGACCAGCTGTGTTTACTACATCTGAGAGTACTTCCCATCTCTCTCATCTGCCGATGCTTTGCTAATGTACACAGTGTTTTAGAAGCTAGTTAGCTCACTTTCTAATTTCTGCACCTTCATTCGGGGATTAGTGGTGTTGCTTCACAGCAGAGGGAGATGGGGGATTGATTTTCTTCCTCTTTGTTCTTTGGTCAGTCCAGATCACATACTGTCGTCTTACGTCACATACCTGCTGCTCAGTGTATGGCTTTTTGTCTGCTGATGCGGTACCAGCTACTACCGCCTATTGGGGAAACCCTAAAAACAGAGTCAAGCTGAGCTGAGCCGAATAGATACCAGTGGAAACTGAAACGGTCGAGCTCACGAGAAGGTTGTTAAAATTGCAAAGAAGGAGAAATTTTGGATGAGAGAGATCAAGGTGCTTTCTTACTGTTAGTGTTTTACTAAAAAGGTTATTCCAGAAAGTCACTGCACTTTTTTTAAAAAGAAAAACGGGACATCTTCTTCAGATTAACAAAGGAAAGTGCAGATAACGAGCTGCCAGTGCTTTTCTGTACTTTCTTTTTTTTCATTTCTTAGTCAAGGCCCAAAGAGCCAAGCTGAAGGTTTCAGACACCACAGCATTTCTTTATAATGTGGAAACACTGAGACATATTGTTGAAATTACACTTAATCTTCTAAGGACATCTCAGGGATTAAATGTGGAGTTAAACGAGGTGAGAAACACTTTAGAGGCTTCTAACAGTAGTTTCACTTGTCTGGCCCACGTAGGATCAAACTGGGCTGTATGCGGTCCACAATGTTCTCAGTTTGACATTTTGTGCGTTACGCTAAAATGTACATTCACAAGTATGCATTACATTTGAAATCCCACTTTTGAATACATAACGGGGAAAAACGTTACATTAAAGCGCTGTAGGCCTGGACCAAAATCCACAATAATACACCCACATCGTTAAGAGTGTTCATGACTCGATGTTGTGACAGAGTTTTTATAAACCAAAGAAAGAGCTCTGTTTATCCACCAGTTGTTTTTTGTGGTCTTTCACCGAGGCTGAGCTGGTCAGTTTGTTTCTTCTTTTGAAGATTGTCATGTTGTTGTTGTCTCTCTATTTTGGTCTTTTACCTCCACATCAGCATCAACATCTCTTTGGACCTCATGTTGAGAGTGAACAGCTACTAGGTGCAAGTTCGATACTTGGGATCAACTCTGAAAATCAGGAACTATGTACAAAAAAATTGGAAATATAAATATTTGCATGTGTCTTAGTGTCTTAAACCAGGTAAGGGTGAAGCCTAGCAGCTACAACAAAAATGAGCTATGCAGAACAGCTTTTAATAATAATATAATAATATATAATATAATATATAATAATATTTATTATGATGGTCATTTCCTTTTGCCACACTAACGCACAAACATAATGACATACAGTACGTCTGCTGTAAAGGTTGAGTTGCTCTTGGAGACACCCTCAAGTGGCCATTCAATGAACTGCAACTCTGTGGTGGCATTTCTTTAATTTAATAATGAAGTAATTTATCTATTTATTTATTTTAGCATGTGCTCCTCAGACTCTGGGATCGATCCAGATCGACGGGCAGGAGTTAAAGAAGACCACCCAAATACCTCGGGTCCCTGGTCCCGGTGGATGGCGAGACGCTTCCAGATGTGCGCTCACGAATCAACACAGCATGGCTAAATAGCACGAATCCACCAGCATCCTGTGTGATAAGAGGATGCCTGAACACCTCAAAGCTAAGATTCAGAAGACAGTCATATGGCCGGTGGCCCTGTATGGAGCAGAACGCTGGCCAGCCACCACGAAACACGAGCAGATCCTCAATGCTGTGGAAAAGAAGACAGTCAGGTGGATGGTGGGCTTCACCCTCCTGGATCGTGTGACGAATGAAGCTGTTTGAAAATGACTAGGAGTTGCCCCAATCACAAAGAAGATGAGGGAAGTGCGCCTATGGTGGTATGGGCACGTCATGGACACGTATGCGCAGTGAGGAGAATTCAGTGTCAAGAACAGCCCTCTGACTCGACCCTGGAGGCCGCCGACCGTGAGGAAGACCAAACGAAGGATGGATGCAATCACCGAGTGGATCTTGCCCCAGAGTACACCCAAGATCGATCCAAATGGAGAAGAAAGAGCCACGCAGCGGACCCCATGCTGGGAAGACGCTAGGAAAGACAGACCTATATACTTACCACATTTTTCGGACCATAAGGCGCACCAGATTATAAGGCACATTAAAACAGTCAGATAAGTCAGACTTTACTCAACTCATTCTTCTTGCTTCCTCCACTTCTGTACCGTTGATTTATGAATGTTGAATTCTCTGCAGCTGCTCTATTCCCATGTTGTTGCAGTATATTAATGACTAACCTCGTATTGTGGATGGATGATCTCAGCTGTTCTCCTGACTGAAGTTTGGTCCGTTTACAGCATCCTGCCATGCGATTGCATTTGTCCCTAACCATCGGGAACCCTCACGTTAACTTTTATCGAGGGGAAAAAAGTTAGCGTTCATCCTCCAGCTTCGCTGTGTTTATGCTATGCTAATATAGCTGTGTAGCTAGCGATCACATAGCAAATCATTACATAGCAGCTAGCCCAACTTCAGTAACCCTACAAACGTCACTGCTGTTTAGTTTTCTGTCTTCATTTATGTTGGAAGTGACAGCAGAGCTGTACATTTGAATTTGTTTCAGAAATCTCTCAGTCAGAACATGCTATATCATGTTTAGGTGGAAGCTAGCGAGCTAACTTCCTGCTAACTTCTAACTGTTAAATTTAATAAATTCTGTTTTCATGGATGTCTGGATGTTAAACTTAATTGTTACAACGCTGATTATTTTATTAAAGATGAAAGAATTTGGACAGTTTGTAACTCTCAGTGATGCTGCAGTGTTCGCTTGACTTTGTGACCTGAAATGACGGAGTTTAGGACCCAGATTACTCCGCGCGGCTCCTGACTACGGTAGCTGTAATGCTCCAACAATCCATCCAGCGGTGCGGCTTCGTAGCTTAGCAAAGTCGTACTAAAACATTTTTGACAGATGTTTGAGCACCGTGTAGCACATAAAATCGGTTCGAGGTCAGTAAGCACAACTAGAATTCATACATAAGGTGCACTGTCGATTTCTGAGAAATTTTAAGGATTTTAAGTGCATCTTATAGTGCGGAAAATATGATATTTATTCAATTATTTATTGGCTCCATGAGCTTGCTGCTTGTATTTTCTTTCTTTTTACAAAGATCTGAGAATCTTCCTTTGCACATCTGCCAAACATGGTTTCTCTTTTAAGGCAAAGGCTGTAAGCATAAATGCACGTTCTGCTTTTATCTTTATGTTTGAGTGTAAGGACATGCAATCGTATTCAGTGACTCCCTTGGTCCAAACCACAAGTAGCCACTCTAGCCATAGCCACTCTCCAACATGTGTTTCCTTTGCTCTGACAAGTGTGATCCTGCTCAGCTGGGCTATAGCTGTTTGTCACCCAACTGGAGCTCCAACACAGGGCGCTTTGAAGTGATGTGGGCCCCCCACATGGAGAAAGCAGTGCTGTAGGTGTACAAGCAGACAGAGGCCCGGGGGTGGGACACAAGGGGTTGTTAGGATGAAAGACAGTGCTGTGGCAGTCCAGCTGTTTGCTCTGCCAGCCCAGCGCTAAAGAAAGACGGGCTAAGAAAGAGTCAATATTTGGTGCTTTGTGTGTCTGCTCATGTCAGTAATAGACTTGTTGAACTCTTGAGAGATGTTGCTCAGCTGCCAGTTCACCATTTTTGTGGTTCTTTGAATTCATGCTTTTTCAAAGCTGTGAAAAACACTTTTAATATATATCCTGAATAAACAGCAAACCTTGGCATCACATTTTCCCAAAGCTTCCTGTAATGTTAATCAAAAGGAAAAGAAGCAGAGACATGACACCGAAGCTGTGTGTGGTCTTAGTGAGGAAACCAATGGAAGCCTTTCTATACTGTAACGTGGTCGCCATTATCTGGCTTGAAAGCTGGTGGTTTGATTGTTCTGCACATTTTTGAAAGCCTCCACCACAGCAGCGCAGTGTTTGACTTGATTAGCAAACTTTACTCTGCGTCACCAAATAAAACTCCACATGCAGGCAGACATCGAGAGCTAATTAACAGAAAGCAAGCATAAGTGCACACACTTGTCAAAAGCAGGGTCGTGTTTTCCCTTCACAGATGAAGAAATAGTGTGGAAAGAGTGTCGGCCTCTTTCCTCTCAATCAGGGTCCACGCAGGATCGTGCTAATAAGATGGCATAACTGAAGTATGTTTGTGTCTTTTTCTACATATCGAAGAGGAAAAGTTTGTATACACTGAATAAATGAGGATTAAGCTCAGTAATGTTAGAGTTCAGTAAAGCATACCACAGTGATGTGGGGATGTGTGAGTGAGAAGCAGCCTGAGGAATGTGACTCGTACTGTCAGCGCTCTCTGCAGCCCGTCCATCTTCATTATACCTACAAAATGCTCATGTGATTCACTTCTCCAGTGGGCCCCAGCTCTTGTGATATAGGGCAAATTCCTGAGTGGGATCAGTCAAGTTTCATAGCCAGCGGGGGTCAGGAGCCCAGGAGAGTGGAGGCATGAAGATAGGACCGTGGGGAGGTGATAAGAAGCTAGAATTAGTGCATACAAAGAAAAGGAAAGGAGAGATTAAGCAACTTTAGCTCATATTTTTTTATCATAACAACATATCAAATGGCAGAGTTCATGCAAACAGCAGTGCCAGAGTGGAGCATTACGCAGCTAAAGAGTCTGAAATATTATTCAGGAGCAGAGATGTGAAAACAAACAAACCCCACAGAGCTCGGAGAGATCAAACACTGAAGTGGCATTCACTATGTGACCATCTGAATGCTAATTTCCTGCTTGCTGACAGGTTTGCCATATGTGCTTAAAGGGACAGTTCACCCCAAAATCAAATCAACATGTTAGCTTGTAGTGCTGTTTATCCATCCAGAGGGTGGCCTTAAAGGGACAGGAGCTGGAAGCAGAACAGCTCGCAGCAAGGTGCAGTTTAGACAAGTAAAACCCACTTTAGTCCAAGAATGCATGCAGTGTGATGCCAAACCTCAAAAACATAAAAGCACCATATAGTAAGACTGTAGTTTTAAGAGCTAGCAGACAACAAAATCCACAACAACACAGAAGCAACACCAAAGCAACTGGTGTTGATTTATAAGTAACACAACAGGCCAGAAGAAAACCGTGTGTGTGTTTATTTCTTTGTGAACTGTCCCTTTAAAAGGAACAAAATGCTGAGATCTTAGCTTGTTTCTGCTGCCCACAAGTGGCCAATGGATCATCTATTGTAGGTTTAATGCAGCGATGTACATGTGACTGATAACAATCAAAGACATGAGTGGGGAAGACAGACAGACAAAAAGAGGAAAATCCAAACTAGTCACTTCAGGCTTTTCTCTGGGAGCTGTGAGGTTTTACTGTGTTTTAAAAAATCCAAGTTTTGTTGATACAAGACCTCAGCAGAGATTGCAGGCAAGTTCAAGGAAGCAGCCAGCTGCGCAAGACACAGCTGTGGGCTCACGTAGTGCTGTGGTGGTATTCAGCCTGAAATGTAACATATGCTGTTCGTGCACGCTGTCGGGCTTTTATACGACATGACGTACGGTTCAATTTCACAATGGAAAGAGGCGCCGGTGCCAAAATCCACTCGCGCTACAGATTTACGAAGCTTTAGAGATAACATTTGTAGCTCCTACCAAACCGCATGTAAACCATGCGACGTAATGTGTTGTCTCTTAATGGTGATTTACTTAAAGCTGCTGTGTTTCTATCTGTTTACATCTCAGATATGTTAGTATCAGCTCCGTGGGAATAACATTTTATGAAATGATCCAGCTGTCTATTAAAATGATATATACTACTCTTTAATTAGTTTAGATATATTTTGACAATGTCTCAGGATTACTCGGATGATAAAAACATGATGTGTAACAGACTGAAGCCAGCCTGTAAGAGAAATGAGCTAACGAGAGCTGCGTGAGTCGTGTGGTTGAAAACTGGGAAGCACATGTCACTTGCATTGATTTCTTTAATAGCCAGAAGCTGTGTATCCAATGGGAGGAAGGCTTTAAGACAGGTGATTTCAGTGACTCTGAAACATGATTGCTGGCAGCAGACTGGCTGGTCTGGGAATTTCATAAATCAAAATTCAAATTCAAATTCAAATTTTATTTGTCACGTACACAGTCATACACAGTACGATATGTAGTGAAATGCTTGGACAACTGCTCGTGACCTAAAGAAAACAAAAAAGGAAAAGGCTATGAATAAGATAGGAAATAAATATGAAAAATTAAAAAGGGTAAATTTAACTAGGAAGGAATAAAATATAAATTAAGGTTAAAAATGAAATAACTGTACAACACAAATTAGAATGAAGGGTAAATTTAACTGGGAAAGAATAAGATAAAATATATAAATTAAAGTTGAAAATAAAATAACTGTACAACAAAATACACAATATAGAACTATATAAGAATGTATGAAGGAATCTAAATAAATATATACACAATAACAGCAGCTGTACAAGTATTAACCGGAAATGAAGAATATAGTGACCAGTGTTGTGCAAAACCAAAGTCCAGAAAGTCCAGTGTGTGTGTAAGAACTGTATGTGTGGGTCAGTACTGTGTGGTGGTGTGATTGAGAGACCGTATCGCCTGCGGGAAGAAGCTCCTCCTCAGTCTCTCTGTGTTGGTCTTCAGGGAGCGGAATCGCTTTCCTGACCTCAACAGAGAGAACAGTCTGTTGTTGGGATGGCTGAGGTCCTTCACCATCTTCCTGGCCTTGGTCCAGCACCGCCTGCTGTAGATTGAGTGCAGGTCAGGGAGCTCGGAGCGGATGGTGCGCTCAGCTGACCGCACAACCCTCTGTAGAGCTCGTCTGTCCTGCATGGTGCTGTTCCCGAACCAGGTTAAGATGTTTCCCGCCAGGATGCTCTCTATGGTGCACGAGTAAAAGTTCCTGAGCACCTTGGAGGGCAGTTGGAAGTCTCTCAAGCGTCTGAGGTGGTAGAGACGCTGTCGGGCCTTTTTCACCACGGTGTTGATGTGACAGGACCATGACAGGTCCTGCGTGATGTGAACTCCGAGGTATTTGAAGCTGTCCACTCTCTCCACTGGGCACTCGTTGATGACGGGGGTCTGGTAGTTCCTCTCCTGCTTAGTGCTGAAGTCCACTATCAGCTCCTTTGTCTTACTGACGTTTAGAAGGAGGTTGTTCCTCTGGCACCAGTTCTCCAGATTCCTAATCTCCTTCAGGTAGGCCGTCTCGTTGTTATCAGAGATCAGGCCCACCACGACGGTGTCGTCAGCAAACTTGATGATGGTGATGGAGCTGGTAGTGGCCACGCAGTCATATGTGTACAAAGAGTACAGCAGGGGGCTCAGAACACACCCCTGGGGGGCTCCAGTGCTGAGAGTGGTGGAGGCTGAGACATGTCCGCCCATCCTTACTGCCTGTGGTCTGCCAGTTAGGAAGTTGGAGATCCACTGACACATAGATGAGCTGAGTCCCAGATGCTCCAGCTTGGTGGTGAGTGTGGAGGGAATTATGGTGTTAAATGCAGAGCTGTAGTCTATGAAGAGCATTTTAACATAATTCCCCCTTCTAGTGTCCAAGTGAGTGAGTGATGTGTGGAGGAGATGAGAGATGGCATCGTCTGTGGAACGATTTGGACGGTAAGCGAACTGTAGTGGGTCCAGTGTGTCTGGTAGTGAAGAAATGATGAAGTCTCTGACCAGGCGTTCAAAGCACTTCATCACTACTGAGGTGAGGGCTACAGGGCGATAGTCATTGAGAGAAGCAGGGTGGGGTTTCTTCGGGACAGGAACAATGATGGACTCCTTGAAGCATGTGGGGATCACCGACTGAGATAAAGAGATGTTGAATATCTCAGTGAACACAGGAGCTAGCTGGTATGCGCAGTCTCTGAGGATACGACCTGGGATGCCGTCTGGTCCTGCTGCTTTCCTGGTGTTCACTCTCTTGAAGGCTCTCCTTACTTCATGCTCGGAGATGACGAGCACGTTTCCGGTGCTGGCAGTATCTTCCTGTCTGCAGCCGTTAGCGCCGCTAGCACTAGCATTGTTGGAGACCTTAGCTGCAGCCTCGAAGCGAGCATAGAAAGTGTTCAGCTCGTCTGCCAGAGTCACGGCCGCGTTCGTCATACCGGTTGTTGGTGCTTTATAGTCCGTTATTGTCCTTAGTCCCCGCCACAGGCTCCTAGAGTCACTCTGTTGGAGTTGTGACTCTAGTTTCCTCCCGTAGCGCTGCTTCGCCTCTTTCACCGCCCTCCGCACGTTATATGACGCGGCTTTGTACGGGTCCATGTCCCCCGTCGTGAGTCCCGTGTTGTAGGCAGCGGTGCGGGATCTCAGAGCGTCGCGGATGGTTTTATCCACCCACGGCTTCTGGTTGGGAAACGTTGTGATAGTCTTTGTCTCCACGGTATCATCCGCTAGTTTCCCGATGAATCCCACAACCGCTTCCGTAAACACGTTGACGTCATCGTCGGAGCTGTTTCTGAACATGCCCCAGTCTGCGTCATCGAGTGCGTCCTGTAACGCGGCCACCGATTGATCCGTCCAGCGCGCGACCTTCCTCTGAACCGGAACTTCCTGTTTCAGCCTTTGTTTGTATTTTGGCATGAGGAAGATGGCGGCGTGATCAGATTTGCCAAAAGGAGGGCGGGATTGTGCCTTGTACCCGTCCTTGACCGTAGTGTAGCAGTGGTCCAGTGTCCTTTCACCCCTGGTGGGGCAGGAGATGTGTTGATAAAAGTTCGGCGCTGCGCGTTTGAGGTTGGCGCTATTAAAGTCCCCCGTCACAATAAGCGCAGCGTCCCGGTGTTGTGTCTGGTGCTGTGTGAGTGCCTCATGCAGCTCGCATAAGGCGGTGACCGTGTCCGCTTGTGGTGGAATATAAACGGCACTTACAATGACCGATGTAAATTCCCGAGGTAGATAAAAAGGACGACACATGATGGACAGTAGCTCCAGATTTGGTGTGCAGGAGCGTGTGAGAGGAACAACGTTCGCACTGTTGCACCAGTTGTTGTTCACCATTAAACACACGCCGCCTCCCCTTGACTTCCCCGAGTCCCGTGTCCTGTCCATGCGGTGAACCGAGAAGAACTCGGCCGGCTGGATGGCGTGGTCCGGCACCGCTGGGTTCAGCCATGTCTCGGTGAAGCAGAGGAGATTGCAGTCCCGAATGTCTCTCTGGAACTTTACCCTGGCCCTGAGGTCGTCAAGCTTGTTC